>NC_134399.1:94707910-95041243 GCF_050003625.1 Haematobia irritans
TCACAACAGGGTGGAATAAATTGAAATAGTTCGTTACTTCAATGTATAAATAACGACCAATATTTGGTCGTGTGTACCAACTTTTGGTCACACCACTGTTATATTGATTATATAAACTATCAAACAAGAGAAATAACTAACAATTATTCCACACAATTAAAAATTGTGGGTCTCCACTATCAAACTGTTGTCCTAATCGAATTCCAACCAATCATTTCTCTGGGTGTACACTGTCATAGATTTTGGATCCTGTATCCCTTACAATATTATGAATTAACAATAACTTTGGAATGACACTATTATTTGAGCGAAAATACAATGAGGGAAAAAGTAGTGTAACACCAGGGCAACATATTTTTTGTGAAACGAAAACGCCCTTAGACTATTCAGTCCATTGTTATGCCACAGTGGTGAACTTCTCTCTTATCACTGAGTGCTGCCCGATTCCGATGTTAAGCTCAATGACAAGGGACCTCCTTTTTATAGGATAAGCTTTTTGGAGAAATCAATGCAATTCAGCAGCACGTGTCTCCAAATTAAAGATGTTAATCAAAACATTCCACTAGAGGTGTGCGTGTGAGTGAAATTTCACCCACACTCACGCACAGTCACGAAGCAAAATGTTTATTCACGCACGCTCAAGCACAATACGTGTGGTATCCACTCACACTCATGCACATTCACGAAATGAAAACCAGTACTTACGCACAGTCACGAAGCAAAATGTTTATTCACGCACGATACGTGTGGTATCCACTCACACTCACGCTCATTCACGAAATAAAACCAGTACTCACGCACGCTCACGCACGATTCTCGACAGTTTACATGACTGGCGACAAATTCACGAGACTCACGACATATTCCAACCGGGAATGAGCAAAATTAACAAAATTCATGATAGAATATAGTTCGACAACTAAATTAATTTCAGTTCACATAGGAGTAAGAATTAAATCTTCATTTTGTTTTCGTGAGCGTGATTTTGCAGAAATTTTATTCACACTCATTCACGAAACGATTTTATTTATCACGCACGTTATATTTGTTTCAGTCCCATTCACGTATATTCACGAGAGTTGCTTCAGATTTTGTTCACGACTCACGTGATTCACGCGTGTCACGAAAATTTCGTGTCAAATACATTTGTGTTCATCCAAATGACACCTACTCGAAATTTCCAAAATAAAATAACTTTTCCTCAATACACTGAAAAATTTATGCCCCAACCGTAATATATTCTAACATATTTGCATATACAAAGTCGAACCGAAACATATATGAAAAACATATTTTTTTTATGCGAGTAAATAATATTCACTTTTTTTCATTTCTCTTTGCAGGTGAGTTAATTAATTGCCCATTCAAATTTTGTTTGTAAGTACTACGGGATTCTCCCAATCATTTAATAAGTAGCTTTGGAAATACATTTGTGTTCATCCAAATGTAAAACACAATGCTGTGTACAAAAAAAATCTGATTCGATCACGAAATTAATTGATCCAATTAATTTTTTAATTGAAATGTCTTCAACCACAGAAATGATAGTATCAATTAAAAAATAATTGAAAATCCATTAATAAAAAATAATTGATACAATTTAAAAATAAAATTGATAGTATTAATTTTTGTGATTGATTTTTGTTGCAATTAAAACGTGTGGAATCAATTAAATTTTTAATTGAATATTTTTTAAAACTCAATTAAGATTTTAATTGGAAAATTTTTCATAATTTTTTTTTTTTTTTTTTTGTAAAAAATACACACAAAATAATAGTTTTTAAATGAATCTCTTGTGAGAGCACATCATATGTATTGCGATGAAATACATTATGTATTGTTACACAGAAAAAAATGTTACAAAAAAAAAAATATGATTGATTTTTAAGTAAAAATTTATTTGAAACAATAAATTGTTTAAACAAACTAAAAACACTAACCCCCATTTTCATGAAGGTCCATTAGTGCAACGTTAGCTAACGGACTAATAAACCGTACCATGGACATATCTGTCATCTTGCCTGTATATTCCATATGCCAGTTAAGAACTTAACTGCTAAACAAATTCCAGTTAATGTTAACCAGAGAGAAGATATTTGCATTTTAATCCCTGTTAAATTGCAAAGTGTAAAATAGAAACAAATCTACCGACCTAATAATTAAAAGTTTAAACAATCATTTCTTAGACAAAAATAAATACGTATAAATTCCGAGTAAATTCTGCAATGAACAATGTTCATCCTAAAGGTACGATAATGCTGGCAGGTTAGTAATACATCCCAATAAACACAGGATGAGCGTTTTTCAAATGCAACACCTCTTCAGTTTGAGGGTAAATATCATTTTCAACATAAATTCAACTTGACTTGAAAAAGCTCATCTTCAATTCATCTTCAAATTGTTTGCGAATTACAACCAATTTGGCAAAATGTTGACGAAAACTTTGAAAATGTGTTGAAGATAATTGGAGAAAACTTTGACAAAACACTACCCTGAAATGCAACGAAAAAACCACATGGTTTTCAATACTACTTTGGACAACAAAGTTCGTGGAAGAAATACAAAAATGTAGAAATTTTTTAATAATCAATTGAAATTGCTTATAATAATTGGTAAGTAAAACTAAAACACGAAATGAAAACTTTAAGGAAGTCACTAAACTCAAATCTCTTTGCAGACAACTAAAATATTTGGATGCTGATTCTTGGACACATTAAGAGGCTGGCCGATGAAAAATGGTAGTGGCTTATCGAGAAGAGAAAGTTTCCATAAATCAAAGTGCAACCAAAAAAACTTGGTATTTATGCTTTTCCATATCAACAACTACTTTATGATAATTCGCATCACATCGATAGTTTAATTTATATCACATCATCGGTTTAATTTGTTATTTTGTGAATTGAAATTGCTGGAAATTTATTCCAATTATCTGGCCATCAAGTTCCTGAAAATTGCCAGTATTTTAATAACAACAATTTTGTAATACCAACGTTCTTGAGGAAATCACGAAGTACCTGGTCAGTTGGAAGAAATACAAATTGGTAAGTCAAAATAAAAAGTGAAATGAAAACATAATGGAAATCACAAAACTCGATTGTTTTGCAGAAAACTAAAATCATTGAATGGTATATTTTTGGAAGATGTTGGCCGATGAAAACCCGATGAAGGAAACAACAAAGAAAAGTTTTCAGAAAACTTACAAAGTGCAACCAACTAAAACAAAGTGCAACAATTCCTATATCAAGAACTTCTGGATGAAAATGTGCATCATCGGTTTAATTTGTTATTTTGTGAATTGAAATTGCTGGAAATTTATTCCAATTATCTGGTCATCAAGTTCCTGAAAATTGCCAGTATTTTAATAACAACAATTTTGTAACACCAACGTTCTTGAGGAAATCACGAAGTACGTGGTCAGTTGGAACAAATACAAATTGGTAAGTCAAAATAAAAAGTGAAATGAAAACATAATGGAAATCACAAAACTCGATTGTTTTGCAGAAAACTAAAATCATTGAATGGTATATTCTTGGAAGATGTTGGCCGATGAAAAACCGATGAAGGAAACAACAAAGAAAAGTTTTCAGAAAACTTACAAAGTGCAATCAATTAAAACAAAGTGCAACAATTCCTATATCAAGAACTTCTGGATGAAAATGTGCATTACATCAATTTACATCCCGTCATCAGTTTGATATTTTGTGATTTCCTCTTGCTGGAATCTATTCTAACACACAAGCCAGCAAGTTCCTCGATAGTAATTATTTCAAATTGCCAGCATATTAATGACACCAACATTATGGAGGAAATGGAATTATACATGTAAAAATGTTTAAGATATTTAAAGTTGTATTCATAGTTTTATTTATTAATACGTTTAATAAGATAATTACATTTTGATTGGTATAATATTATTATTTTCATATATTATTAATGTTATTTTTAAGATTATTATATTTGTTAACGAAAAAATAATAAAATTTACAAAATCCCTAGAAATTTAGTATTGACTTTCAGTTAGAACTAGGATTGACTTTCATACAAATTGTGGTTTGAAAGTATTCGCAACAATGCTAGTTTTTTATTTTTCTCACATTGAAAACTGTTTGAGAAATTATTGAGTAGCGATGCATTTCAATTTGAGGATTACAATTGAGAAATTATTGCTATTGTGTTGAATTTTACTGTTGAGGGTAATGTCTGTTTTTTGTTGAGAACGCGATTTTCTCAACAATTTCTCAACTTGAATATTACCCTAATCCTTTGAAAAAATGTTTGAAAAATTATTGAATTTTAGTATTTTTCAAACGTTTGTGTTTATTGGGATGTGTCACAAATCCTATTCACGCAACTATGCTGTCAACGATGGACATACATACGAACCATATAAAGAGAGAGAGAGAGAGAGAGAGAATCGCCTCTTATTGTTTTGTGTTTACATATACGTGTAAATTAATATGTATTAGTGTAATTGATGTTTCATAGGAAGGGTGGGAGGGGTGATAAATCAGGTGGTATCTAATTTGCTTGTCTCATTGGATGCCACAACATTGTATAGACACCCCCACTTGTTGTTTAAGCTGTGGTTGCCAATGCTTTTGTTATTGTTGTTGGTTGGTTGGTTTGTTGTTGTTGTTTCTTGTGTTTTTCTCACGGCTTCATTATTTTTCATTAACACGAGACCTACAGACTTCAACAGGTACTTGTTAGTGTTGGGGGGCCTAATAAATAGAGATTCCCTTTGTGTTTCAATTTTCGCCATCTATTTTGCTATTCTGGTTCATGTTATCATTTACAGTGGAATGTGTGAACTTTTCCACAACAATAGCGGTAAAATAAAACTTTTTTGTTTTGTAATTGCTTTCAGAATCTCTTGTAGGAGCAAATTTCATCCGAATGAAATTTTTTACGTTATGCTCCCATATAAACCGATCCCCAGATATTGGTTGTGGAACGTTTTGGATAAGAAAACGTCAGCCGATTCGGTTGAAATTTGTAATGTGGTGTAATTATATATTCCCCCATATAAACTGATCCCCAGATTTGAACTTCGGAGCCTCTTGGAGGAGAAAAAAGTCATCCGATTCGGTTGAAAATTGGTACTTTGTTACGGTTAAGTTAGGTATAGTGGCAGCCCAATATTTTCAGGCTCACTATTAGACTATTGAATCCCACGGTGGATCCCACCGTTGCCGTTAACAACCATGCCAAAATGGGTCCATATTGGTCTATAATTATGTATAACATAGCTCTCAGATAAACCGATCCGCACATTTCACTCTATGAGCCTCCTGGATAAGCAAATTTCATTTGATCTAGCTTTGGTACTAATCACACAAAAATTGGTTCATATCCGTTCATAATTGTATATAGCATCCATATTACTAGAACCGAAGTAATTTATTTATGCCGATGACCGTCTGTAATAGAAGTTTCTATGCAATCCATAGTGGGGGAAGTACTTACTCACAATGGACTTTAATAGTATGACCTAACACTAACATTTTTAACATATTGAAGTTATAGATAATTTTGATACAATTTTGTCCAAATATTATTTCTAAAAATTTTGTCAAAATTTTATTTCCACTGCAAATTTTGTCAAAAATTTATTTCAATAGCAAATTTTGTCCAAATATCATTTCTACAGAAAATATTATCGCAATTTTATTTCTATAGCAAATTTTTTCAAAAATTTATTTTTGTAGAAAATTTTGTCAAAATTTGATTTCTATAGAAAATTTTGTCAAAATTTTATTTCTATAACAAATTTTTTAAAAATTTTATTTCTATAGAAAATTTTGTCAAAATTTTATTTCTATAGAAAATTTTGTCAACATATTATTTCTATAGAAAATTTTGTCAAAATTTTATTTCTATAGCAAATTTTGTCAAAATTAGAAAACTTTGTCGAAATTTTATTTCTATAGAAAATTTTGTCACAATTTTATTTCTATAGAAAATTTTGTCAAGATTTTATTTCTATAGAAAATTTTGTCAAAATTTGATTTTTATTGAAAATTTTGTCAAAATTATATTTCTATTGAAAATTTTGTCAAAATTTTATTTCTATAGAAAATTTTGTCGAAATTTTATTTCTATAGAAAATTTTGTCGAAATTTTATTTCTATAGAAAATTTTGTCAAAATTTTATTTCTATACAAAATTTTGTCCACATTTTATTTCTATACGAGGAGAAAATTTTGTCAAAATTTTATTTCATGGAAAATTTTGTCAAAATTTTATTTCCACGGAAAAATTTGTCACAAATTTATTTCAATAGAAAATGTTGTCCAAATATCATTTCTACAGAAAAATTTATCGCAATTTTATTTCTATAGCAAATTTTTTAAAAATTTTATTTTTGTAGAAAATTTGGTCAAAATTTTAATTCTATAGAACATTTTGTCAAAATTTTTTTTCTATATCAAATTTTTTTTTTTAATATTTTATTTCTATAGAAAATTTTGTCAAAATTTTATTTCTATAGAAAATTTTGTCAAAATTTTATTTCTATAGAAATTTTTGTCAAAATTTTATTTCTATAGAAAATTTTGTCCACATTTTATTTCTATAGAAAATTTTTTCAAAATTTTATTTCTATAGAAAATTTTGTCCACATTTTATTTCTATAGAAAATTTTGTCCACATTTTATTTCTATAAAAAATTTTGTCCTTTTCTATACGAGTAGAAAATTTTGTCAAAATTTTCTTTCATGGAAAATTTTGTCAAAATTTTATTTCTATAGAAAATTTTGCCAACATTTTTTTCTGTAGAAAATTTTGTCAAAATTTGATTTCTATAGCAAATTTTTTCAAAATTTTACTTCATGGAAAATTTTGTCAAAGATTTATTTCAATAGAAAATGTTGTCCAAATATCATTTCTACAGAAAAATTTACCGCAATTTTATTTCTATAGCAATTTTATTGCAATTTCTTTTCTATAGCAAATTTTGTCAAAATTTTATTTTTGTAGAAAATTTTTGTCAACATTTTATTTCTATAGCAAATTTTGTCAAAATTTTATTGCTATAGAAAATTTTGTCAAAATTTTATTTCTATAGAAAATTTTGTCAAAATTTTATTTCTATAGAAAATTTTGTCAAAATTTTCTTTCTATAGCAAATTTTGTCAAAATTAGAAAACTTTGTCGAAATTTTATTTCTATAGAAAATTTTGTCACAATTTTATTTCTATAGAAAATTTTGTCAAAATTTTATTTCTATAGAAAATTTTGTCAAAATTTGATTTCTATAGAACATTTTGTCATAATTTGATTTCTATAGAAAATTTTGTCCATATTTTTTTCTATACGAATAGAAAATTTTGTCAAAGATTTATTTTAATAGAAAATTTTGTCCACATTTTATTTCTATAGAAAATTTTGTCAAAATTATATTTCTATAGACAATTTTGTCAAAATTATATTTCTATTGAAAATTTTGTCAAAATTTTATTTCTATAGAAAATTTTGTCAAAATTTTATTTCTATAGAAAATTTTGTCAAAATTTTATTTCTATAGAAAATGTTGTCAAAATTTTATTTCTATAGAAAATTTTGTCAAAATTATATTTCTATAGAAAATTTTGTCAAAATTTTATTTCTATAGAAAATGTTGTCAAAATTTTTTTTTCTATAGAAAATGTTGTCAAAATTTTATTTCTATAGAAAATTTTGTCAAAATTATATTTCTATAGAAAATTTTGTCGAAATTTTATTTCTATAGAAAATTTTGCCAAAATTTTATTTCTATAGAAAATTTTGTCAAAATTTTATTTCTATAGAAAATTTTGTCAAAATTTTATTTCTATAGAAAATTTTGTCAAAATTTTATTTCTATAGAAAATTTTGTCCACATTTTATTTCTATACGAGGAGAAAATTTTGTCAAAATTTTATTTCATGGAAAATTTTGTCAAAATTTTATTTCCACGGAAAATTTTGTCAAAATTTTATTTCAATAGAAAATGTTGTCCAAATATCATTTCTACAGAAAAATTTATCGCAATTTTATTTCTATAGGAAATTTTTTAAAAATTTTATTTTGGTAGAAAATTTGGTCAAAATTTTAATTCTATAGAACATTCTGTCAAAATTTTATTTCTATAGCAAATTTTTTTTTTAAATATTTTATTTCTATAGAAAATTTTGTCAAAATTTTATTTCTATTGAAAATTTTGTCAAAATTTTATTTCTATAGAAAATTTTGTCCACATTTTATTTCTATAGAAAATTTGGTCAAAATTTTATTTCTATAGAAAATTTTGTCAAAATTTTATTTCTATAGAAAATTTTGTCAAAATTTTATTTCTATATGAGTAGAAAATTTTGTCAAAATTTTATTTCATGGAAAATTTTGTCAAAATTTTGTCCACATTTTATTTCTATAGAAAATTTGGTCAAAATTTTATTTCTATAGAAAATTTTGTCAAAATTTTATTTCTATAGAAAATTTTGTCAAAATTTTATTTCTATATGAGTAGAAAATTTTGTCAAAATTTTATTTCACGGAAAATTTTGTCAAAAATTTATTTCAATAGAAAATGTTCAAATATCATTTCTACAGAAAATTTTATCGCAATTTTTTTCAAAAAAATTTTTTTTTGTAGAAAATGTGGTCAAAATTTGATTTCTATAGAAAATTTTATCAAAATTTTATTTCTATAGCAAATTTTTTCAAAATTTTTTTCTATAGGAAATTTTCTCAAAATCTTATTTGTATAGAAAATTTTGTCAAAATTTTATTTCTATCGAAAATTTTGTCAAAATTTTATTTCTATCGAAAATTTTGTCAAAATTTTATTTCTATAGAAAATTTCGTCAAAATTTTATTTCTATAGAAAATTTTATCAACATTTTATTTCTATAGGAAATTATGTCAAAATTTTATTTTTATAGAAAATTTTGTCAAAATTTTATTTTTATAGAAAAATTTGTGACTTCGTTCCATCAGCGTAGCAGTTATTTCCTTTTAGTATCTGTTATGGGATCCCATTCCCCCACACTCAAAAAAAGTTTACTTGGATCCAAAGATTTTGACCTTGCTTTAAGAATTTTGGTATTGATTCCGAGCCAAAGATGCGGGTTCTTTAATATGAGGACATTTTTTTGCAACCTATCTGACTTTAAATCTAGGATCTATAAAATTAAAATTAGGATACAGATCCCATTTATCGAATTTAGCTACTCACGTACAAACAAGTGCCACTTTAAAAATCCAAAAATGACGGATACTTCGAAGTAAAAAATATTTACTTAATTCCAAAAAAAAAAAAACAATTAAACCAAAGATTCTAAATCCTCAAAATAAGTCTTAGCCAATATTTGAAGCGTTTTTATCTTAAATCTAAAGATTCTATATTTCAGTTAATTTAAGGACAATTTCTTTAAATCAAAAATGTGTTTCTTTACTTTAAGGGAAATTTTCTTTAGGTTAAAGACATGTAACTTTAACGAAGGGACGCAAATTTTCAAAATGTGTGTCGTATATTTAATGAAAAAAAAATTTTTGAAGCAAAGATTATAAAGTTTCTTTTAATTAAAATTTCATTATTTTAAAGAAATTTGTCCTTAATAGTGTGTAAATCGCGCATCCTAAAATTGAGGTTGCGTAATCTTTAATATCACGTAAATATTTTTTCAGTGCAGAACGTGTCCATGGGACCCGTTGATAAATGATAAAGTCATAATTTTAAATGATAAGTGTCATAATTTTATACCTACACTTAAAAACAGTTTACTTGAATCCAAAGATTTTAACCATTGCTTTAGGATTTTTCTATAGATTCCGAGCCAAAAATGTGGCTTCTTTAAAATAAAGACATGTTTTAGGATCAATAAAATTGGGATACAGATCTCATTTAACGAATCATCATTCTCGTTTCGCGGTATATTAACAAAGCTATACACGTACTCACGTACAAACAAATGCCAGTTTAAAAATCCAAATTATAACGGAGGCTTCAAAGTAATAAACGTTTTCGTAATTCCAAAATAATCCTCAAAAAAAGTCTTAGCCTATATTTGAAGCGTTTTTATCTTAAATCTAAAGATTCAATATTTCAGTTAATTTAAGGACGATTTATTTAAATCAAAAATGTGTTTCTTTACTTTAAGAAAAATTTGCCTAGTTCAAAGACATACGGCTTTAACGGAGGGATGCAAATTTCCAAAATTTGTGTCCTAAATTAAAAAAAAAAAAAACATTCAAACAAAGATTATAAACATTATTTTAATCACAAGTTCATTATTTTAAAGGAATTTGTCCTTAATATTTTGTAAAGTGTGCATCCTAAATTTTAGGTTGCGTAATCTTTAATATCACGTAAATATTATTTCAATGTACAATTGAAATTATAAAATAATTTTTTTTTTTTTCGAATAATGTATATTTTTACAGAATTTTATTTTTACTTCACAATTTTTTTCTATTTTATAATAAAAAAAATAAATAAAATGAGTTTACCTGCTTTTTGAGATATTATATTTTTTGTAAAATTGCAGAACTTTTTCAGAAAATGTCCAAATCTGTTTTGTAGCTATTTACATGCTTTAAAAGTTGTTGCGGATTTTTGAAAAAAAAATTAGGATTTTTTTCTGATATTTTGGGAAAAGGTTCGAAAATCACCTGGCAACACTGAAGGAGACTCTATTTGAAGTTGTGGTTTACTCAATGTGATTAGTAAGAACGATATGCCCATGCCTCAACGAAAACCACAAGCTACCATATATTATGGCCTGAAATAAGTAAACCCATATCTCCCATCAAACATTTTTAAGATTACCAATTCATAAGAAATTGAATATTGTTTTTTTATTCTTCGTAATTCATTTATTTTTTAATAAAGTGGAATTTTTTTCCTTATAGAACTTAAGCCCTCTTTAAGGCCTCCATCTGTGTGAGCAAGAGAGGAGCATGTATTCGCTTGTATATGTGTGTGTGGTTGTTATATTTGCCTTTGGCTTTCGTGTTTTTTTTTTTTTTGCATACTCTTTCATCACACTTTCTGCGCAGTGTTTTGTTTATAAACAAAAAACAATATGAAATGTAAACATTCTGGGAAACCCCCCCAAACGAGGAGTTGCCATATTTTCAATAATGCTTACAGCATAAATTTATAGAATTGGAGACGCAATATTGTAGCCCGAAAAGTGCGCAGACTCAAACAAAAAAAAATTATTCTATGAAAAAAATTTTGCATATCATCATTATATTTCTGACATTTGCGTTCTTCTATCCGTGACGTTGTTTGTTTTCATTGGTATCCATAAACAAACGGTGCTTAACAAATCATCGACAACGAACAAAGGGGGGTATATGATTCCGAGAATTACATTAAATTAGACATTTTCGGGATGCTATAATCTAAATGTATAAAACAACGCTAGTTGTTTATATTCACTTGAGTATTAAATACTGAGAAATAATTTGAAATGTCAGAATTTAATCAAGCTGAACAAAATAACAAATTTGGATTATTATGATGAGGGGATTAAATGCTTCTACATATATATAGCAGCCATGTACATTAAGCAGCAAAAGTTTTTCACCGATGTTATGCTGGTGACATTTCTGAGTGTCTTAGAGCTTCTCTAAGTGGTTTCACGGCAATCTAGAACGCCTTTTTGGACTCGGCTATAAAAAGGAGGTCCCTTGTCATTGAGCTAAACCTAGAATCGGGCAGCACTCAGTAATAGGAGTAAAGTTTACCACTGTGGTATCACAATGGAAATATCGAACTGATACCATACCTAACCTAACTAACCTAGTGATTATTTTTATTTCACTAAAACCATAATTTTTTGTGCTGACTATATATGTGGGAGCTATTATTATCCGATGTCATTAAATTTGGTTCAATGTTATCCTCTAATATATTGGAAAATATCGGAGACATTTTTTAGTGTATTGTAGGTAAAACCTAAAATTAAAAAAATGCTTGAGGCAAATTTATTGAGGAGCAATTCTGTTCATTGGACATCGTGAACATACACAAAAAAAAATTCCGATTCAATCACGATATTAATAGATCCAATTAAATTTTTAATTGAAATGTCTTCAAAAATGTATACAAAGAAAAATGTGATTCCATTTTTAATCAAAATTTCATCAATCTAGAAATTATTATAGATGGAATTTATTAAAAATAAAATAATTCATTAAATCATTACAAATTTAATTGATTTTGGTCGACAAATTCATTTAATTGTTTAATTAAAACAATCAATTATTTATTGTATAATTGTTTATTTATTTATAATTATTTTTTGTTTTTTCTTGGTTGTTTTATTTTATAAGAGTTTTTACTTTCTTATGAATTTTCCTACTAAATATCCATATTTTTCAAAAACCCTTCTATAATTTACAAAGAAAGAAAATCGGTTGTCATTCCAAACATTTCGTAGAATTCAGGTTTCCCTGTAGGAAATTGAGCTGACTTTAAGCTAACAAATGGTTAATCAAAACTGAGTCACATGTGACTCAAAAACTCACTCATTTCCCATGTAAAATCCTTTTCAGTTTTAACACGTGTTGTCATTGGAACGAGTCAGTTCTCACTCACCTCTGCATAAATTTCAGCTACACGCACAGAAAAAACATGTTTGGACATGGTTGCCGCATCCATTTAATGCTTATTTGGAGTATGTAATTGTCGCGAAAACCATGTATTTTGTCTTTGTAAAAATAATTTTCGAGCGGAGAAAAATATATGTTGGCAATAAGCATTTAAATGGTTCTCAAATGCCGCAAACATGTTTTATTATTTAAATGATAGAATTTGAGACCATTATATGGTCAGGAAAATCATGTACCTGACCATTCAATATTTTTTACTTTTTTGCAGAGAAAAAAGTATTTTTATAGTTTACGTATAGACATGTCTACAACCATTACATGGCCATAAAGACCATTTACATTGTTTTCGTGACCATTTAATTTTTTAATTTTTTTGCAGCGACAAGAATTTTATAAAAACATTCAGCATGTACACACGATTTTCATTTTGCGCGTCAGTCGTGTGTTGATTGTTTCTTGGAATGGACGGAGAATACGGAATTATTGTGTTTTGTGTTAATTTATTCAGAAATGGCACGTGGTTTTATGTGAATACAAAAAAGGAAAGTGTAATTGAAAAAATGTACCTGGTTTTTGTTCTGCATTTTGATATATGGTATAATTTATTTTTATTTGCAGTTACATGATGTCTGCGTTTGTGCATTTGATGGACACGAAGTAAATATGGAATGATTACTTATTGTTGAAATTGAACCAAACTAGAGTGTGTAAAAATATGTGATTTTTGCTTGCACGACATTATAAATACAAATAAACAATGAAATAGTTTATAAATAAATAAAAACAAATAAATAAAGTTGATTTTGTGTTTTCTGTTCTCAAGTGGCGTCATTTTTTCGACGACGAAAAAAGTTTTTTCATAAAAATCAAAACATTTTAGGTTGTGACCATGTTCTTTTAACTAGAAGAAAAACATTTTTGACGAATAACAACATTTTAGATCGTGACCATTGTCTTTTAATGGAAACAAAATTTTTTTATCAATATAATAACATTTTAGATGAGGACAATTGTATTTTTCTTAGAACCATGTTCACTGAGCCAACATGGTTGCAGGTTAAAATGTTACATGGTCGCCGCAAAAATAGCTGCTATCATATTATTTTGCTCTTCGAATATGATTGTGACAATCATGTTTCTTCTCTGCGTGTAACCAAAAGTTAGCTCAAAATGAGTTAGCTTTTGGCTGATAATATACAAGGACACTATAAGTTAGCTTCTGATTAGTTTATGGTGAGCTCTCTGGTTAATAAAATTATTATACCCTCCATCATAGGATGGGGGTATATTAACTTTGTCATTCCGTTTGTAACACATCGAAATATTGCTCTAAGACCCCATAAAGTATATATATTCTGGGTCGTGGTGAAATTCTGCGTCGATCTAAGCATGTCCGTCCGTCCGTCCGTCTGTCCGGCTGTCCGTCCGTCTGTGGAAATCACGCTAACTTCCGAACGAAACTAGCTATCGACTTGAAACTTGGCACAAGTAGTTGTTATTGATGTAGGTCGGATGGTATTGAAAATGGGCCATATCGGCCCACGTTTACGTATAGCCCCCATATAAACCGATCCCCAAATTTGGCTTGCGGAGCCTTCCGGAGCAGCAAAATTCATCCGATCCGGTTGAAATTTGGTACGTGGTCTAAGTATACGGTCTCTAACAACCATGCAAAAATTGGTCCATATCGGTCCATAATTATATATAGCCCCCATATAAACCGATCCCCAGATTTGACCTCCGGAGCCTCTTGGAGGGGCAAAATTCATCCGATCCGGTTGAAATTTGGTACCTGATGTTAGTATACGGTCTCTAACAACCATGCAAAAATTGGTCCATATCGGTCCATAAATATATATAGCTCCCATATAAACCGATCCCCAGATTTGACCTCCGGAGCCTCTTGGAGGAGCAAACTTCATCCTACCCGATTGAAATTTGGTACGTGGTATTAGTATATGGTATCTAACAACCATGCAAAAACTGGTCCATATCGGTCCATAATTATATATAGCTCCCATATAAACCGATCCCCAGATTTGACCTCCGGAGCCTCTTGGAGGGGCAAAATTCATCCGATCCGTTTGAAATTGGGTACCTGATGTTAGTATACGGTCTCTAACAAGCATGAAAAAATTGGTCCATATCGGTCCATAATTATATATAGCTCCCATATAAACCGATCCCCAGATTTGAACTCTGGAGCCTCTTGGATGAGCAAAATTCATCCGATCCAATTGAAATTTAGTACGTGGTGTTAGTATATGGTCTCTAACAACCATGCAAAAATTGGTCCATATTATATATAGCTCCCATATAAACCGATCCCCAGATTTGACCTCCGGAGCCTCTTGGAGGAGCAAAAGTCATCCGATGCGGTTGAAATTTGGTACATTTCGTTAGTATATGGCCTCTAACAGCCATGTAAAAATTGTCAAATTTTATTACTATAGAAAGTTTTGTCAAAATTTCATTTCTATAGAAAGTTTTGTAAAAAGTTTATTTCTATAGCAATGTTTGTCAACATTTTATTTCCATAGAAAATTTTGTCAAAATTTTATTTCTATAGAAAATTTTGTAAAAAATTTATTTCTGTAGAAAATTTTGTCAACATTTTAGTTCTATAGACAATTTTGTCAACATTTTATTTCTATAGAACATTTTGTCAACATTTTATTTCTATAGAAAATTTTGTCAAAATTTTATTGCTATAGAAAATTTTGTCAACATTTTACTTCCATAGAAAATTTTGTCAACATTGTATTTCTATAGAAAATTTTGTCAAGTTTTTATTTCTATAGAAAATTTTGTCAAAATTTTATTTCTATAGAAAATTTTGTCAAACTGAATTATATACGTATTTAATCGGCCTTTTTTTTGTTTAATATATACCCCTTATGGACTAACTTACAATTTAGAAGGCAGTGTTAAAAAGTTTTACGATACCTTGCCATCGGCAAGTGTTATCGCAACCCAAGTAATTCGATTGTGGATGACAGTCTTTAGTAGAAGTTCCTACGCAATCCATGATGGAGGGTACATAAGATTCGGCCTGGCCGAACTTACGGCCGTATATACTTGTTTTTTTATTCATTTTATTCTAAAGTAATTACAAGCTTACTCAGTGTTTGTAACTATATTAAATAACAAATAAAATATTAAATAACATATTAAATAACAATAAAGCTCGAATAATAATTGTATAATTAGATATAATGCATTTGGACGTCAATTGCCTGTTTCGGTATCAGGCTAACATGTAATATAATAAGCAACGATGAGCCCGTCGTAAAACTAGGAAAAACACGACTAATGTACGTGTTAGAATTGTTGTTGTTTCCTGGAAACCAGTTTCTGTTAATTGTCATATGTTGTAGTTGACTGTAGAAACAATAAGCATTGTTCGACTGTTCACCACTTAGGTGAATTCTAACAAATAAGCTTTCTAAAAATAAATTTCGTGTTGTTGCATTACTATGTAACAAAACGAAATAAAAATAAGATTAAGGGACTTGTAAGTTATATGAAAAGATGATGTACAGTGGGAGAAAAGATGATTCAATTTGTAAGAGGAAATTTCCCAAATGATTTCTCCATAAGGAGTTAGCATAAAGGGCCCAAAATTGAGTTATCTCTCCCAGCCAGATCTATACTAAAGGCTGTGGAAAGGTTCATTCGCCCGAACCGAAACATGTACAGTCCAGGCGTGTATAGATTTGTATCTGGCGTTTTCTTTTCAATGGCTCTATTAACCATGTTCCTTAATCTATATCTGTCCATAAAGCTCGAATAATAATTGTATAATTAGATATAATGCATTTGGACGTCAATTGCCTGTTTCGGTATCAGGCTAACATGTAAAATTTAAAATATATATATGATATAAGTTCTAATATTAGGCTTGAGTGTTGTCTTAATATCTTTTGCTTTTCTTTCCTTTGAGATTGTGTTGTAGCTCGCTGATTGAAAGTGGGCTTCATCAGAGAACTCCAAAAGCCTTGAAAGCATTTCTGTGGATATTTTCCTCTATTACCAAGAATTGCATCTACAAATAACAATAAGAATATGGACGTCAATTGCCTGTTTCGGTATCAGGCTAACATGTAAAATTTAAAATATATATATGATATAAGTTCTAATATTAGGCTTGAGTGTTGTCTTAATATCTTTTGCTTTTCTTTCCTTTGAGATTGTGTTGTAGCTCGCTGATTGAAAGTGGGCTTCATCAGAGAACTCCAAAAGCCTTGAAAGCATTTCTGTGGATATTTTCCTCTATTACCAAGAATTGCATCTACAAATAACAATAAGAATATGTAAGAAGAGAATGATAAATTGATTTACTACTATACCCATTAAGATCAGTACAATGTTCGCTTTTCGCGTTAAAATTTTCGCGGTTACTTTATTAAAACAGTTCAATATAAATTAACACAATCGATGTCCAGTTTCTTGTTCCTTTAGATTTCGTTTTCATTTATAATTTTGAATATTTGAGTAAAAGTAATGACGAAATAAAATGGTTTTCAACTAGAAAACCGAACATAGTACCAACCTTTAGTATTTCGGAGTTTCGTTGAGGAAAATGAACATAGTACTTACCTTTAAACAGCAAACAGCCCATTGAAAAATTCATTGGGAGTTTCCATTTATTCCGTCAATGATGCCACTAATATGATGGGTTCTACATAAAAAAATACAATTTTCAATTATTAAATTGCAGTTTCGTTATGCATTTATATGTTACTTACCGCAATCCATCGGAAAAATGCAAAAGTCCTCTGAAATACAATAGAAAAATTTCTAATTTCTAATTAGTCCTCTGAAATATTTATTTAAAAATCTAATTGACATTTATAGCAGTAAATATATTTTTTTGTTTATTTATTTGATTTTTCCTATGACTTTATTTTACTTACATATGCATCAGCTTTGAGTGAACAAAAAGGTAACTCATTACTGATCGAGAAAAAGTGAGTTTGAACAAAATTCAATTGACTCAAGGCTGCATAAATATTGAGTTAGCTAGAAGTCACCACAGATTAGTTAGTAAAAAGTTAGTAAAAAGTTAGTTAGATTTTGAGTGAGTTCAATATATTCCTACAGGGTTATTGCTGAAAATACAATTACAAATAACATTTCTTATATGAAATATAAGTTAACATCGTCTATATCCACCACTAATATCTCTCTATCTCTCCCTCTATTAGCGATGCTCTCTTTAATATTTCTATAACTATGACAAACATTTGATTCTCTAGTCATTTGACTCTAGTCTCTCTCTATTCTCTATTCTCTTGGTATATGTAGGTTTTATTTTCGCATACATCTACTACCTACATGAATGTTTAATAATTTACATCACTCATACGCTCTCGTGTGCCAGCTGATGTAAGATTGAGGATTATGTGAAGATCCCCCATTCCCGCAATAACTCAAATGTAACATAACGAATGAAATAAAGAGAATAAGGAAATAACTACTTGCATAAATCCCTTGCATTTACATTTATTTCACTCCTTTCCTATTTCGTTTATAATATTTTAGAGTAACAAAATTATAATAGCAATATCTCTATAATACCATAATAGTTACAAAAGTGATTGCATTTTTTTCGAATCTTACGATTGAAACTTTTTTTAGTGTCACTCATTCGCTGGCTACACTCAAAAAAAAAAAATGGGTAATTAAAGCCAATTTAACTTTATGTTAGTTTTATAGAAATTATTATGTTTTTGTTTAGATTTCCACAATATGAGAAAATTTGCTTTGATAATTATTGGTTAACTTTGGTGAAATTTACAAAAAATTGACAATATATACACATATAATAATTTGAATTTGACCAAACAATAGTCTAGAAATCTTAATATTTCTAAAGTTTATCTAAAATGCTCCCAGCATTTTAGGTATTACCCTCAAAATTTGAAATTTTCTTTAGCAAGTGAAAAAATAAATTATGTCTAATAAACATTTGTCCGAGTCCGTACGACGGTTGCCACAGTCGTAGATTTCTAACAAAAATGGTTGATTTTTTACTGTTCGGTAGATTGATAGAATTCTTGATGTTTTGGTAGATTTTGCCTAATATTCCCCTCCAACTAAGAAAATAAAATTTTCACAAAATGTTCACAACATTTTCTATAGAAATAAAATTTTGACAAAATTTTCTATAGAAATAAAATTTTGACAAAATTTTCTACAGAAATAAAATTTTGACAAAATTTTCTATGGAAATAAAATTTTGACAAAATTTTCTATAGAAATAACATGTTGACAAAATTTTATATAGAAATACAAGTTTTGACAAAATTTTCTATAGAAATAAAATTTTGACAAAATTTTCTATAGAAATAAAATTTTGACAAAATTTTCTACAGAAATAAAATTTTGACAAAATTTTCTATGGAAATAAAATTTTGACAAAATTTTCTATAGAAATAAAATTTTGACAAAATTTTCTATAGAAATAACATGTTGACAAAATTTTCTATAGAAATACAAGATTGACAAAATTTTCTATAGAAATAAAATTTTGACAAAATTTTCTATAAAAATAAAATATTGACAAAATTTTCTATAGAAATAAAGTTTTGATAAAATTTTCTATAAAAATAAAATTTTGACAAAATTTTCTATAGAAATACAAGTTTGACAAAATTTTCTATAGAAATACAATTTTGACAAAAAATTTCTATAGAAATACAATTTTGACAACATTTTCTATAGAAATAAAATTTTGACAAAATTTTCTATAGAAATACTATTTTGACAAAAAATTTCTATAGAAATACAATTTTGACAAAATTTTCTATAGAAATAACATGTTGACAAAATTTTCTATAGAAATACAAGTTTGACAAAATTTTCTATAAAAAATAACAATTTGAAAAAATTTTCTATAGAAATAAAATTTTGACAAAATTTTCTATAGAAATAAAATTTTGACAAAATTTTCTGTAGAAATAAAATTTTGACAAAGTTTTCTATAGAAATAAAATGTTGACAAAATTTTTCTGCAGAAATAAAATTTTAAAAAAGTTTCTATAGAAATAAAATTTTGACAAAATTTTCTATAGAAATAAAATTTTGACAAAATTTTCTATAGAAATACAATTTTGACAAAAAATTTCTATAGAAATACAATTTTGACAAAATTTTCTATAAAAAATAACAATTTGAAAAATTTTTTCTATAGAAATCAAATTTTGACAAAATTTTCTATAGAAATACAAGTTTGACAAAATTTTCTATAGAAATAAAATTTTGATAAAATTTTCGAAAGAAGTAAATCATTGTTGAGTAAAATCTTGCATGTCATGATTCTTTTGGTAATATTTTCTCCAAATTTTTGATAGATTATTTTCGGTTCGAGTGGCAACCGTGGTCGGAAAACTAACCAACAGTCACCTGCATTCCTGAGAGCAAACAAAACAGGCAAACTAAATTGACCCCAATACCTTGTATGCACAACGGGCATATACGATGATTCCCAATATAATGTTTGCCTTTAATTACTAAATTAATTGATTCAATTAATTTTTAATTGAATTTGCAGAGACGTCAATTAAAACATGAATTATCTCAATTAAATATATGTTATATTGAATTCCATCAATTAATTATGTTTATTGTTTTGATTGTATTATTTTTTCTGATTATAATAAAATTATTGTTCTGTTATTGATGGTCATGGTAAAATTTGTATACTACTCTCTTGTTTTTGTTTAACCTCTTTGTAATGCTAGAAAGTGTTTTTTTGTGGTTTATACCTTTCTTTTATGAATCCCCATTGTGGCTTAAGCTATTTTCTTTTTGTTTTCAAAAAATTTTCTGTTACCTCTAAGCAGTGGTGCCAACTGTTTTGGGCTGATAATCGTCAATTTTTAAAATATTTTTCGTCAAAATCGTCAATTTGTCCTGAAAAATTCGTCAAAAAATCATCATCCACAAAACAGCTGAAAACAAAGATTTAGGAACAAATTAAAATATTTATTTTATTCATTTTAATTACAGAATTATACCGTTTAATTTAAATCCTTATTATTGGTAATGAATAATGTGAATTTGACTTATCCGACTTCGTAACAATTATAATTATTTAGCTTTAAACAGTTGTTGTACAATTTTAGTTTTATATAAGTATATTGACTGCTTTTAAATTTCTTCCTACATTGGAGACGAATGTGGCTGAGAGCAAGCTACATATTAATTACCATTAGATAAAAAAATGCTTGTTTACATTACAACTTATGGCAATCGTCAACTTATAACTATGTAACCTTAAAAAAATCGTCAAACTGTCATAAAAAATATTAAGAGGAAACGCTTTTCAAAAATCGTCAATTCATAACTAAAGGGTGATTTGTTAAGAGCTTGATAACTTTTTAAAAAAAAAAAACGCATAAAATTTGCAAAATCTCATCGGTTCTTTATTTGAAACGTTAGATTGGTCCATGACATTTACTTTTTGAAGATAATTTCATTTAAATGTTGACCGCGGCTGCGTCTTAGGTGGTCCATTCGGAAAGTCCAATTTTGGGCAACTTTTTCGAGCATTTCGGCCGGAATAGCCCGAATTTCTTCGGAAATGTTGTCTTCCAAAGCTGGAATAGTTGCTGGCTTATTTCTGTAGACTTTAGACTTGACGTAGCCCCACAAAAAATAGTCTAAAGGCGTCAAATCGCATGATCTTGGTGGCCAACTTACCGGTCCATTTCTTGAGATGAATTGTTCTCCGAAGTTTTCCCTCAAAATGGCCATAGAATCGCGAGCTGTGTGGCATGTAGCGCCATCTTGTTGAAACCACATGTCAACCAAGTTCAGTTCTTCCATTTTTGGCAACAAAAAGTTTGTTAGCATCGAACGATAGCGATCGCCATTCACCGTAACGTTGCGTCCAACAGCATCTTTGAAAAAATACGGTCCAATGATTCCACCAGCGTACAAACCACACCAAACAGTGCATTTTTCGGGATGCATGGGCAGTTCTTGAACGGCTTCTGGTTGCTCTTCACTCCAAATGCGGTAATTTTGCTTATTTACGTAGCCATTCAACCAGAAATGAGCCTCATCGCTGAACAAAATTTGTCGATAAAAAAGCGGATTTTCTGCCAACTTTTCTAGGGCCCATTCACTGAAAATTCGACGTTGTGGCAGATCGTTCGGCTATTCATGATGAAATGTCAAAGCATACTGAGCATCTTTCTCTTTGACACCATGTCTGAAATCCCACGTGATCTGTCAAATACTAATGCATGAAAATCCTAACCTCAAAAGAATCACCCTTTACGTTGCTAAACATCGTCGTCAAATCGTCAAAGACTAAATTTACCATCAAAAATCGTCAAAATGACGAAAAATCGTCAGAGTTGGCACCACTGCCTCTAAGAGATCTGTCAAACGATCGTCGGTCATATTCGAATATGAATAAGCACACGCTAAATGTGTGTAAGAATCATTATTATTGACAGTCTTTTGCCGCTAGTCGCTATTATTGTGATTATAGCTTATATTTTTTTATAAAGCTTTGGGAGGTGAGTGTTAGCGTATTGTTGTTTTTGTTGCGTCGACTAGTCGTCTATATGGTTGTTTGCTACTACGACGACGGCGGTGGCGTTGGCGTTTGTGCTCGCTTGTATATTTGTTTATATTTGATTACTACTACTTGCTTGGCATTGGGCTCTCTCTCTTTCTCATTATCTTTAAGCTAATTTAGTTTAGTTTTCTAGTTCTAGTCGCACGTTTAACAACACTACGAAGACGGTCGACAGTCGGACTGCTACTGTGTCTATCTGTTTTATCTATCTATCGTTCGTAACTTTCAAATAAATTGAAAGTTACCAGTGGGGGTAGTAAATGTGAATGCATATGAGTGTGTGTGTGTGTATTTGGATATCGGATATTACATGGGTCGTGCTATCGATTAAAAATAAAAACGAAGTTTGTATAATTTAATTTGAATATAAATTTAATAAACCTAGCAACAACGCTGACTTTTACCATGTGAAATTTAGTTTTCAAATCCCAATAGCCTAAGAGGAGACGGCAATGGCCGAACGACCATATGTTGTGGTTATGACGTTCTCATTTCATGGTGACAAATTTATACATTCACATACACACACATATTGCCCTATAAGCTCTTTCTCTTATCACACGCCCCCACCTCCTGCTACTTTGTTTTAATAGCAGTTGTTCGGGCTCGTGCTCACCGGTCTTTCAGTTACTCGTCGTTTAGAAAAAGACTTGCACGTTTTTTTGTATTCATTGCGCCGTAGACGGATAACTTTGTTTTTTTTTTGTTATTTTTTATTGTCTCGTCTAAGATTTTACGCCGTGTATTACTAGGAATAGTGCGAGGTTTTTAGTATTCTCGCTGTTGTCATATACGTAACGTTACGTTAAAGCTAATTCGTTTTTTTATCAGTGCGATGGTGGTATTGTTGTTGTTGTCAATGCATGTAATAATCTCACACTAATCACCATCATCATTACTTTCCACTTGACATTGACGAAAATACTACACTCAAAACAACAAAAACTACAACATCAAAAAACAACAGTTATTTTCAAATTTCCGTTTTTTAGTGTAATTTAGCCAAGAATGTTTTTTGTATGAAAGTGCGTGTGTGCGTTTGGTTTTTTAATTCGATTAAATTCCGTTCTTATTTGGCTTTGTCTCGTGCTACTTTGCCAGAGAATCTAAATTTAAGTGATTTCGTTTTGTTTTTTTCAGTGACCTTAAACCAATTTTAATGCGATTTTAAATCAACAACAGCAAACAAAAAGCTACCGCTTTATAAGATCATCAAAAAAAAAAAGATCGGCCAAATTACCTTTATGAGTGTGGAAGAACGCATACACAATTCCATATAGCTAAGCAATTTCTTACGTGCTTATATATATTTTTTTTCTAACTAAAAAAAATATATATTAATAAAAAAATTCATGTGAATATAAAAATCGTGCTTTGTTCTTAATTAAAATACCTGCCCACATTATAGGCAAATTAAAAAAATAAAACATACCTTAACCAAGGAAATTTCAATCTCCATTAAGGATAGAGAAAAAATATCAACAGAAAAAGAAGAAAAAATTAAAGTGTTGTTATTCTCATTTTTTGTCCGCAACGTAATTTGCTATATGTACATTCTAATTAATTATAATAGAAATAATAATAACATCGTTATTACTATCCTACATAAGACAGCGACGGCTGCATCGTCATCGGCGTTTGAGAATACCATCAACATCAACAGTAGCTGCCATCACATTTAGGAAGTAAGTGCAAATTATTCCATTCTATTCAATTGGAAACGCTGTCGAAAATCAAATCTAACATATTAATCATGTTAACGCACAGTGGCGGTGTTTGTATGTCTAAAAACGAAAGAACAAAAACAAAATATAATAACACACACAAAATACAGTTTCCTCTGATACAATCACAAAATTAATTGATCCAATAAATTTTTTAAATGAAATGTCTTCAATCACGAAAATGATAGTATGAATCACAAAACAAGTATACACGGCCGTAAGTTCCGCCAGGACGAAAATCTTATGTACCCTCCACCATGGATTGCGTAGAAACTAGAGGTGTGCACGTGACACGAAATTGTCGTGACTCACGCGTGAGTCACGCTCATGGCAACGGCGTGAGTGTGCGTGAGCGTGATTAACAAACCAAAATGTCGTGCGTGAGCGAAAATATTATCTTCGTGAGTGTGCCTGAGTAAAGATTTACGCTCACGAAAATAATCCCGCTCACCAACATAAAACGCTTAAGAGTTAAATTCATTTCCAATTTTAGTGACACCTGGGATGTTAAGAGTGTAATAAAGCTCTCGATTGTAATAATGCTCATGTTTTCAGACACGTCGCTAAGGTAAATTACTCAAAAAATTGTTGGTGAGTCACGACATTTTTCGTGAGTGTGCATGAGCGTTAGTCCTACCAAACAATATCGTGCGTGAGTAAGATTTTTCCGTCGTGAGTGTGCGTGAGCGTGAGTAAAATATTACTCACGTGCACACCTCTAGTAGAAACTTCTACTAAAGACGGTCATCCACAATTAAATTACTTGGGTTGTGGCAAGGCATCTTAAACCGGATCGGATGAATTTTGCTCCTTCAATAGGCTCCGGAGGACAAATCCGGGGATCGGTTTATATGGGGGGCTATATATAATTATGAACCTATATGGACCAATTTTTGCATAGTTGTTAGAGACCATATACTAACACCACGTACTAAGTTTCAACAGGATCGGATGGAGTTTGATTTTCCAAGAGGCTCCGGAGGTCAAATCTGGGGATCGGTTTATATAAGGGCTATATGTAATTATGGACCGATTTGGACCAATTCTGGCATGGTTGTTAGAGACTATATACTAACACCACGTACCAAATTTTTGCGGAAATTTGCTTTTTTCTTGACATTTTTTAAAATAGAATAACCTCTACAGCGATTGTGGGCACCGTTAATAGTAACGAAAATTACATTTCAGAAAAAATTGCAACATATTAATTTATAATGCCAATAAAAATCCCCTTGTTTTCTTAAGTTGTATAGTACATCATTTATAATGTAAAACATCATTGAATAAATCCATGCCGCGGAGTAGTGTGTTGGATTACAAAACAACAGGTATGAGTTCGATTCCTCCTGGCGTCATAGAGATTTTCAAAGTACAAATTGTACCATAAATATAAAAAGAGGGAGAGAAAGGGCTAGTAAAATACGGAGAATACGAAACTAACTTATTAGAGAGAATAAAATCTATAAATAGATATGAGAGCAGCAACTCACTCGCTCTTTTTGGTTCTGTTTATGGTAAACCTATTATCTTTGGAGAACTGGTATGCTTGCGAAGAAGTACTTATTTTTCGACAGCTGGTATGCCCATGTAAAAGTATTACTGCTGATATATGTATGTATTTGTCGCAGGCATACTTATACTCATACCTGGTAATAGGAGTTTTTGCTGGGAACGCTTCCACACGAACGCTTTCTAGATGAGAAGTTATCGATCGCGTACTAAAATAATGCGAACGATTACATTTACGGAGAAAATCTTACCAAAAAAAATATTATTTCGCAAAAAATTATTTCTTCAAAAAGTTTTGTCAAAATTTTATTTCTATAGAAAATTTTGTCAAAATTTTATTTCTATAAAGAAAATTTTGTCAAAAATTTATTTTTATTTATCTACAAAAAATGTATGAAATACCAAGACTTCTACCAATCCACAAAAAGTAGAATTCTACCAACTTTGGCCACATTACCGTGGTTTCATTACTACGATAGTCTTTGTAAACGGATATAAAACTAAAAAAAATATTTAAAATTGAGGAGTTGACAAACAAAATTGTATGTTCATTGAAATTCAGTCTAAAGGAGCTCTCGACAATAATTTTCCAATGGATTTTTTGTTGAAATTTAGTAAAAAGTACTTTTTCGCTCAAAAAAATACCTTTTTTGTACTTTCTTAAAAATTGTATTTTCCATCCCTGCCATATACTAACACCACATACCAACTTTCAGCCGGATCGGATGAAATATGCTACTCTTAGAGGCTCCGCAAGCCAAATCTGGGGGTCCGTTTATATGGGGGCTACACGTAAAAGTGAACCGATATGGCCAATTTGCAATACTGTCCGACCTACATCAATAAAAACTACTTGTGCCATGTTTCAAGTTGATAGCTTCTTTCGTTCGGAAGTTAGCGTGATTTCAACCGACGGACGGACGGACAAGCTTAGATCAACTCAGAATTTCACCACGACCCAGAATATATATACTTTATGGGGTCTTAGAGCAATATATCGATGTGTTACAAACGGGATGACAAAGTTAATATAGCCCCCATCCTATGATGTAGGATATAATTAATTAGAAATAAAAATACATCACTAAAACTTTAATTAGTTTCTTCAGCATTTTCAATTAATATTTTTATTGGTTTTAGTCAAAAACCCCATTTAATTCATTGAGACATTCAATTATTTATTGTGTTATTGTTAATTTATTTATAATAATTTTTTCTTTAGATCAAATAATGTTTTCTAATTTTATAAGACTTTAAACATTCTTATGATTTTTTCGATTATAATTATGGTTTGCTTTTTCTTTAGAACTGAGTAATTTAATGAACCAATCAAAAGTATGAATCTAATTATTTCCGAAAAAAAAAAAAAATTCAATTACATTTTTATTTGGAAATATTTGTTTTTAATTACAATTTTAATTGGGATAATTATTATTTTAATTATAAATATATAGTAATGTAATGAACTCATTTTTACTTCATTTTTAATTTGATTGTATCAGTAAATTTTTTAATTGATTACATGTTCAATTCCAATCAACATCTTGCTACCGTAATACTTTCAGAAGCCCAGCAAAAAAGAGCTTCAAAAAAAATAGTTTTGACCCCCGATTTGTGATCCGAAAGTATTGCAAACTTGGATCATCTCCTATGAATTTTAGGACGTAAGTACTCCATATTTGGATCCTGCATTGCTTTAGAAGTTGTGAATTGGAAGTTCATTTGGATGAAGAAAATAAAAAAAAACTAAAAAACAAGCATTTTTTCAATTTATAAATTGAAAACCTTCTTCGCTACCACCGGGGCCCAACAAAAAACGTCGCAAAAAAGTAGTAAAAATGTTCTTTTTGGATCCGGAGATAGGTGAAGAACCGATAAATTTAACATAGGCTTCCAGCATTCCACAGCCATTGCACTGAATTTGCATCACTTCTTAAGGTGGGATGCGAATCAAGTCTTTTGGATGTGAATTAAGAAATTTTGTAATATTTTGACGAATAAAATTTTTTTAATTTTTTTTTATGATTTTTTAATGCATAACGCATGTCTGGAACATTTGACATCAAATATTTTCAAAAATTCGCAATTTTTCTAAAAAGGAATTTTTCGGCAAAATTTAAATAATTATAAAAAAATTTACTCAAACGAACTTCATGTGTAGTTAAAATAAAAAACATCTTTGGGAGAACATTTTTGGAAATGCTTTTAGAAGAACATCAAACTTTTTCCGCTGGGGGGTTGAACCTGGGTCTGTTGGCACCATAACAGAATTGAACACGATTCATAAAAACATCTATTTAAATGTTTGTGATAACACCACGGCATGACACTCCAACTACTTCCTAAGATGTTTTTTTATTATTATGAATGAAAAACTAAAGAACGTTGGTTCAAATAAAACCAGCGGCATTTTGTTTTTGCCAAATATTTTTCTAAAAAAAAAAAAATATATTTTTAAAAATATACATAATTTTTATTTTAGTATTTTCGGCATAACAGGTTGGCGGATAAGTCCCCGGTCTAACAAAAAAAGAAACACATTTCTTTTTGTCAAAATTCGTTTTTATTATTCAACATATTTTCCTTCAAGAGCGATGCAACGATTATAACGACCTTCCAATTTTTTGATACCATTTTGGTAGTATTCATTCGGGTTTGCCTCAAAATAGGCCTCAATTTCGGCGATCACCTCTTCATTGCAGCCACATTTTTTCCCTGCGAGCATCCTTTTAAGGTCTGAGAACAAGAAAAAGTCGCTGGGGGCCAGATCTGGAGAATACGGTGGGTGGGATAGCAATTCGAATCCCAATTCATGAATTTTTGCCATCGTTCTCAATGACTTGTGACACGGTGCGTTGTCTTGGTGGATCAACACTTTTTCCTTCTTCATATGGGGCCGTGTTGCCGCGATTTTGACCTCCAAACGCACAAATAACGCCATATAATAGTCACTGTTGACGGTTTTTCCCTTCTCAAGATAATCGATAAAAATTATTCCATGCGCATCCCAAAAAACAGAGGCCATTACTTTGCCAGCGGACTTTTGAGCCTTTCCACGCTGCGGAGACGGTTCACCAGTCGCTGTCCACTCAGCCGACTGTCGATTGAACTCAGGAGTGTAGTGATGGAGCCATGTTTCATCCATTATCACATATCGACCGAAAAACTCGGGTGTATTACGAGTTAACAGCTGCAAACACCGCTCAGAATCATCAAAACGTTGTTGTTTTTGGTCAAATGTGAGCTCGCGCGGCACCCATTTTGCACAGAGCTTCCGCATATCCAAATATTGATGAATGATATGACCAATACGTTCCTTTGATATCTTTAAGGCCTCTGCTATCTCGATCAACTTCATTTTACGGTCATTCAAAATCATTTTGTGGATTTTTTCGTCGGTAACCACCTCTTTCAAGCGCCCACTGCGTTCACCGTCCTCCGTGCTGATTTCACCACGCTTGAATTTTGCATACCAATCAATTATTGTTGATTTCCCTGGGGGCAGAGTCCGCAAACTCAAACCAAGTTTCTGCTTCCACCGTATTTTTCCCCTTCAGAAAACAGTATTTTATCAAAACACAAAATTCCGGTTTTCCATTTTTTTTTTCACAATAACAAAAGTTGCTTCACAAAAGACTCACTATCTCACAAACTAATTGATTTACAGACGTCAAATTTTGACACGAATCATTTGAAGGTTGGTAATATATAAAAATAATATGCATTTAATACTAGCGACGCCATCTATGTGTCAGACCGGGGACTTATCAGCCATCCTGTTATATACGGCCCTAAGTTCTGTCAGGCCGAGTCTTATGTACCCTCCACTATGGATTGCGTAGAAACTTCTACTAAAGGCGGTCATCCACAATTAAATTACTTGGGTTGTGGCAAGGCATCTTAAATCGGATCGGAGGAATTTTGCTCCTTCCTTAGGCTCCGGAGGTCAAATCCGGAGATCGGTTTATATGGGGGGCTAAAGGGTGATACGGTCAAAATTTGGTCAATATAAACTTGACGTATTTCATTCAATTTTGCATTTAAAAAATCTGAACACCCCTCATTTTGAAGGTGTGTGTGTGTACAATGTTGCTCCTATTTTGATTTTGGAATTCACTCTTCAGTTGTCAAAATGCCGTCCAAGCAAGAAGAGCAGCGTATCAAAATTTTGCTCGCGCATCGCGAAAATCCGAGCTACTCGCACGCAAAGCTGGCAAAATCGTTAAAAGTTGCACAATCAACCGTTACAAATGTAATTAAAGTGTTTGGGGAACGTTTGTCGACAGCCAGGAAGTCTGGATCGGGGGGAAATCAAAAACCGGAAGCCGCTGAGACGACAAAGAGAGTTGCTGGTAGTTTCAAGCGAAACCTAACCTCTCTCTCCGAGATGCCACAAATAAGCTGGGTGTATCGTCTACAACCGTGCATCGAGCCAAAAAACGAGCCGGACTATCGAGTTACAAGAAGGTAGTGACTCCAAATCGCGATGATAAACAAAATACGACGGCCAAAGCGCGATCCCGGAGGCTGTACACGACGATGCTGACGAAGTTTGACTGCGTGGTAATGGACGACGAAACCTACGTCAAAGCCGACTACAAGCAGCTTCCGGGACAGGTGTCAAGCGTAAGGCCCGGCAATTCGGATTTGGAAAAGCGAAAGCCTAACTGAATATTTTTCCTGAATTTTATACTAATTGAACTTGAAAAAGAAATTTAATTTGATTTTTTAAATAAACGATTTCACCGATTTACACGCGTTTTCCCTTGACCAAATTTTGACCGTATCACCCTTTATATATAATTATGAACCGATATGGACCAATTTTTGCATAGTTGTTAGAAACCATATACTAACACCACGTACTAAGTTTCAACCGGATCGGATGAATTTTGCTCCTCCAAGAGGCTCCGGAGGTCAAATCTGGAGATCAGTTTATATAAGGGATATATATAATTATGGACCGTTGTGGACCAATTTTTGCATGGTTGTTGGAGACCATATTCCAAATTTCAGGCGGATAGGATGAAATTTGCTTCCCATAGAGGCTTCGCAAGCCAAATCTGGGGATCGGTTCATATGGGGGCTATATATAATTATGGACGATGTGGACCAATTGTTGCATGGTTGTTAGAGACCATGTTCCAAATTTCAACCGGATCGGGGGCTATATATAATTATGGACCGATGTGAACCAATTTTTGCATGGTTTTTAGAGACCATGTACTAACATGTACATGGTACCAAATTTCAGCCAGATCGGATGAAATATGCTTCGTTTAGAGGCTCCGCATGCCAAATCTGGGGGTCCGTCTATATGGGGGCTATACGTACGAGTATAACGCATGTCTGGAACGTTTGACATAAAATATTTTCAAAAATTCGCAATTTTTCTAAAAAGGAGTTGGCATTTTTTCGGCAAAATTTAAATAATTTGTACTATTTTTTTAATTCTTAATCTGTTTTTAACCTATTTGAAACAATAAAATATTAAATTTCCCATTAAAAATATGAGTATAGGTCCATGTTTTGATATAGCCATCAGATAGACCGATCTCCCGATATTACTTTTTAGGCTTCCAAAAACCGTCATTGTTGTCCACTTTGTCTGAAATCGAAAATCTGGAGGTTTTTAGGAATACAAATAGGTGTGCAAGAAATGATTTTAATTTTTAGGCTTCTAGAATCCGTAGTTTTTATCCAATTTGCCTGAAATGAGAAATCTACAGGTATTTTAGGACCTTAAATGTGAAAGCCGAAAATGGCGTGTATTGGCCCATGGTTTGGTTTATCTCCCAAATAGACCGATCTCCCGATTTTACTTCTTGGGCTTTTAGAAACCATAGTTTTTATCAAATTTGCATGAAATTTTAAATCTAGAAGTATTTAAGGAACATAAAGAGGTGTGCCGAAAATGGTGAATATCGGTCCATGTGCACTAATAATGAAAATTGCTTGAAACTGAATTATAGTTTCCAGATTTTACTTCTGGTAATCATTTAAATAATGGGGGTAAAAATCTACGGATATTAAATTTTAAATCAAGGCGTTATTTCATTTTCATTTCATTTTCTTGCACACTTGCACACGATGTTTATGATTCCTCTAAAACTCAAACAAATATGTTTTTTATAAATCCAGAATCTGATCTAGTCTTCATACACACAAAAAAAAATTTTTCTGATTCAATCACGAAATTAATTGATCCAATTAATTTTTTAATTGAAATGTCTTCAATCACGAAAATGATAGTATCAATCACAGTTTTAATTGGGCATAGAAAAAATTCTTGATTAAAATATTAATTGATGTCATTAGCAATTTTCAATTAATTTTTTAATTGATTCAATTAAAAATTTAATTGATTTTGAATGCAAACCCTAATTAATTTTTTATTTTAAAAGGTAACTATTTTCAATTACTTTCTGAATTGGCTTAGAGTTTTTATTTGGATTAAGAAATGTTCATCACTTTTTTTAACTGACTTAGTCTTCCGAATTTGATTAAAAAGTTAATTGTATCAATTAATTTTTTAATTAAAAATTTTAAAATTTTCAATCATTGACTTAATTAACTTTATGTTCTATCTTGATTAAAAAGTTAATTGTATCAATTAATTTATTAATTGAAAAAATATTCAACTTCAATTAACTTTTTAATTGGAAATATTTTGGTGATATTTTTTTCTGTGTAGGTAAAATCTTTGAATTTATCTTCGGGAAGTGTACTGGTTGAACTGATCTGCTTGTCACCAAATCCCCCTGAAATTTTCACAGGAAACTATAATATTTGATTCATGGTGGTGGGTATTTAAGATTCGGCCCGGCCGAACTTACTGCTTTATATACTTGTTTTAGTTCATTTAACTAACGTACTCAAAAATTATTAGAGTAAACTTTCTCCAAACATAATAATTCCATGAACTCAAATAAAGTTAAATAGGCTTTAGTGATATAGAGGCGTCACTTTTTTTTTGAGTGCATCGATTTTCTATTTTATTATTATTATTATTATTTTTTTTTTTTGTGAAATTTAAATGTCCAAAACTAACATTTTAACTTAAAATAGCCTAATTTCCTACTTTCTAATACCTGTCCAAAAGGACTGCATCGCAAGTGGAAATAATCTATAGGGGATTCTGGGATGCGATTTAAAAGAAATGTTTGTGGAACAACTTCTAAATTTTTTTGCTGGGTAATTCTTTGTTAACACGTGTTAAGTGCGTTGGTGCTGAGTCCTATTGGATTGTCCATGGTCTGCTGCCGAAATGCTTGTCTGTATCTAGGATAGTTTCCCAATAGTATTCTGCATTTATTTTGACCATACCCTCGATGAATACAAGCGACGAGCGACCATCGGCCGTTACGGTGTCACAAGCTATACCGATTAAGTTCTGGTGGCCAACGTTATTAGATTATGTTATAGTGGCATCCTCTTATTTCTAGTTCATTTACAGATTAACCCCCTTTCTTGATGATTACTTCCGCCAGACGCATAAAGCAGGACACTCAATCAAGAGGTACATGATTGATTTATACAATGGTCATTGTACTTCAAACCAAAGGTTTTTGCAACTTTTGTGTCTACCTATTACGACGTATATCAGAAGTCATAGCAAACGTCATGAGACCATTAGGACTGACCTATTCACATTTAGATGGGCCCATTTTCTTAGGACAAAACATTGAGGTATTCCCCAAATATTTCCCATGTTTTCATATCAAATCAGATAATGTAAACCCCTAACTTGTAAATCTCATGCAATATAGCTTCATATAACCGACAGGTGTACACAATGGCGACAAGTAAACACATGTACATATATTTATATGCGTTTGCCTACGTATGTGTGTAACTGTCGTGTCATATACATACCTGTTTTTTATCTTAAACATATTAAACTTTTGTGCTTTTCAATCAAAAATAAGCTGTTTCATGGCAATTTTACAACCCCCATTTATGGCATTAAATGTTTTTGTTCAATGAGCAACAACCCAATAAGAAAACAAAAACAACAACAACCACAACAAAAACAAAAACAATACAGAAAATAATAGCTATAACAAAACAACTGTTTTATTCTAGAGTTACCATATCGATGATTATATTAAGTGGGTATTTTTTTTAATGATGAAGCTTGGAGAATAGCGCATGTCAACTGTTTCCTCTCACACAACAATTTTAATTTTCATATGGTGAATTATGCACTTAGGGTTGCCATACTAATGTAAATACGTGGCTATATGTTGTTAGAGATTACAATTGAGTTTATTCGGTTAACAGTTGAACTGGTCAAAAATATTTCTCATTGAATCATGTAATTGATTTTGAACTGGTAAACAAATATTTTCGACACTAAAAAAATAAAATAAAAATAAAATATTTTAATTTGTAAAATTATTGTTATATTTTATAGTTGAAAATTAAATTTGCTTTTTTCTCTTCTTTTTAGGTAAGTTGGACAAAATGTGTCTGTAAGTAAATTCAGAAACAATTTTTGGGGTCCTAATTATGTTTACGTGGTGCAATGGTTAGCATGCCCGCCTTGCATACACAAGGTCGTGGGTTCGATTCCTGCTTCGACCGAACACCAAAAAGTTTTTCAGCGGTGGATTATCCCACCTCAGTAATGCTGGTGACATTTCTGATGGTATCTAAGCTTCTCTAAGTGGTTTCACTGCAATGTGGAACGCCGTTCGGACTCGGCTATAAAAAGGAGGTCCCTTGACATTGAGCTTAACATGGAATCGGGCAGAACTCAGAGATAAGAGAGAAGTTCACCAATGTGGTATCACTATGGACTGAATAGTCTAAGTGAGCCTGATACTTCGGGCTGCCACCTAACCTAACCTAACCTAAGGTATCTCCAATATGTTTGTTTACTAACTCAGCAAAAAAAATTGGAAGTTGTGCCAAAAGTACAACTTTAAAAGCACTTTCAAAAATTCCCTGCCAAAGATGTTCTTTATTTTAACTACAGGAAGTTTTTTAATCCATTTTTTTTATCTGGTTTTTTCATATTTTTAATGGGTAATTTTAACTTTTTTGTTTAAAATCGGTTAAAAACAAAGTAAGAATTTATAAAATGGTATAAATCATTAAAATGTTGTTGAAAAATGCTAAATCCATTCTAGAAAAATTGCAAATTTTTAAAAAGTATTGAAGTCAAAAGTTTCAGACAAGCGTCAGATGCATTAAAAATTCTGAATTCTGATCACACCTTAAGAAGTGATGCTATTTCAGTTCAACGGCTGTTCATATGGTGAATATGCGTCCTATGAAAAGTCCATGCTACATTCATCGCTTCTGCGCCAATTTTGCACCCCTTACGGATCCAAAAAGAACATTTTCACTACTTTTTTAGTGAGGCTTTTTTGGTGTGAATATGAACCTTAGAATTAGTTTCAATTATTTTTGTAAGTGTAAACTGTGGAAAAAACTAAATTCATAAAATTTTTTTGTAAGTGTATCAGCCTGTTGATCGATATTATACTAATTGACACGAACCAGGTTTTTATCTAACCTTTTTTTGGTATGACAATATGGCAACAATCGGTAAAGAGACCAAGGTGAATTAGCACAGGAACAATAAACGATATAGAGAGAAGAGTTCAAAACAAAACAAAAAAATACTACCCCCATTTGAGAAACAATGCAACGAGAGTCTGTTGTATTAACCCTCGTGCCATCGACATTTATATTACAAGAACAAACAAACGCTGCAGTAGCAATAGAAGCAGAGCAGCAGCGGTAATAACATCACATTCAACGCAACATTTGAACACAAGACACAACATAGTTAAAGCCTCTCTATTACTTCATGGGATTTTAATGAGGTTCAATATACACCGGTGGTGGATTTTGCTTTTAATTATGCAAAAATTATTAATATGAAATGGGGTTATTATTGTTGCATTTTGTTTAAGGGTGAGAGAAAAACGAATCGAGAGAGTAAGACTAAGAGAAAATTCTATTGAAAGTATGAAAATTCTTATATGATTATACTAATATGCGCAAAAAAAGTGAGAGTTGTGACGAAAAAAACTAATGCAAGTGATGAGAGTAGAGTAGAATTGGCAGAGAGAGAGAGAGTGGAAAATTAAAAGAGCTGTAACTATCTATCTTGTGTCTATAAAATGTATACATATAGGAGTTTGTGTATGTATGCCACTGTATATTTCTTCATACCTATATAAGTCCCAATGTATGGATACCAACTGTTTGGTTTGCCGTTTTATATCAAAGACTATTAATAAAGAAGACGTGAGATAAGCTTGCTCTTCCTCTTTTTCTTGAAAAAACAGAGATTAATATCATACATGTTCCATGAGACGTTTCAACTTTTTTTCGGTTTCTCTTTTCATTTTGCATTCGTAACAAAACTTAATTCGCTTATTTTAGCAATTTTTTTTAACTCTTAAACGAACAAAAACACTTTGTGAAACATTTAATTAATAATTTAGTGCAACCGACACAGAAATTTGCGTGAAATGTTGGAGAAAATAGCTAAATAAAAATTGTCTGCATCAAACCAGTAAGTTCGGAGCGCTTTTCCAACAAGTATGATATTAATCTCTGTTTTCTAGTACTAACACTATCAAAGCCCATTTCACGTCTTCTTTATTAATAGTCTTTGTTTTATATTGTATTTGTTTGTTGTATTATTGTTGTCATATTTGCCGCTGCTAATGTCTACGTCTCCGTCTCTGTTGACTTCATCTCTTTTGGTTTTTGAGGTAATAGAGCTGTTTGAGAACATACTGAGAAAATAGAAAACATAATGCAAAATAATCGAGCAGACGTGTACGAACTTTTCTCGTGTGGTGATTTATAAAACAACGACCTATAAAATCGACCGAAAAAACAAAAATAAAAACAAAGTGAATGAAATTATATATTTTTTGTGGGTGAATTGAAATAGAAATTTTAAATTTGAATGAAAAAAAAAAAACTTAATACAAAAAAAAAAATGGTAGAAAGTTTGTGGCAAAAAAAAAAATATATATGAATGTAAAGAAAATTAATTAACTCCATTAACAAAATTAAATAAGCTTTAAAACTAAAAATTCATTGAAAAAATAAAAAAAATTGAAACACTATTTTTGAGGTACAAAAAAAAACCAAGATTTAAATCGACTGAAACATAAATTTGTCCTTTTTTTAATTTAAACAATTACGGCTTAATTTAAATAGGAATTTATTTTAATCCGAAAAACAAAATCTTAAAAATTTCATTACGTTTCCGTACCACGACGGGAAAGTAGCCATATTTTTGTGTAACCCAAACTACATTTCATCGGTGTTCCGTAGATAGACTGTCGGATATTTGTGTTTGCGCCTTTTCGCCCCCGGCCCCTCCACCCGTTTTTCCATAACATTATTCATTCCTTAAGCCCCGTTATAACCCAAAACGCCATCACTTCATATTGACTGAGGTGAAAATAATATAATGACCGTATGCGTTAGCAGTAGCAGTGACACAACGTTGGTAGCGGCAAAATCAAATGCAGCAGCTGTGACAGCGACATCTGTAGAGACAAACTAACCAGTGGGGTTATTCCATCCAATTCGTAGAGTACAACTCGTCGGGATATATACCGCCGTACAACCTTTAAAAAAAATCTAAAAAAGGAAAGCTGGATAAAACAAAAAAATTCTCTACCTTAGATTTCCTATTTGCTAAGGCCCCCCCCTTCCACCAAACGTAAAATAAAGAGGCTTTACATACATACATATATTTGCATAGACCAAAACAAAAGCTAAAAAATCTGAAAAAAAGTAAATAGAAATTACAAAAACAAAAAACAGCAATTTGTCATCAAAGTAAATAGAAAACAAAAGCAAACAGCAAATCGATTTCAAAGTCAATTTTTTTACAACAGTATATACTCGCAAAGCGATTTCTGTTCACCTCAATTACCACTCCGCTCCCTGGACACGAAACCTCATCAACTGCTGCAAGTGTAATATAAGCTTAAATCAGTGATAATAAAAAAGCAAATAAATAAACAAATTAAATTTACAAATCAAAAAATAAATAAACGTAAATGTAAACTTCCTTCTACCGCCCACTGGGTATTTTGCCTAAACCCAGCAAAATTTCAAAAATCAATTTACACTTCAAGTAAATTTTTTCCGCTTAGTGTATATTGTGTTATTATTTGTGCAAATATATACAAAAAGAATTTATCTAGTATATATAAATTGTATATACAAAAAATTATATACTACTTGGCAACAAAATAATTATTGTGGTTTTGTTGTTGTTTATGTGCTTATGTATGTGAGTGTATGTGTTTGTTGAATATCTCATCCATCCACCCTAGAACTGCAAATCAGCAGCAACAGTTTTTGTGATTTACAAAAAAAAAATATAAAAAAATAATAAAAAGTAAAATTATTTCACGTTTTGTTTGGTTCCCACGAATTTTATTCTGAAACGAAATTATAACACGTAATTTATAAAGGGATTTTTATTGCAACGCCATCAAATCAATTTGTCCAGGTAATTTTCAGGTCTTAAATATTTGTTTTTTATTTTTTAATAAAATTCTTTATTTTAATGTTGGTCTAATTTCTCCTGTTTTTTTTTATTGACCTACAAAGTGTTGCAAAGTCATTTTGCAACTCTGTAATGATGGTGATGATGATGACATCTTGTAGGTCAATACAGATACTCGATGACATGTTCTAGTATGTAATATGACCATGTCCTTATTATTACTTGCATCTCTTATAACAATTTTCTCCTGCACAAGAAAATTAATTTTGATAGTGCTATTAATAACACATACATATAGAATATTTTTCTCAAAATTATATTTCTCTAGAAAATTTTGTCAAAATTTTATATCAATACGAAATTTTGTCAAAATTTTATTTCTATAGAAAATTTTGTCAAAATTTTATTTCTATAGAAAATTTTGTCAAAATTTTATTTCTATAGAAAATTTTGTCAAAATTTTATTTCTATAGAAAATTTTTTCAAAATTTTATTTCTATAGAAAATTTTTTCAAAATTTTATTTCTATAGAAAATCATAAATAATTCTATAAATAATCAAAATTTTATTTCTACAGGAAATTTTGTCAAAATTGTATTTCTATAGAAAATTTTTTCAAAATTTCATTTCTATCGAAAATTTTCTCAAACTTGTATTTCTACACAAAATTTTGTCAAAATTTTACTTCTTTAGAAAATTTTGTCAAAATTTTATTACTATAGAAAATTTTCTCAAAATTTTATTTCTTTAGAAAATTTTATTTCTATAGAAAATTTTGTCAAAATTTTATTTTTATAGAAAATTTTGTGAAAATTTGTAATATGTATTTATCATTTATATCGAATATTTTCAAAAATTTGCAATTTTGCTAGAATGCAATTATCATTTTTTTCGACAAAATTTTAATAAATTCTACCATTTTATTAATTCTTAGTCTGGTTGTAACCTATTTGAAATCAAAACCGGTTAAAATTACTCATTAAAAATATGAAAAAAACCTAGTTATAAACCAGTAAGGAAAGTCTAAAGTCGGGCGGGGCCGACTATATTATACCCTGCACCACTTTGTAGATCTAAATTTTCGATACCATATCCCATCCGTCAAATGTGTTGGGGGCTATATATAAAGGTTTGTCCCAAATACATAAATTTAAATATCACTCGATCTGGAAGAATTTGAAAGAATTCTACAAAATCTATAGACTCAAAATTTAAGTCGGCTAATGCACTAGGGTGGAACACAATGTTAGTAAAAAAAAAAAATATGGGAAACGTTTAAATCTGAAGCAATTTTAAGGAAACTTCAAAAAAGTTTATTTATGATTTATCGCTCGATATATATGTATTAGAAGTTTAGGAAAATTAGAGTCATTTTTACAACCTTTCGACTAAGCAGTGGCGATTTTACAAGGAAAATGTTGGTATTTTGACCATTTTTGTCGAAATCAGAAAAACATATATATGGGAGCTATATCTAAATCTGAACCGATTTCAACCAAATTTGGCACGCATAGCAACAATGCTTATTCTCCTCCCTGTGCAAAATTTCAACTAAATCGGAGTTAAAAATTGGCCTCTGTGGACATATGAGTGTAAATCGGGCGAAAGCTATATATGGGAGATATATCTAAATCTGAACCGATTTCAACCAAATTTGGTACGCATAGCAACAATGCTAATTCTACTCCCTGTACAAAATTTCAACTAAATCGGAGTTAAAAATTGGCCTCTGTGGACATATGAGTGTAAATCGGGCGAAAGCTATATATGGGAGCTATATCTAAATCTGAACCGATTTCAACCAAATTTGGCACGCATAGCTACAATGCTAATTCTACTCCCTGTGCAAAATTTCAACTAAATCGGAGTTAAAAATTGGCCTCTGTGGTCATATGAGTGTAAATCGGGCGAAAGCTATATATGGGAGATATATCCAAATCTGAACCGATTTCAACCAAATTTGGCACGCATAGTAACAATGCTAATTCTACTCCCTGTGCAAAATTTCAACTAAATCGGAGTTAAAAATTGGCCTCTGTGGTCATATGAGTGTAAATCGGGCGAAAGGTATATATGGGAGATATATCTAAATCTGAACCGATTTCAACCAAATTTGGCACGCATGGCTACAATGCTAATTCTACTCCCTGTGCAAAATTTCAACTAAATCGGAGTTAAAAATTGGCCTCTGTGGTCATATGAGTGTAAATCAGGCGAAAGCTATATATGGGAGCTATATCTAAATCTCAACCGATTTTGCTGATATTTTGCAAGTTTTTCGAGACTCATAAAATATTCGGATGTACGGAATATGAGGAAGATCGGTTGATATACACGCCAATTATGACCAGATCGGTGACAAATATATATGGCAGCTATATCTAAATCTGAACCGATTTTTTCCAAAATCAATAGGGATCGTCTTTGAGCCGAAACAGGACCCTGTACCAAATTTTAGGACAATCGGACTAAAACTGCGAGCTGTACTTTGCACACAAAAATACATCAACAGACAGACAGACAGACAGACGGACAGACAGACGGACAGACAGACGGACAGACAGACAGACGGACATCGCTAAATCGACTCAGAATTTAATTCTAAGTCGATCCGTATACTAAAAGGTTGGTCTATGATTACTCCTTCTTGGCGTTACATACAAATGCACAAACTTATTATACCCTGTACCACAGTAGTGGTGAAGGGTATAAAAATGAAAATTCCTGCACTAAAAAAAAACAAAGTTTACTAGGATCCAAAGATTTTGACCTTCCCTTAAGGTTGCTGGCATTACTTCCGAGTTAAAGATGCGATAAAGACATTTTTAGCAATCTATTTGGCTTTAAATCTAGGATCAAGAATATTAAAATTAGGCTGCAGATCTTATTTATCGAATTTTCATTCTCTTTTCGCGCTTATTAACAAAGCTATTTATGTAGAAAGAAATGCAAGATTAAATATCAAAATTCTAACCAATACTTCAAAATTAAAAGTGTTTTCTTAATTAAAAAAATCTTAAAACCAAATATATACAAATACCTAAAAATAAGTCATAGCCTATATTTGAAGCATTTTTATCTTAAATCTAAAGGACGATTTCTTTTTAGTCCGAATATGTTTCTTTACTTGAAAAAAATTGACTTAGTTCAAAAGCATACGACTTTAACGGAGGGACAGAAATTTACAACATTTACAACATCCTCTATACACGAAGAGAAGGAATATGATCACCTCAACCATGTTTCGAGAGCAAAATATTATTTTTGGACGGAGAACATGTAACATGTTTGCGACAACCATGTTATTTTCTCAAAAAGCATATGTCTGACTTTGGCAACCATGTATATGTTTGCCGAGAGAACAACGTTTTTGCGACAAAAATGTTCCATGGTCACCGTCCAAAAATAACATTTTGCTCTCGAAACATGGTTGAGGTGATCATATTCCTTCTCTGCGTGTATGCAGCGAAACTATCCATCAATTGTCAGAATAAATTCGGGTAATTGCCCGAATTGATTCGCATAATTGATTGATAATTTCGCTGCAAGTAGAGGATGTTGATGAGGAATGTGGTAATTCCAACCATCATGCAGTTCGAAGGGCTTTGTCCAAATAAATTTGACAAATATACTTTTTTCATAACTTTGTCATTTCTGTGCCAATGTTTTTTTTTTTTATATTTCTATCACAAATTAAAATTATGGTAGTGAAATTAGATTAAAAGATTATTAAATTAATTGGTCGACAACATTAAATTATTAAGAACATCTTATTCATATACGAATCCATATCTATGTGCATGGTTTCAGGTACGTCTGATAAAAATATACATGTACGAAACAGTTCAATGACATAGATTTACGAAAGAAAAAAAAACCAAGAAATTCGAATATTCTCATCCTTAGAACGACAAGCATTAAAGAACAGTCATATGCCCCGCGTGATAAATGTTCGTATAAACTTTTTTTGACAGTTTTCAAACAAAAAAAAAAATTAACAACTTTCTCGAACTCTTGTGACGATATACGGATGGTACGTCCGAATGTCTGCCAACGATACGCTGGCACGGTTGCCACTCGAGCCAAAAATAATCTACCAAAAAACTACCAAGCAACAAAATGTTCTATAGAAATTTTTATTTATTATTTATAGACAATTTTGACATTTTATTTCCATAGAAAATTTTGCTAATAGTTTTGTCTATAGAAAATTTTGCCAATTTTGTTTTCTTTTGAAAATTTTGCCAAAAATTTTTTCCTATAGAAAATTTTGACAAAATTTTATTTCTATAGAAAATTTTGTCAAGATTTTATTTCTATAGAAAATTTTGTCAAGATGTTATTTCTATAGAAAATTTTGTCAAAATTTTATTTCTATAGAAAATTTTGTCAAAATTTTGCCAATATTTTTTTTCTATAGAAAATTTGGTCAAAATTTTATTTCTATAGAAAATTTTGTAAAAATTTTATTTCTTTAGAGAATTTTGTCAAAATTTTATTCCTATAGAGAATTTTGTCAAAATTTTATTCCTATAGAGAATTTTGTCAAAATTTTATTCCTATAGAAAATTTTGTCAAAATTTTATTTTTATAGAAAATAAAAATGTTTATTTCTATACAAAATTTTGTCAAAATTTATTCTATAGGAAAAACATCAAGAATTCTACCAAACAGTAAAAAATCTACCATTTTTGGTAGAATTTTATAAACTGTGGCAACCTTGTTCGACTGATCATCTGAAAATACTCAAAAACCAAAATACAGTTTGAGAATTTTATTTTTAAAATAAACAAAGAAAATTATATGAAATCGAAAATGGTTTTTATTTTCGGAATTTTGGCAAATATACAAAAAAGCAAAAAAAAAAAAAGAAAAACAATTGAGTATACATGTATATGTGTAGTAAGTACGTTTGCTTTTTCGAACATATAAGCAAATATATATTTTTGTTTAAATATAAATGAGTACGAAAACAGAAATGTATGAATTTTTTTTTTTTTTTAAATATACATGTTTTTTTTTCATTACTCATTCACTTTAGTTGATTTGTGATTACAGTCAAAACTGTTTTCTCATGTTCAAGGATAACACTTTTCCAACATTGACTCATTTACATTTTTAAAATAAACCCAAAACAAGCACACAGTGAAATCAGTACAAATAAAAAAATATGTATGACCCAAAATGGATCTCTACATTGCAAAAAACAAAAAACAAAAATATTGACTTATGATGGATGGATGGCAATATTGAGTAGGCTTTGTTTTAATGAATAAGATATGTTATATCACTGAAAAAGATATTGTCATGAGGTCAAATATTTTATGTCCTTAAAATACGAATTTTGCATAGCATAGAAGATGCATTTCTCTGATATAAAGCTTTTTTTTCTTTGTTCTAAAGTCGATAAACTTTTTTATGACGTCGTTTTGTGCTTACAGTTAGGTGATTCGACTTAAAAATAGGGATATTAATATTACGCGTAAAACAAATTTGGTTCGACTAAGGTCAACTTGACTTTAATAATTCAGAAAAATTCAGAAAAATTAATGAAATTGTCTTTAAATCTGTTGAATTTTTGAATGTTGACTACAACGCATAAATTCGTTCAATTCTATAGAAATAAAATTTTGTCAAAATTTTGTCAAAATTTTATTTCTATAGAAAATTTCGTCAAAATGTTATTTCTATAGAAATTGTTGTCAAACTTTTATTTCTATAGACAATTTTGTCAAAATTTTATTTCTATATAAAATTTTCTTTAAATTTTATTTCTATAGAAAATTTTGTCAAAACTTTATTTTTATAGAGAATTTTATTGCTATAGAAAATTTTGTCAAATTTTTATTTCTATAGAAAATTTTATCAAAATTTTATTTCTATAAAAAATTTTGTCAAAATTTTATTTCCATAAAAATTTTGTCAAAATTTTATTTCTATAAAAATTTTGTCAAAATTTTATTTCTATAAAAATTTTGTCAAAATTTTATTTCTATAGAAAATTTTGTCAAATCTTTTTAAAATTAAATTAATTGATACAATTAACTTTTTAAACAAAATAGAAACATAAAGGTAATTAGGTCTATGATTGATTATTATTAAGTTTTTAATTAAATATTAATTGATACAATTAACTCAGAAGACTAAATCAGTTAAAAAAATGATTATTTTTTAATTTTATATTAATTGATACAAACATTTGTTTTAATCAAACTACCCTGTAGGAAATGTCAATAGTGAAATAGTACTGACTTACTATTGACTGTGTCGCCACTACTACTGACCAAATATACCCCAGACAATGTAAAATTCTATTGACATTTAACATGTACATGTCATTGAGAATGAACTACTGACACAAGAACTACTGACTAGGTGGTACTTTTGGAACCATATGGAGACATTGGAACCACTAAATCAGTAGTCCATTGTCACCATTTTGTCAACACTTTTTTACCAAATAAAAAGACGTAAAATTAGAAATTAAAATCTTATTTATTATGTATATTTAATTAAATTAAATTAATTATATATATTTAATTAAATAAATTAAACGTTTAGACCTTCCTCCTGCAATATACTGAGCAGCTTCTCCAAACACTTTCTGGAAGGCGATGTTTCGATGTACCACTGCTTCAGTTTTTCCCTCAAATTCAGAGTTGGAGTGGACATATCAGCTAACTCAAAATCTTCAAAGGTTCCACAATTTTCTTCTTGCAGCACAAAATTAATGAAAGTGCTCTCTCTAGAAATTAACTCCTCTTCAGCATTTGCTTTATCCTTGTACAATTTTAATTGCTTTTTCACAAGTCTTTTGTAATTTCTTTTATTCATTTTTTAATTCACTTATAAACCTCACTTTTCTTTTTAAACTATTGTCCAATTATTGCGATACCACGTGTTTTCACAACCAAAAAAAGCGTAACAATGAAAAGGAAGAAGAAGCATTGACTCTCATTTGTCATAAATTTCTCTACACATTAAAGCCAGAGAAATATTTGTAGACAAGCTGTAGACAAATTATCGACAATGTCACCATAATAGTTGACAAAAGTGGTGACATAGAGACACATGTCCCCAGACTTCCTACAGGGCCCTGTAGGAAATGTCAATAGTGAAACTGTAGTCAATGTCACCAGTACTACTGACAAAGTATACCCCACACAATATATTTTGCTATAGACATTTAACATATGCTTGTCATTGAAAATCCACTACTGACAATAGAACTACTGACTAGATGGTACTTATGGGACCATATGGAGACATTGGAACTACTGAGTCAGTAGTACTTTATCGTTACTTTAGTCAACACTTTTGGATTTTTTTTTTTGTAAAAGTAAGTTTACTTTTTTGATTTAATTTATATTTTTTATGTTGTGTATTTGCAAAAGATTAACATACAATAAAATAAAATCACACATGGGTCCTATAGCTAGTTCAATAAATAGATCAAGTTGTCCCGTTGTCATCGCTTCCAGCTTTCTTATTTTGTGACATTTATCAGACAATTCTGCACAACTAGAAATAACAACTGAAAATAGAAAAACTAATAATATATAATATAATACGTTGCTCAAACAGATTTTACTTATCATAACCGCAAATATCTAGGTTTTCCTTCTTTAAATTATCCAGTAGTTCCTCTGGCCAATTTCTGGTTGATGCTGTTTCGATTAACCACTATTTTAACTCGAAAATTCTAATTTCTGTTCGTCCTATCCATCAAAGACGCAATAAAATGTCCTCCGAACTCTGCACAGGCTCACTGTCCTCTCCGAAGTTCTTTTTTTGCGATATTTATATACGATTGTTTTTTCACTAGTCTTTTTAAATTTCTTTTGCTCATATTATTTTTTACAGCTGTCAAAAATGTCTACCAAGTGTAGACAATTTGTTGACTATGTCACCATAATAGTTGACAAAAGTGGTGACTTTGAGACACTAGACCCCAGTCTTCCTACAGGCTATATACTTTATGGGGTCTTCGAGCAATATTTCGATGTGCTACAATGGTGGAGGGTATAAAAACTTTGGATCCGGGCATGTTTTTTTCAGTTTAGACAACAATATCAGCCTAGCGGGCTGATATTGGTGTCGCTACCACGTTACCCTACTGGACATGCTTTGAGAACATATTACGTACTTTTTATATTTCTTAAACACATCGAACAAGTCATGTATCGGCATTGTGCGACACATGATTTTCACGTTCTTTACATTTGCAATGGTAAAATTTTATGGTTTCTTTTAGATCGTATCTCTTGTCTCACTTTGGTCTTATTTCATATTTTTGTGCTTTTATTTGAAGAGAGATTTTTTCCTTTTTTTGTGCAAAGAAAGTATGGTTGGTAGTATTTCTAATAAGAGAAACAGTTGGAAGGGGCAATAATCAAAAAATAAAAGTTCATGACACATATTGTCATCAGCATATTTTTCAGAATTGACATTTTGGGGACATCTTTTGTCTTCAACCAAGCAAAAAAAAAAAAAAAAGATTGAAGAGAGTAGTAGTAGATCTCTTAGTTGGCTACTTGGCTAGCTACATACGTTAGTTTAGACATGGTCAAAATGAATCTTAATAATTTAACAATTCCTTTTGAATATTTATGACCGTTTCAAATGTAATAAATTCGTATAATGAAAAAGAGAAGTTTCTTCCAATGCAGCTGAACTATGAAAACAATCACATAGATATTAATTATTCTCATGTGAATGACAGGGGAAAGAAGGCAAGTTGCTAATTTTGCAAATAAAAGAATAATAGGGAGAAATTATGCGTTACTATACTAAATTTTTAAGTCCTGTCATGATGACAGAAATGAAATGACTAAAAAATTAAAAAGATCAATTAATCTTCTCATTGATTTTTTTTATTTCAATTCAAATTTGAATAGAAAAATATTGTTGATATTTTTCCTGTGTTATGAACACGATTGCCACTCGTGCCAAAAAAAAATCTATCCATCATTCACTGAAAAAAAATATTTACGTGATATTTAAGATTACGCAACCTACATTTTAGGATGCGAAATTTACAAAATATTAAGGACAAACTTCTTTAATATAATAAAATTTTAATTAAAATAGAGATAGAATGATACTTGACACGGTGGCTCAAAGCAAAAAGTTTTTAAAGGAGAATGACGAAATATTGATACTTTGTGCAGATAAAGGTGGAAAAACAGTAGCGATGACAAAAGCGGACTACAAAACAAAAATGGGAAATATCTTAATGGATTTTTGTACCTACAGACGACTCAAGAAGGATCCGACTACGAGCCTCCAAAATAAAAATAACAGCTTAGTGGAAAAACTGTTTAAGGTTAATGCAATTACCTTTAATGAAAAGAAAAAATGGGCAAATAAAACATCTTTGCCACATAGGATATATGGACTCCCAAAGATTCACAAGGAAGGTACGCCTCTAAGACCAATCTGCTCTTCAATCAATTCTCCAGGATATGACCTTTCCCGATATTTAGTCGACATTTTAAAACATTTGACGAAGGAATCAAAGTATAATATAAGAGACGCGGTGGATTTTAAATCTAGATTGACCAAAGTGACAAGATATATCATCATCAAAATAAGCAAAAGATACGAGACATTTTATTAATGAATGACTTCCCAAAGAAGACTATAAAAGATTTATTACAACGTGCACAGAAGCCAAAAAAGGACAATATCAATAAGGAGCCAAAAATATACAAATCTGTCACTTTTATACCTGGTTTCTCCGAAAGATTCAAAAACTCTGAAATTTATGACAAGGACAAGATTCAACTCGCTTTCAGAACGCACAATACAATGGACCAATTCTATGGGAAAACAAAATCAAAAGTTAAAAAGGAGGACAAATCAAATTTAGTATACCAAATAAAATGTAATGGAGACGGGTCCGACATATGCCAAAAGGTATATGTTGGTACAAAGACGAGAATTTCATCCCACAAATCTGACCACAAGACTAGAGATAAGCCATTGGATCAAAAGACGGCACTTGCAACCCACTGTACACAAACTGGACACAGCCCGAATTTTGACGATGTAGATGTATTAGTGCAAGAGAGTAATCCGTTCCGACGATATACCTTAGAGATGCTTTATATCACCAACGTTCCCAGCGAGAAGAGATTAAACTTTAAAACAGACACAGATAAATGTTCTCAAATGTATAGATACATCATAAAAAAAACACGGACGCAGACATATTTAGTTGGCAATCAAATTTTCTAAAAAACAGACGTAATCACTCTCTACAATTTTTTGATTATTTCGTAAAAATACTTTAATGTAAATATAAATTGTTTGTGTTACTCGTACATTGTGTACTAATATTTGTTATTTATGTAGATCCCCGTCGAAGACTAACGATGTTAGTCGAAATATTGGAGAATAAAGTTAACAAGTAATCAAAAATCGTAAAAAGGATATTTTATTAAAAGGACCTCAAGCCAAAATAATAATAAAATAAATTAGAACAACAGGTCAACAAAAACGAAGGACATAATTAAAATAAAGTTTATAATCTTTGCTTCAAAAATGGTTTTCATTAAACATAGGACACAAATTTTGCAAAATTGCGTCCCTTCGTTAAAGTCGCTTGTCTTTGAACTAAGGCTAATTTTCCTTAAAGTAAAGAAACACATTTTTGATTTAAAGAAATTGTCCTTAAATTAACTGAAATATTGAAACTTTAGATTTAAGATAAAAACGCCTTAAATATAGTCTAAAACTTATTTTGAAGATTTAGCGTCTTTGGTTTAAAGTTTTTTTTTTTTTGGTGGAATTAAGAAAACATGTTTTACTTTGATGCATCAGTTATAATTTCAATTTTTAAACTGGAATTTGTTTGTACGTGACTACCTTTATTAATAAACTTCGAAAAGAGAGAGAATTTGATAAATGAGATTTGCACCCTAAATTTTAATTTTATTGGTCCTAGATTTAAAGCCACCTAGCGACCTATCGCTAAAAACTTTTTTTATTTTAAAGAAGCCGCATCTTTGGCTCGGAATCAATACCAAAATACTTAAGGGAAGGTCAAAATCTTTGGATCCAAGTAAACTTTTTTTGAGTATTGAAGAAAATTTTACCACAAATCTATCAAATTTCAATGTCTTATGAAAAAAAGGTATATTCTCCGAGCGAATTCAAGATCTTTAAAAATTTTAATTTTAGTGTTATTTCATACTCAATTTTTAGGAAATTTTTCTTAAAATTTTATTTCTATGGAAAATTTGTTCAGAATTTTTTATATACAGAAAATTTTATTTATATATAAAATTTTCAAAAAATTTTATTTATACACAAAATTTAAAAAAAAAAATATTTATATATAAAATTTTCAAAAAAATATTTATATATAAAATTTTCAAAAAATTTTATTTCTATAGAATCTTTGGTCCACATTTTATTTCAATAGAAAATTTGGTCAAACTTTTTTTCTATAGAAAATTTGGTCAATATTTTATTTCTATAGAAAAACTCGTCAAAATTTTATTTCTAAAGAAAATTAAGTCAAAGTTTTATTTCAATCGGAAATTTGGTAAAAAATTTGTATGGAAATTTAGTCAAAATTGTAGAAAATTTTCTTAAAATTTGATTTCTATAGAAAATTTGGTCAAAATTTTATTTCTAAAGAAAATGTTCTTATTTCTATCGGAAATTTGATCAAAATGTTATTTCTATAGAAAACGTTGTTAAAATTTTATTTCTGTCGGAAATGTGGCCAAAATTTCATTTCTATAGAAAATTTGATCAATTTTTTTTGTATAGAAAATTTTGTCAAAATTTCGCTTCTATCGGAAATTTGGTCAAAATTTTATTTCTATAGAAAATTTGGTCAACATTTTATTTGTATAGAACATTTAGTCAAAGTTTTATTTGTATAGAAAATTTCGTCAATATTTTATTTCTATAGAAAATTTTGTCAAAATTTTATTTCTATCGGAAATTTGGTAAAAAAAATTGTATAGAAAATTTAGTCCAAATTCTAGAAAATTTTCTTAAAATTTGATTTCTATAAAAAATTTGGTCAAAATTTTATTTCTATCGGAAATTTGGTCAAAATGTTATTTCTAAAGAAAATATTCTTATTCCTATCGGAAATTCGGTCAAAATTTTATTTCTATAGAAAATTTGGTCAACATTTTATTTCTATAGAAAATTTGGTCAGAATTTCATTTCAATTGAAAATTTGGTAAATTTTTTTTCTATAGAAAATTTTGTCAAAATTTTACCTTGTATCGGAAATTTGGTCAACATTTTATTGCTATAGAAAATTTGGTCAACATTTTATTTGTATTGAAAATTTGGTCAACGTTTTACTTGTATAGAAAATTTCGTCAAAATTTTATTTCTATAGAACATTTTTTCAACATTTTATTTCTAAAGAAAATTTTGTCAAACTTACATTTCTATAGAAAATTTGGTAAAAAATTTGTATAGGAAATGTAGTCGATATTCTAGAAAATTTTCTTAAACTTTGATTTCTATAGAAAATTTGGTCAAAATTTTATTTCTATCGGAAATTTGGTCACAATTTTATTTCTATAGAAAATTTGGTCAACATTTTATTTCTATTGTAAATTTGGTCAAACTTACATTTCTATAGAAAATTTGGTAAATTTTTTTTCTATAGAAAATTTTCTCAAAATTTTACTTCTATCGGAAATTTGGTTAACATTTTATTTCTATAGAAAATTTGGTCAACATTTTATTTATAGAGAAAATTTAGTCAACATTTTATTTCCATAGAAAATTTTGTAAAAATTTTATTTCTAAAGAAAATTTTGTCAAAATTTTATTTTAATAGAAAATATGGCAAAAAATTTATTTTTAAAGAAACATTGGTCAAAATTGTATTTCTATAGCAAATTTAATCAAAATTTTATTTCTATCGGAAATTTGGCCAAAATATTATTTCTATAGAAAATTTGGTCAAAATTTTATCTTTAAAAAATTTTGTCAAAATTTTATTTCTATCGGAAATTGGGTTAAAATTTTATTTCTGTCGAAAATTTGGTCAAAATTTTTCTATAGAATTTTTTTTTTAATTTTATTTTCGTTCGACAAATCTTGTCTGTTTTTCTTAAAATTTTATTCTATAGAAAATTTTGTCAAAATTTTATTTCTATTGGAAATTTGGTCAAAATTTTTTGTATAGACAATTTGCTAAAAATTTTATTTCGTCTGTATTTTCCTTGAAAACTAGAGGAACTGAGAAGTATGTTAACTGAAATCCTCAAAGTTTTGTTTTAATCCAATATTATCAATTGTTCTTTTTCCATTTCTAAAGTGCTACCATACTTAGTATATATTTTGTTAGAAATGCGTTTTAAATAAATAAGATTGTTTTCTATTGTTTTGTTACGTATGTATAGGAAACCGATGCGTAGTTGATTTCTGTGAAAATATTGTTTATGTTTGTTGTCGGAATTTCTCCGAAATAATTTTATTTTACTTGAGCAAAGGAATATTGTTTCACATTAGCCAAAAAGTGCTTTTGAATATTTCATATCCAGGAGTTTTGTGCTTCCCTGCAAAAATGTGAAATGTCAAATTGGCATATACAGTATGGGTGATGTACATATTTTACAACCAATTTCAGTTTGCTATCAGTTCCTTCACGAAATTCGTTTTAGAGTGAACTAAGACCTCAGTTGAATACAACATAACATCGATAAATACTTGTTCTTGATGGAGCTTCATTGCCAAATGTTGGATTAAGTTAATCAATGCCCTATTGTTGAGTTAATTCACGTCGAAAGTAGTAAACAATACTCGCTCGAATATTTTGAGTGTAATTCGTTACTCACGCACACTCACGAAGATATTATTTTCGTGACTCACGCTCACGCACGACATTTTGGTTTGTTAATCACGAACACTCACGCTGTTGTCATGAGCGTGACTCACGATTCACGCACGTATCACGGACATTTTCGTGAGACACCACAATTTCGTGTCACGTGCACACCTCTAGTACGTACAACCTCGAAAATGTCAAGCATTACAATAGAGCTGCCAGTTGGCAGAATGCAACACTAGAATTGCCCAATCCCGCCAAAATAAAAGGCAACACTCGTACCTAAAGTTGATCCGATGTGGCTTTTCTTTGTTGCATTACATATCAGCCACCTTGTAATCTTAGATTTCGGGTCAATGTTTTTTTTTCCGTACACACACACATAAATAAGCAGAAATAAACATATTACAAACCCAATTTAAATTTGTTGCTCTTCAACTGTTGAATTTCTTAATCGTAGTTTTAAGTTTTCTACTGTATTGTGTTAAAGAAACTCTTAAAACTAAATTATATTTAAATACCGTATAAAAACAAACATATCTAATCCACAATGTGTAATTACAATGGGTTGTGTGTCATAGACATAGTCTCTTTTTTTTAACTAATATTACGCTACCGGCTTTTTTATACTTAACGCAATAGTGGGATCCCCTCCCATAAAAAGGCTGACGTATATTTTCTGTTGTGTTTGTTTTTTTTTCTTCTTCGTTGTAGTAGCTCTCTGCTACTTATGGCCCCAAATTACATTTTTGGTAATAACAACTTACTGTTATTATCATCATCATCGGGGCCCCAAGTAGATATTCATGTGTATAACTAAATATGTTCATCGCATACAAGGCGGCTATATACGTAAATATCATTGTTTCGTTGGACTTTGTTGCTGTTCACTGTGATTGGATTTGGTATTGTTCAAACACGCACAATCCCACACACACACTCCAATCATGTCCATGACGTCTTAGGCCAAAAACAATATAACGACCATATAAGCTAAGACACTCAGAGCGACAATTCGTTTGATTAAGGGAAAGAATTGGCAAATGAAAAAGAAAGCTCAGATAAGAGCAAAAGAAGTCGTAACAGCAACAACTACAACAACAACAACGACGAATACATCATCGACAATGAACCCATCCAAAGCGAGAGAAAAACAAGAACAACAACAAAACAAATGTTAGAAAGAAATACACCACCGACACACAAGCTTATATTTGTTAAAATAACAACAACAACAAAACGCCAACGAATATTAATAAATAATAATGAAACTGATAACAGAGATAACAACAAATACAACAAAAACAAAAAATTGCCATACTCATATATAATCTTTACTTTTGTCATATGCATGAGAAAATTGTATAAAAATAAATCCAAAAATATATGTAATAGGAAAACAGAGAGGGAGAAAGATGGGGAGATAGAGAGTACGTGAGGTAGGGCTATGGGTATGAGACTATCTGAAATCATCAATAACGGCATGTCATAAATGTAGTTTTTTCGTCTTGTTTTTCTAGTAGTTGGTGGGATAAAGAAATAAAACAATATAGTTTTTAATGAAAAAAAAAAAAATTGTCGTGAAGCCAAAGATTTCGTGTCCTTAAAACACGAATGCGTTTTTTTGCTTAGAATAGAAGACGCATTGAAGTTGAAATTTTTTCAGATATAAAGTTTTTTCTTCGTCCAAAAGACGATCAACTTTTCTTTTGAAAAGTCGTTTATCCTTAGCCACCGTGGTGCAATGGTTAGCAAGCCCGCCTTTCGTACACAGGGTCGTGGTTTCAAGCCCAGTTTAGACTAAACACTAAAACGTTTTTCAGCGGTTGAATATTCCAGCTCAGTAATGCTGGTGACATTTCTGAGTGTTTCAAAGCTTCTCTAAGTGGTTGCACTGCAATGTAGAACGCCATTCGAACTCAGCTATAAAACGGAGGTCACTTGTCTGTCACTGAGCTTAACATAGAATCGGGCAGCACTCAGTGATAAGAGAGAAGTTCACTACTATTGTATTACAATGGACTGAATATCAGGCTGCCACTATACCTAACCTAACCTATCCTTATAATTAAGTGATTCGATTTAAAATTTAAAATGAAAGAAAATTTGGCTTGACTAAGGTCAACTTGTCTTTAATAAGGGTGAAAATTTCTTCAAGAATTTCATCTCGCGCAAAAAATGGAATTAAATCGTGAACATTCTGGTGAGATTATTTTTATACCCACCACCATAGAATGGTGACGGGGGTATAATAAGTTTGTCATTCCGTTTGTAACACATCGAAATATCGATTTCCGACTATGATTTTTAATGCATTAAACGCTTGTCTGGAACGTTTGTCATCAAATATTTTCAAAAATTCGCAATTTTTTTAGAAAGAATTTACAATTTTTTTCGGCTAAATTTCAAAAATTTGTACCATTTAATTAATTCTTAATCTGAAACAAAAAAAAATAATTTCCCATTAAAAATATGAAATAAGCGAGTTATAAAAAAAAATTACTCAAATGAACTTCCTGTGCAGTTAAAATAAAGAACATTTTTGGAAGGGTATTTTTGGAAGTTCTTTTAAAGTTGTGCCTTGAGAAGAACTTCCAAATTTTTTAGTTTATTGTTTTAATAAATTTGTGAATATTAATAAACACTAACATTTATTTTATCCTTTCTTTGTAAGTAAGATATCAAATATCTCTCATTTCCAATAGTAAGTATGAAGATATCACTCGCATTTAAACCTTTGCGAAATTTCTCAATTGCTCATATTTCAGTTCTACAAAATGATTATGAGGATCATCATCAAATATATCAAATACAAAATTTAGTTGCTTTTCCTCTGAAATCTAACGGCCAACATTAAAAATGGTTTCCTTCACACCATTCCTTCTACCATTGCGTAAGAAATTAAGTGAGGAACCTATTTTCGTAGTCATTCTTGGTTGATCTGTGCTGAGTACTGTTGGAATGTCCATGGTCTATCGAAGAAATGTTTGTTTCTCCAGGACATTTTGCAATAATATTCGGCATTTATTTTGACCACGGTACGAACGGCCGTTACGGCGACCTACACTCTCTTGAGTTCTGGTGGCCAATCGAAGTTATACATTTTCAGCTAACCTGAAAACAAAGACAAAACTCATTATGGGATGCGATGCAAATGTACATCATAGTATTTGGGGAAGAAGTGATACTAATACAAGGGGAGAGTCGCTAATAGAGTTTATTTTGCGTACTAATCTGGTAGTTTGCAATAAGGGAGATGCACCAACTTTCGTCACAAAAAACAGACAAGAGGTTGTGGACGTCACATTGTCCTCTCCGGAACTGAATGATAAGATATCTGAGTGGCAAGTTTTTGGGAACATAGCTTCTCAGATCATCGCTACATCAGTTTCAGATTGGCTGTTCGTACTTCAAAGACCATATTTCCGCCAAATGTTAGGAAAGCTGATTGGTATAGGGAATCGTTCGATATGATGATATCGGAAATACCAGAGACAAATATGAGCACTGTGCAAGATATCGAACACGCAGTGGAGCGTATTACTAACGCCTTCAACATCTCACTGAAAGCTGCATGCCCTAGAGGGAAGCCAAAGGGGAAAAATCGATCTTTAGTTTTAAAACATATTCAATTAAAATTTTTATTGATTCAACAAATTTGTTAATTGAAACAAAAATTCAATCACAATAATTAATAGTATCAATTAATTTTTTAATTGACTTTTAGTTACTTTTTTAATTGATACTATCATTTCTGTGATTGAAGACATTTCAATTAAAAATTAATTGGATCTATTAAGTTCGTGATTATTTGTGTGTATAACAATCGCCAATTGTGATGGGTAATATACCCAAAGAAATTAAAGCATTTGGTCCAAGAAGTACCAAAATGTCAAATTCAAAAAATGTTAGCAAGGCACATTCAAACTTCAAGGTCCATGTCCATGACGATATCCAAATTCACACTTTCGAAAATCACTACAAAAGAAGCAGCGATTGCTATCGCCGACCCAATGTTTGTTTATCACAACGTTACCCACAGCTTAAGCTACAACATTCTGGATTTCCAAGTACAAAAGATCTAAAAATATATCCCTATATTAATATTCCAGAAAATATGAGCTTGGACTTCCGACTTTCAAGAAACAACAACATCTGCAAAAATATCTACGTTTCATATAAAATCTTCGCTGCCATCTTGGAAGAAAGTTTTAGAGGCTCCAATATATTTAAGAATTTCCCAGTCAGACGGACTTTGTAAAGATAAAATAAATAAAAATTCACAATATTGAAACTCACATATGGCTGTCGAAGTGTACAGCGCAAAGTTCCGGATTTCGGCAATTATCATCTGGCAACCTTACTGCGATATGAATTTCGTTTTTTTTTTTTGTCTACGTTTGAGCCACTATCACTGGAATAAATCGGTCAGCTGTCAGACAAACGGTTTAGAAATATTAGTAACATGGATTTGGTACATATCAACCATCCTGTACAGTTTTTATGAATCGGGACGAATTGGGTATAGACATGTTGCCCATATGTTACACATATAGCTGTCATATATTCACTTTGGTAAAAGAAAAAACTAACAAAAAATCTTTGAAATTCAAAAATTTCATTGAACATTCGATCATTGAAAGCTTGCAAATCTTTGTAAAAAGTATGCCACCGCTTATATTTCTATTCGAAATAATGCAAAAAACACAGACAAAAATTCAAATGAATGTTGTACTCGTATGGTGTGTTTACATTATACTCAACAATAACACAATAACAAAACACATCAGCTACACAAGTCACAAGAGCAGTATAAGTGGTGCGTGGGTAGACAGCACAATTGATTTTATTTTCGTATTTTTGTTTTCATTGTATCCATTTTTTCACTCTCTCTATTCCTTTTGCTTTTCACATTGCAAAACCCTTGAAATAATTTTAAGTGTCATGACGCAAAGAAAGGAGGTAAATGACAATCCGTTGCATATATAAACAAAATATGACTTAGTTAGGGGGGTTGGTAAGCCTGTGCTGTCTTCACGGTTACCACTCGTGCAAAATTAGTCTACCAAAATCTTAAGAAAATTTTACAAAAAATCTCGCAAATTTAAAACATCTTATTTTGATGTTTTTGATCAAAATTTGTATCAAAATTTTGTTTCCATAGAAAAATTTTTATCAATTTTTTTATATATAGAAAAATTTTGCAACTTTTACTTCATTAGAAAATTTTCTCAAAATTTTATTTTTATAGAAAATTTTCTCAAAATTTTTTTTCTATAGAAAATTTTCTCAAAATTTTATTTCTATAGAAAATTTTCTCAAAATTTTACTTCTATAGAAAATTTTGTCAAAATTTTATTTCTATAGAAAATTTTGTCAAAATTTTACTTCTATAGAAAATTTTCTCAAAATTTTATTTCTATAAAAAATTTTGTCAAAATTTTTATTTCTATAAAAAATTTTGTCAAAATTTTTATTTCTATAGAAAATTTGTCAAAATGTTATTTCTATTGAAAATTTTTTCAAAATTTTATTTCTATAGAAAATTTTGTCAAAATTTTATTTCTATAGAAAATTTTGTCAAAATTTTATTTCTGTAGAAAATTTTATCAAAATTTTATTTCTATAGAAAATTTTGTCAAAACTTTATTTCTATAGAAAATTTTGTTAAAATTTTATTTCTATAGAAAATTTTGTCAAAATTTTATTTCTATAGAAAATTTTGTCAAAATTTTATTTCTATAGAAAATTTTGTTTAATTTTGAAAAAGCATGTTGTAATGACAACGAAACATGGAAAAAAGGAAGTATTCGCCGACAAGCTTATTGTATTTGCCGTCGAGGCAAAAATGTATCGCCTAACGCCTATCGCTGTGGTTATATTTACACACTTAAGTGGCAAATTTACCCACAAAAATTAAAGCATTTGGCCCAAGAAGCACCAAAATGTCAAATTCAAAAGATATTGACATGACATATTAAAACTTCAAGGTCCATGCCCATTGTGATGTCCCAATTCACATTATCGAAAATCAATATCCCTATATGAATTAAATTTGTATAGAAAATTTTGTCATTGAAAATTTTTATTTCTATGGGAAATTTTGACAACAATTTTATTTATTCCAAGGACATTTTGTCAAGATTTTATTTATTTTAGGGAAAATTTTCTCAAAATGTTATTTCTATAGAACATTTTCTCAAAAGTTTATTTCTATAAAAAATTTTCCCAAAATTTATATTTTTTTAGAAAATTTAATAAAAATTTTATTTCTATAGAAAATTTTCTCAAAATTTTATTTCTATTGAAAATTTTCTCAAAATTTTGTAAAAAAAAATATTGCTATAGAAAATTTTGACAAATTTTCATTTCTATAGAAAATTTTGTTAAAATTTTATTTCTATAGAACATTTAGTCAAAATTTTATTTCTAAAGAAAATTTTGTCAAAATTTTATTTCTATAGAAAATTTTCTCAAAATTTTATTTCTATTGAACATTTTCTCAAAATTTTTCAAAAATTTTATTGCTATAGAATTTTTATTTCTATAGAAAATTTTGTCAAAATGTTATTTCTATAGAAAATTTTGTCAAAATTTTATTTCTTAAGAAAATTTTGTCAAAATTTTATTTCTATTGAAAATTTTGTCAAAATTTTATTTCTATAGAAAATTTTGTCACAATTTTATTTCTATAGAAAATTTTGTCAAAATTTTATTTCTTTTGAAAATTTTGCCAAAATTTTATTTTTATAGAAAATTTTGTAAAAATTTTTATTTCTATAGAAAATTTTGTCAAAATGTTATTTCTGTAGAAAATTCTGTCAAAAAATCTCCCATTTTTGGTAGAATTCTACCAACTTGGCAACCATGGCTATATTGCGAACTTATAGGTGGGAGAGATGTAAAGCACACAAGCTAAACAATAAAATGTATTTGTTATTTTCTATTCATAAAATGTATGATTGTTATACACATGTTGTTCATAGTACATACTCACAGGGACAACAGACAGCCAGGCTATGCATGGTGTAAGAGCATGTGTATCACCACCAATGACTAACCCTCCAGCGTTGCATGATTATTATTATTTCTACATACGGATACATTTTGCTAATGCTTCTACCCACTTTACTATATCAGGTATTGAGGTGGAAAACAAATTGAATGATTAAAAAGTAAAATTTATTCCAATCTTTTTGACTCACATACCTAATGCTCTGTTTACATGATCAATAAGAGTGACACGCATACATCAATGAGTTGATGAAATTCAGTGTTGCCAGAATTCTTTCTTTCACCGCTAGATGCTATAGAAATAAAATTTCGACAAAATTTTCTATAGAAATAAAAATTTTGACAAAATTTTCTATAGAAATAAAACTTAGAGAAAATTATCTATAGAAATAAAATTTTGACAAAATATTTTATAGAAATAACCAGGGCTGTGGAGTCGACCCAATTTTGCTCGACTCCGACTCCGACTCCAGCATTTTTCATCAGCTTGACTCCGACTCCGGAGTCGACTCCGGGTAATATAACTAAATCTCATTTTAGTACCACTAATTTGTAGTTCTATTGAGGGGATATATATGGGGTATATATATGGATCGATATAAAGTATCGTATTTATTTATGTGTGCAAGAAAGGTCTTAATTTCGCATTTATACCAATTAAACTCTTTATTTCAAATTTAGGGCAATGTTTAATAAATAAAATAATGATATAAATACCCATCATAATATGAGAAGATACCGACAGTATATGTATTTGTGGACGAAAATTATAAAGGGTTATATTCCCATATGCATGAATTTGAATCTGAATCGATTTAGACAAAATTGTATATACTTCTAGAAAATCTCTGTACCTAAAATTTAAATCTAACGTTATGGGACGTAACACAATTATAGCAAAAAATAAAAATGCAAAGAAAGTCTAAAGTCGGGCGGGCCGATTGTAACATACTCTGCACAACTTTGTATTTAGATCAACATTTTGATAAAATCTGAAATCAAACTTCTACAAAATCTCGTGCAATATTTGGGAAACATTCATAATTTTTTATATAGCAAAATTTGAGTCACTTTTACCAGTTTTCGACTTAGCAGTGAGTATCAGTAAGAAAAAAATTTGAGAAAATTTGCTACATAAATAAAATTTTGACAAATTGTTTTATAGAAATAAAATTTTGAAAAAAAAATATAAGTAGAAATTTTGGAAAAAATTTTGTGTAGTAAATAAAAGTTTGCAAAATTTTCTATAGAAACAAAATTTGAACTAAATTCTCTATATAAATAAATGTTTGAGAAAATTTTCTATATAAATAAATTTTTACCAAATTTTCTATAAAAAGACTATAGTAAACAAATTTTGACAAAATTTTCTATAGAAATAAAATTTTGAAAAAAATATCAATAGAAATTTTTGGAAAATTTTTTGTGTAGTAAATAAAATTTTGCAAAATTTTCTAAAGAAATAAAATGCTGCAAAATTTTCTATAGAAAGAAAATTTAGACTACATTTTCTATAAAAATAAAATGTTGACTAAATTTTCTATCGACATAAAATGTTGTATAAATTTTGTATAAAAAAATCTATAGTAACAAAATTTTGGCACAATTTTCTATGGAAAAAATTTGAAAAAATTATTAATAGAAATTTTGGAAAATTTTATGTGTAAATAAAATTTTGCACAATTTTCTATAGAAGCAAAATTTTGGCTAAATTTTCTATAGAAATAAATTTTTGACAAAATTTTCTACATAAAAATATTTTTATACCCACCACCATAGAATGGTGACAGGGGTATAATAAGTTTGTCATGTCGAAGATGAGCTAGATCGGTCCAGGTTTTGATATAGCTCCCATATCAACCGATCGCCCGATTTGGGGTCTTGGGCTTATAAAAACCGTAGTTTTTATCCAATTTGCCATAAATTGGAAACCTAGAGGTATTCTAGGGCTATAAGGAGGAGTGCTGAAAATAGTGATTATCGGACCATGTTTTAATATAGCTCCCATATAGACAGAACTCCCGATTTTATTTCTTGAGCTTCTAGAATCCGTAGTTTTTATCCAATTTGTCTGAAGTTGGAAATCTAGAGGTATTATAGGACCATTACAAGGCGTGCCGAAGATGGTCACTATCGGACGAAGTTTTGATATAGCCCCCTTTTAGACCGATGTTACGAGTTTACTTCTTGGACTTCTACAATCCGTAGTTTTTATCCAATTTGCCTGAAATTTGAAATCTGGAGGTATTCTAGGACCATTAAGAGGTGTGCCGAATATATTGTGTATCGGTCCAGTTTTTGATATAGTCCCCTTATAAACCGGCCCTCCGTTTTGGGGTCTATATTCTAGAACTACAATAGATGTGCTGAATACTGTACGTATCCTTCCATGTTTTTGGCGTAGCCCCATTAGTCCGATTGACCAAAATAGACCCAAAAAATTATTGAAGTTGGTCCGATGGTCAGACCAAATGGAATTTTTCTGCAGAAATAACATTTGGGCAAAAATTTCTATAGAAATAAAATTTTAACAAAATTTTCATAGAAATAAAATTTTAACAAATTTTTCATAGAAATAAAATATAGAAATAAGCTTCTTAAAAATTTTGGGATGCAATATTATGAAAAATTTTGTACAAATTTCTGCTAAATATGTAATAGAAATAAAATTTTGGCTAAAATTTTACAGAAATTAAATTTTGGCTAAATTTTCAATAGAATTAAACTTTGGCTACATTTTCTATAGAAATTAAATTTTGGCTAAATTGAAATTTTGGCTAAAATGAAATCTATTGAAATAAAATTTGGACCAAATTTTCTATAGAAATAAAACATGGACTAAATTTTCGATAGAAATAGAATGAGGTCAACATTTTATATAGAAATAAAATTTTGAAAAAAATTTCTTTCGAAGAGAAATTTTAGAAAAATTGTAACTTTTAAATTATTTTAATTTAAATTAGAAAACTGGTCCCCTGGTACGAATTTTGGAAAAATTTGGTCCAAAATAAGAATTCGTTGTTGCAACGCTGGTAAGGCCTCCATATAGACCGATTTCAGATATTGAGGGTACAGAAGGTGCATTTACCATAAATGTAAATTTGCCAGATATTACTTCTCGTAATCATAAAACAGTTGGTGTACTATAGATTTTAGATTTCAAATCAAGGTATTTTTTCTTAATTTTCTTGCACATTTACAGGATATGTTTATGATTCCTTTAAAACTCAAACAAAAATAGTTCTTATAAATCCGGAATCTGATAGGTAAAATCTTTGCATTTATTTTCGGGATGCGAACTGGTTAAACTGATCTGTCATCAAACCCCCATGAAATTTTCTAAGGAAATTAGTATATTTGATTCATGGTGGTGGGTATTTATGATTTGGCCCGGACGAACATACTGCTGTATATACTTGTTTTATTTTTTATTTTCTATAGAAATAAGTGTTGACTTAATTTTCTATAGGAAAAAAATTTTCTATAGTAATAATATTTCGAATAATTTTTTTATAGAAATTAAATTTTGACAAAACATTCCATATAAATACAATAGTGACAAAATTTTCTATAAAAAACAGCTTTGACAATTTTTGCTGTCATATGTGTGTAGGTATATAGCCTTAAAATAAAATTAAAAACAATAAATTCGAATTATTGTTCGAATTATTTCAAATAAATTGATATGGGGATTAAAATGGATCGATCCAGCCCATTTGCTAGTCTAACATTCTAGGAAACATAAAATGATAGCCGTAATTGGAAGTTGATTTTTATTTCCAATCGTGGTGTACATTGATCGAATGCATAACGCATTGGAAACTAATTTGCGTAAAAACTTTTTTAGTTACAAAAATGTGAAGTGTTTTAAAAAATTTGGTTTAGCCGGAGTCGGAGTCGAGCAAAATTTTTACGACTCCGACTCCGACTCCAGCCAAATCTCCAGACTCCGACTCCAAGACTCCGACTCCACAGCCCTGAAAATAACATTTAGAGACACATTTTAATAGAAATAACATTTAGAGAAAATTTTTAATAGAAATAAAATGTTGAAAAACATTTTTATAGGAATAAAATTTTGACAAAATTTTCTATAGAAATAAAATTTTGACAAAATTTCTAACAGAAATAATATTTTGACAAAATGTTGTATAGAAATAAAATTTTGACAAAATTTTCTACGGAAATAAAATTTTGACAAAATTTTCTATAAAAATAAAATTTAGAGAAAATTTCCTATAGAAATAAAATTTTGACAAAGTTTTCTATAGAAATAAAATGTTGACCAAATGTTCTATAGAAATAAAATTTTGACAAAATTTTCTATACAAATAAAATTTTGAGAAATTTTTCTATAGAAATAAAATTTTGAAAAATTTTTCTATAGAAATAAAATTTTGACAAAAATTTTCTATAGAAATAACAGAAATAAAATTTTGACAAAATTTTTTATAGCAATATAAAATGTTGACAAACATTTTTATAGAAATAAAATTTTGACAAAATTTATAACAGAAATAAAATTTTGACAAAATATTCTATAGAAATAAAATTTTGACAAAATTTTCTATAGAATATAAAATTTTGATAAAATTTTCTATAGAAATAAAATTTAGAGAAAATTTCCTATAGAAATAAAATTTTGACAAAGTTTTCTATAGAAATAAAATTTTGACCAAATGTTCTATAAAAATAAAATTTTGACAAAATTTTCTATACAAATAAAATTTTGAGAAAATTTTCTATAGAAAAAAAAATTTGGAAAATTTTTTCTATAGAAATAAAATTTTGACAAAATTTTTTATAAAAATATAATTTTGACAAAATTTTCTATAGAAATAAAATTTTGAAAAATTTTTCTATAGAAATAAAATTTTGACAAAATTTTCTATGGAAATAACAGAAATAAAATTTTGAAAAAATTTCTATAGAAATAAAATTATGACAAAATTTTCTATAGAAATAAAATTTTGAAAAATTTTTCTATAGAAATAAAGTTTTGACAAAATTTTCTATAGAAATAACAGAAATAAAATTTTGAAAAAAATTTTATAGAAATATAATTTGACAAAAATTTATATAGAAATACAATTTTGACAACATTTTCTATAGAAATATAATTTTGACAAAATTTTCTGTAGAAATAAAATTTTGACAAAATTTGGTCAATCACATGTTTGGGAATATTCACAAAAAAGCAAAAGGTTGTCTGAAATCATGTCTTTTTTGTACCATAACATACGATCTAATGCCAAAGCCCAAAGGCCACAGTAGTTCTCCACAAAAGAAAGTGAACCCAATAATAATAATAAAACGCATGTATATTACACTCAAAAAAAAGTTTACTTGGATCCAAAGATTTTGACCTTCCCTTAAGGATTTTGGTATTGATTCCGAGCTAAAGATGCGGCTTCTTTAAAATAAAGAAATTTTTTAGCGACTATTTGCTATTAAATCTAGGACCAATAAATTTAAAATTAGGATACAGATCTCATTTATCAAATTTTCATTTTCTTTTCATAGTTTATTAATTTAGGTACTCACGTACAAACAAATGCTAGTTTAAAAATCAATATTATAACGGATACTTCAAAGTAAAAAAATGTTTTCTTAATTCCAAAAAAACTTTTAGCCAAAGACTCTAAATCCTCAAAATAAGTTTTAGCCTATATTTGAAGAGTTTTTATCTTAAATCTAAAGTTTCAATATTTCAGTTAATTTAAGGACAATTTCTTTAAATCAAAAATGTGTTTCTTTACTTTAAGGAAAATTAGCCTTAGTTCAAAGACATGCGACTTTAACGGAGGGACGCAAATCTACAAAATTTGTGTCCTAAATTTAATAAAAAAAGATTGTAGCAAAGATTGTAAACTTTATTTTAATTAAAATTTAATTATTTTAAGGAAATTTGTCCTTAATATTTTGTAAATTTCGCATCCTAAAATTCAGGTTGCGTAATCTTTAATATCACGTAAATATTTTTTTTAGTGTAGAACATAATTTCTGTTCAAATGAAGAAGCAGAATAGAGCAGACAATACCTTTTCCCAAAAATATGAAAAAGGACCCCAAAAGCTATCCACAATTTTACTTTACATATTACCCAAAAAAAAATTAAGAAAAAAATTCTCGCATTTATCAGCAAATCACACGAACAAGAGGCACGTGTTAAAAAATCTTCTCCATTAAGTTCACCATCATTAAGAGTAAAATGTGAGGTCGTTTCTTTTATTTGTATTTTGTGTCATACTCGTATATGAAATGGGAATAATATCATGTGGAGAAATTTTGTAATTTATCTTCATTGGACAAAAAAGAAATACAAACACCTGTCAACTCCTATGTCGAAGGGATTGTGAATAAAAATAATGACTACAGAATATATGCTAAAGCGAGAATAAGTGTTTTCTTCTTTTATGAATTAAGGATGGATAAAAACTCGTTGGTGTAACCAAATCCTTTCCGATTCGTTCTCGAAAAGGATTTTTTAGCACAAATGAAAATGAATTATGATGATAGATTTGTAATGCAAGAGTATTAATTTAAATGGGAACTTTGTTTACTTTCACTTGTCGCAGATGACTTGATGGTGGGAAGGAGAGATTTTCAGTGAATATGGGATTTATAACATTTAGTGAATACTCGGCGAGATATTTAAGTATCATTTAAATGCAACGAAACATAGCGGTATTTCCAACCTGATTTACTAAAATTAATTTGTTTCTCCCCTTGTCACATGCAGAGAAAATATTAGACATAATGGACAGAATACTTTATCTGGAATCACAATTATGCTATCATCTCTACGGGAAATGGACCAACCACTAGTCCCTGGTGTGTATGGACCAGTTTTGGTCAAAACCTATGGAAGGGACCGGTCACTTTAACATGGATTTGTCATTGACGGGGGAATTCATTCTACCAAAAATGGTAATTTTTTTCTATATGGTAGATTGGTAGAATTCTTGATGTTTTGGTAGATTTTGCAAAATATTCCTCTCCACATTCACAAATTTTCTATAAAAATAAAATTTTGGTATATAACATTTTAAAATATTTCTAAAAAAAAATTTTTGCAAAATTTTGCCTAGGAAAAATTTTTGATAAAATTTTCTCTAGGAAAAAATTTTGATAAAATTTTCTCTAAGAATAAGATTTTGACAATTTTTTCTGGGAATAAAATTTTGACAAAATTTTCCCTTGACAAAATTTTAAATAATATTTTGAAAAAATTTGGACAAAATTTTCTATAAGAATATACTATCTAAGGCCATTGTGGGTAAGTCCTCCCTTTTTGTAGAAGTAGCAATTTTTCTTGATGGTGCATTTATAATCCAAGGGATATTTATACATCAAAATAAATTGTCGCTATAAATAAACCTGTTAAATAAAACAATACATTATTTCTTTCGAAGTAACATTTTTTCATAATAACGACAAAAATTTGATCAAAAACTGCAAAATAATTTATTTTTATTTGTTTTTTTTTTTTTTTTTTGGTAAATTTTTCTTCAAATTTTGGTAGATTATTTTTAGCTTGAGTGGCAACCGTGATTATGACAATTTACTAGGAGCACCCATTAGAGAGAGATGTCCTCATGAACCAGTCTCGGAAAAACTCGCACCAGAAATAAAAAAACTTTTGAAATATGTATATTGAGCAATAGGTTATTCTGAAAATTCTATTTCACTAAATGTGTAAATTCTATACGATTTTAATATCAAGCGTGTATAGAAATCAATAAATTATGACTATTTAAAACAAAAAATGCAACAAATAGGAGCATCCATGCCAGTCAGTGGCAATATGCACCAATATCCCTTAAGGTGTGTACTATGTTCGGGTTTCGAGTTGAAAATCACTTTATTCATATTGCTGTAAAGTCTTGCCGAAATCTAGAGGAGCAAGAAATTGCACATCAAATCTATCTGCTTTATATTGAACTGTAACCGCGAAAAGCGAAAATTGTACTTACCTTTAGGGATGTTAGCATTTTAATAAAATAAAAACTAAAAAAAATATTAATTTTAATTTTATTGTTCAAAAGCAAAAAAAAGTTACGGATGATATTTTAGAATCAGTTTACACTTGTTAGAATTGGCTAGCTTTCGCACGAATTATGGCCTTCAAACGGCCGACAAAACCATCACAAAAGTGGCTCTGTGGTATTTTGGTCTTTGGAGCCCAAAAGAAACATATTTTCATTAAAATAAGTGATGTTCATGGTTCAAGTTGAGTTAGTCTGAAATTGAAAAATGCGGAAATATACTTGACTTTTGTATATGGTTCATATTCACCATCGGCCCTCCAAAACAGTGTTGCCAGTATTTTTCTTGTCCTTGTCCCCAAATTAGGAGGCATTCATACCCAAAAAATCCCCAATTAAAATTAAAAATCCTCACAAAAATCACCAATGAATTTTTGATAAGAAACTAAAAATAAAGAAGTAGGCTATGTTATAGAAAACCAGTAAAAATAAAAAAATAAAGATGGAATGATCAAATCTTGCAAGCTGCAGTAACATCAAGATTTCGAAACACAACACTAGAAGACCGTCATTCCTTTTCCAAATACTCGAGAAATGAAAATGGGAGTTTAGTCACCATATCATATATACGAAAATTTACTTCTAAAGTAATAAAATTTGGTGGTAGATCAATATGAAGATGAACCCACTTCATCATTTCTATGGAATATACTGTCCAAATTAGTGACGAATTACTTATAAGGGCCAACATTTAGGGCCGAGTCCTCACAAGATTATTTCACAATGTTGTAGCCATGCTGACTGAACTATTATAAATTTTCGCTTAGGCCGCAAAAATAAAATCCTATGTCCGTTTCTAGTCCAAATGCTCCATTTACAACCTTTTGTATGCCGTGCAACAAAGAGAAAAGTTTACATCTTTTTTTACTAATGTACAGCAGGGATGGAAAATGCAGTACTATAGTACTTTTTCACCCCGGTCAGTACCGTAGTACCCCCGCGAATGATTTAGTACATTTTGTGTAGACATTTTTGAGTCGATATCAGATTTATGGTACAATAGCTTTGACAAAATATTTTAATATTTTGAGAAAGTCTTTATCAACCTTATTTGCTAAAAGTCTTTTACAAATATGGCAAAACGAAACATTTTCATGTGGGAAGATAATCTCGATTTTGTAAAAGACATAGTCAAAAACCGAATTTTATTGAACTTCAAGAATGTTTTAGTCGAAAAAAGAATGTGATTCTATATTATTGATTTTTTATTTCGGTAGAAAATGTTGTCAAAATTTTATTTCTATATAGAATTTTTGCAAAATTTTATTTTTATAGAAAATTTTGTCAAAAATTTATTTCAATTGAAAATTTTGTACAAATTTTATTTCTATAGGAAATTTTGTACAAATTTTATTTCTATAGGAAATTTTTGCAAAATTGTATTTCTATAGAAAAAATTTTGCAACATTTTTTTTCTACAGATTTTTTTTGCAAAATTTTATTTATATAGAAAATTTTGTCAAAATTTTATTTTCTTTAAAATTTAGTCTCTTGACAATAATTTTCCAGTGAAATTTTTGTTGAAATTTAGTAAAAAGTACCTTTCCGCTCAAAAAATACCTTTTTTGTACTTTCTTAAAAATTGTATTTTCCATCCCTGATGTACAGTACGGAACAAAATTGTTCATGAAATACAAGTTTTTAAGAAAATGTAACAAATTTTTTTATTTTATTCATTTTAATGTCAATTTTTTATTATTTTAAATACATTCCTCTTACTGATTACAAAAATACAGAAACTTAAAATAATTCTTTGAACATAATGTTTTAGCAGATATTAATACAAGGGCTTAATTGTGAACAATTACGACCCCTCGCGGAAAAGTCGTATTTGATTTCTATCAATATTTTGTTTGACCTCCTCGTGCTTTCTTAATTGCTTTTATTCTTTTTAACATATTTTTTACGAGTTTATTTAGCACTTCTGAATCAATTTTTACCCAGGCTTCAATAGAACGGTCCCAAAGTTCATCAACGGTCTTAGGCGGGGCTTTTTTGCAAAAATCTTTCTTTTTAAAATAGACTAAAAATTTTCGATTGGGTTTAACCCTTTCACTACCGATGTCCACTTAGAAGGACATTCGAAAAAGACACCAAATTTTATTTTCCCACTTAGTATTGATTTATTTATCGATGTTATTTTAAAGTAGAGGATTTAATCTAAATAAGCTATAAATATTTTCCATATTGGTGAGCACTAAAATACATTTTTATAAAATTCTTTAACAATAAACGAAAAATACGAAAATCTGAGACAATTTTTCTACTGTATGTTTCTAGTAAATAGACTTTTATACAAAAACTATAGCTGATACATTTACGGGTTCTTTTTTGAATTTTTTCTCACAGTTTGAAAAATATTATAGGCCAAATAGTGCTTATTTTCTTAAGCCCATTTGGTCACAATTCAAGAATCAAGATTTCAGAACAATCTCATATAGCTCTTGAAGTAATTGAGGTAGGTTAGGGTTAAATCGAGCGATTAGTGAGGCCAATCTAAAAGCTTGATACCATTTTCTTCGAACCCCGTTTTTGTATTTTTCGCAGTATGCTTAGGATCTTTATCCTGCATAAAGGTGTCGTTTTGTCCTGGTTCCAAGCCGAATATGTCCAGACTTGGAAGTTATGAGTCTTCAAGAATGGTGATATACACTGAAAAAAATATTTTCGTGAGGCCAAAGATTTCATGTCCTTAAAATACGAATCCATTGCTTAGCATAAATAGGAGACGTATTTCTCTAATATAAAGTTTTTTCCTTGTCCAAAAGTCGACCTTTCAATGAAGTCGTATTGTCCTTATAATTAAGTGATTTTAAATAAAAATGAGTATCATAACATGACAGAAAAAATGTTTGGGCTAAGGTCCACTTGACTTTAATAATTCAGAAAAATTCTTTAAATTTAATGAAATTGTCTTTAGATTTGTTGTTTTTTGCATCTTGACTACACGGCAAAAAATCGTTCAAAAATAGGACATGTTTTTCAACACTTTATTTTAAGGATGTGATTTACTTGAAACATAGCATAATTTCTACGAGAAGTCGAGCACGAATTTGGAAAATAACGTTGTCGTTAACTCGTTTTTAAATGACTTTGATAGCATATGAAGAAAAAACCTGAAAAACCGAAAACTCGAAATCTGCTTCCTAGAAGCAAGTACACAAAACCCAAATTTAAAAGAGAATTGTGTCTTAAAAGTATCCTTACTTGTATGCTCCGCTTCTTTGGCTCGGAATCAATACCAAAATTGTTGAAGTAGGTTAGTTAGGTTAGGTTAGGTGGTAGCCCGATGTATCAGGCTCACATAGACTATTCAGTCCATTGTGATACCACATTGGTGAACTTCTCTCTTATCACTGAGTGCAGCCCGATTCCATGTTAAGCTCAATTACAAGGGACCTCCTTTTTATAGCCGAGTCCGAACGGCGTTCCACATTGCAGTGAAACCACTTAGAGAAGCTTTGAAACCCTCAGAAATGTCACCAGCATTACTGAGGTGGGATAATCCACCGCTGAAAAACTTTCTGGTGTTCGGTCGAAGCAGGAATCGAACCCACGACCTTGTGTATGCAAGGCGGGCATGCTAACCATTGCACTACGGTGGCTCCCGTTAAGTAAAGACAAAATCTTTGGAACCGCACATGCTTTGTTTTTTTTTTCAGTGTAGTCCGCAGCACACATTTTACCTCTTATTCGGCGAAGTACTCCAAGTTGGTTTCCACGAAAACAGCCCCACGCCATTAATGAGTGGCTCCAAATTGTAATGTTTGGCAAATATTTCGCTCTTTAACTCCAACGCTTTTATCCACACATATCCATTGGCTTCCACACAAAAAAAAATTCTGATTCAATCACGAAATTAATTGATCCAATTAATTTTTATACCCTCCACCATAGGATGGGGGGTATATTAACTTTGTCATTCCGTTTGTAACACATCGAAATATTGCTCTAAGACCCCATAAAGTATATATATTCTGGGTCGTGGTGAAATTCTGAGTCGATCTGAGCATGTCCGTCCGTCCGTCCGTCCGTCCGTCCGTCTGTTGAAATCACGCTAACTTCCGAACGAAACAAGCTATCGACTTGAAACTTGGCTCAAGTAGTTTTTATTGATGTAGGTCGGATGGTATTGCAAATGGGCCATATCGGTCCACTTTTACGTATAGCCCCCATATAAACGGACCCCCAAATTTGGCTTGGGAGGCCTCTAAGAGAAGCAAATTTTATCCGATCCGGCTGAAATTCGGTACATGGTGTTAGTATATGGTCTCTAACAACCATGCAAAAATTGGTCCACATCGGTCCATAATTATATATAGCCCCCATATAAACCGATCCCCCGATTTGGCTTGCGGAGCCTCTAAGAGAGGCAAATTTCATCCGATCCGGCTGAAATTCGGTACATGGTGTTAGTATATGGTCTCTAATGACCATGCAAAAATTGGTCCATATCAGTCCATAATCATTTATAGCCCCCATATAAACCGATCCCGAGTTTTGGTTTTGGAGCCTCTTGGAGAAGCAAATTTCATCCGAGTGAGTTGAAATTTGTGGATGACAGTCTTTCGTAGAAGTTTCTACGCAATCCATGGTGGAGGGTACATAAGATTCGGCCTGGCCGAACTTACGGCCTTATATACTTGTTTAATTTAAATGTCTTCAATCAAGAAATGATAGTATCAATTACAGTTTTAATTGGGCATAGAAAAAATTATTGATTAAAAAATTAATTAATTTCATTAGCAAATTTCAATTAATTTTTTAATTGATTCAATTAAAAATTTAATTCATATTGATTGCAAAACTCTATTATTTTTTTAATTAAAAAAGGTAACTATTTTCAATTACTTTCTGAATTGGCTTAGAGTTTTTTGTTTGCCTAACAATTGATTGTTAGAAATACATTTTTAATTAAATTTTTAAAAAAAGTTCATCACTTTTTTGTAACGGACTTAGTCTTCCGAATTTGATTAAAAAGTTAATTGTATCAAAAATTTTTTAATTAAAAATTTAAAAATTTTCAATCATTGACATAATTAAGTTAATGTTTCTATCTTGATTAAAAAGTGAATTGTATCAATTAATTTATTAATTGAAAAATTTTTCAACTTCAATTAACTTTTTAATTGGAAATATTTTTTGCTGTGCATCAGAGCCAATTCGATTGATTTTTGTCTCATCTGACCAAGTTATTCGCATCCAATCGTCTATTGTGAAGTATTCGTTTTTTTTTTTGCAAAGTCCAGGCGTATTTTATTTTGTTTTTGTCTGTCAAAAGCGGCTTTTTTAGCTTTGCTCTGGCTACTAATTCACTGGCTTTTAAGCTTCTGCGAACAGTTTTGGTACTCACGTTTAAGTTATGTTATTCATGTAATATTTGATTGACACCAACAGCTGTATTTACTGCACCGGTAACGATCAATAGCCTAGCTTCGCGTCTATCAGCCGGCGAAAGTTTTTTTGGGCGACCTGCTGGATTACCAATAATTTCCAAATTATTCTGATTTTTTATTTTATTTATAAATCCAATTGATATGTTGTATTTTTTAGCAATCTCTTGATATGGGGCTCCATCTTTTCAATTTTTTACGACATTCTGTTTCAAAAGCGTTCCCTTGGCTTTTCCTATCGCAAAAATAAATTAAATAGATAAGAAATCCAAAATATTGATGAAAAATCTGTAAAAAAAGTAAAGAAGTAAAAATCTAATAATTATTTTACTTACTTTCTTAATCAAATCCACAAACAACAATTTAAGTTCATTGAAATTGTTAGAGATCATTAACACAGGGTCAATATGGTTCACATATTTACCGTTAGATTAATATAAAACTAGAAGAAGAGTAAATTTCGAAACGAAAGATGCCATATTATCACTAACTAGACCCTTGATAATAGACAAAGTATTAGAGTTGCCAAGTCTCTATCTTTGATGTATATTTTTTTACATTATTGTTTTCTCTTTAATTTCGTGAACAATTTTGTACGGGTTGTATTCTCCCGAGTTATAAAATAATCATCCGATTATAATAATGTTTGATTCACAGCATGTATAGGCTACCTTTAGTATATGTTATATATGAAAAAAAAAAATTGTCATATCGGGTTCAGGTTTCCGGAAAATGGCAATCAATTTTATTTTGTTCTGTGCAGCGATAACGGTACACTGGTGCATTGAACATACCAATGTTTCTGTCGTCATATGACGACGCTATGAGAATATGGGTTAAGGTGAGTACTAAGTAAAAAAGGCATAAAATTATACATATTTGTTGCATATTTTATTATGACTTGATGGGTATTCCTTAAAATGGATTATTAAAGAAAAGTAACCGTGAAAAAATGAAGATTTTAGCGGCTAAACTCGAACTTAATACCCACCTTTATTGTAGAAATAAAAAAATTTCATTTAACCATTATTGTCAACCTGATTTATTATACTGAACCGATTCCGAAAAAATCCACACAAAAATTCCGAAATGTATGGAAATTCCTCGCCAACTCAAAAATTTCGCCCCAATCCCCGATTTGGGGAAATTACCCAAGACTGGCAACACTACTCTCACGAGATTTAAACCCAATACGAATGATTATTTTCAATTAAGCCATAAATCATTGAATAATACTATTGTTTATATTGCTCAACAACGTATTCAATAAAATTTCTCTCATTGGATATTGCAAAAATTTTCCTATTTCCGGAGAAACCATAGAAACAATATGCAAATGACAACAAACCATAAAGGATTAAAACAACGCATTCATCAAAACGAAGCTTATTACAAAACAGTAACATACAGCAACAACAACAACTACTACTACATAACCAACATATAAATCTTAAATGTGGAGACTGAGTTGATGTGGAAATACCCTGCAAACATTTTCTATCGAAAGTGTATCGAAGTAGTTTCGCCGCGGAAGATAAAACTTTCGCAGGCGATATCATCTTCTTATCGAATTAGGGTCCCCGTTCGGGAACAAATGTCCCACTACGCGATAGTGTTCTCGGGGAATCGAACCAGTGACTAAAAGTAGTTAGAAAAGCGATAGTTATTTTTTAAAAAATAAAAATGATGATCGGATGCACCGAGCATTGAACTCGGAACCTTTCGTTTTCAAGTCAGAGGCTCTCCCTCTGTGCCACCCACGCTCGTTGGTTGATAGTGGCTTTTTACACACATGTACTCTCAGAGAGGTGCTATTGAAAAATTAGCTATGTCGATGCATGGAGTCTATATTTAGATTTTTGATCGCTGTTAGAGTCGAATTTGTTTCGAAACGGAAACACCCCACGCGATAGTTGTTTTTATTGTTGCTGTGCTTGAGATTTTACTGCCAGAAAACTTCCTGGCGATCCGAAATAGTGACATCTTAGCGAAAGGCGATAAAACTATCACCCAAATGTTGGCAGGGAACGCATTAAATCAAACACACATAGCACTCTCACTCTAATGGACACACATACAGTAGTATACGAAGAATTCTCTTACTGGAATGAGTGCATATGCATATCATGTCTCTACATATGTGTAAGCATTTACGAAGCCCCTATCGTATGTATATTTACTGCAACTGGAGAAACAAAAGCACAATAGCACAGGGTTGATAAAGTTGACACTTTTGTGCTTTTTTTGTTACTTTTCGACGGCCAAAACACCGAGGCATGACCGCGAGCTATTTTGTCGCCAAAAAAGTAGTGAAAATGTTCTTTTTGGATCCGGAAGTAGAGCAAAATTAAAAAATGTCATATTTTTACAAATAAATAATTTTTATAATTTTTTTATGATTTTTAATGCATTCTAACGCTTGTCCGAAACGTTTTAATTAAAATATTTTGAAAAATTCGCAATATTTCTTGAATGGATTTAGATTTTTTTTTTTGGCAAAATTTCAATAATTTGTAGCATTTTATTAATTCTTACTCTGTTTTTAACCCATTAAAAATAAGAAAAAAGCGAGTTATAAATAATTAAATTAAAGAACTTCCTGTGCAGTTGAAATAAAGAACATCTTTGGGAGTACATCTTTTGGAAGTGCTTTTAATGTTGTGCCTTTTGGAAGAACTTCCAAATTTTTTTGCTGGGAAATACTCTATATACACTGAAAAATATATTTACGTGATATTAAAGATTACGAAACCTCAATTTTAGGATGTGCAATTTACACACTATTTTAGGATGTGCAATTTACACTAGGACAAATTTCTTTAAAATGTTTGCTTCCAAAATTTTTTTTTCATTCAGTTCAGGACACACATTTTAAAAATGATCGTCCCTTCGTTAAAGTTGCATGCCTTTAAACTAAGGCAAATTTTCCTTAAAGTAAAGAAACACATTTTTAATTTAAAGAAATCGTCCTTAAATGAACTGAAATATTCAATCTTTAGATTTAAGATAAAAACGCTTCAAATATAGGCTAAGATTTATTTTGAGGATTTAGCATCTTTGGTTTAAAGTTTTTTTTTTGGAATTAAGAACATAATTTTTACTTCGAAGTATTCGTCATAATTTGGATTTTTAAATTGGCATTTGTTTGTACGTGTATAGCTTTATTAATATACCGGAAAAATAGAATGAAAATTCGATAAATGAGATCTGTATCCTAATTTTAATTTTATAGATCCTAGATTTAAAGCCAGATAGGTCGCAAAAAAATTTGCTTATTTAGTAGAATTCCACAAAAAATGGTAATTTTTTTACTGTTTTGTAGATTGGTGGAATTCTTGATTTTGCAAAGAGGTACTTCTTAAAATTTTCAAAAACTTCTATAGAAATAAAATGTTGACAAAATTTTCGATAGAAATAAAATGTTGACAAAATTTTCTATAGAAATAAAATGTTGACAAAGATTTCTATAGAAATAAAATTTTATTAGTTTTTTGGTCGACTTTTGTTGGAATAATAAATTCATGTTTTTCAAGCTCGAAGTCTTTTTTAAATATTTTATTTATTTTTCCCAATATTTTGCGATTATGATATTGAATCGCTTCCTCAGGGTCCACAATAGATTTATAGAAATTACATTTCATAAATATCACAGTATTGGTTGGATGGACGCACGTTTCGGAATTACCACATTCCTCATCAGCATCCTCTACTTGCAGTAAAACTATCAACCAATTATCAGAATAAATTCAGGCAGTTCATTAAACCCAACAATGAACCACACTTGAACCTTCAGAAAAAAGGTTTTGTATGATAGCCGGCTTATGCCGAAATAAATTCGAAACAGACATATCTTTGAAAAAAAAAATTTCTATAGAAATAAAATTTTGACAAAATTTCCTATAGAACTAAAATTTTTACAAAATTTTCGGCAGAAATAAAATTTTGACAAAATTTTCTATAGAAATAAAATTTGGTAAAATAAGATTTTTTTTTAGAAAATCTAAAAAAATTGTCCTAATCAGTCTAGATTTAAATATACGTATACTTTTACAATAATCTTTAAATTTGATATTATGTAATATTAGCGCCTTTTGCCTTCGAAAAGTACATTTTTTAGTCCATTTTCGTCAACATCATTTATCATCCCTGCATTAGCGTCGATGAAGACTGGTATGTGACATACATATATACATCCATTTGTATACAAATGAACAAATGCAAACACCAGCAAGCAATCAATAAACAGAGCAGTTAGTGTATGTTCCCACCTGACCACAACGTTCGTTATCGTATTCGATATAGAAATATTCTCGGGTTTTTCTCGAAGAAAACTATCGAAAACGATATCGAGAATGGTTCGAAAAAAATTCGAAAAACGTTCATCTGTCGTGCTGTTACTGCCAGCAAACTCTTCGTTTTCGAAGACTTGCTAGTGATTCGTTAAAGAAGGTTTCGCGATATCTATAATTGATCGTAAACGAATCTATTTCGAATTCGTTTTCGTATTCGATATCATTCCGCTTTCGAAGGTTTTCTATACTGTTTTATTCTCATTTTGTTCCCATTATAAGTTGTGTAGTAAAAGAAAATTTTCAAGTTTGTTTTTATTTTATTACAGCACAATATAGATATTAGTGTTGCGAACAAAATACTTAAAATATTTACATTTAGGAATATATATTTGAAGTGATTTAAGGCACTGCATTGACTTCTTTGCGCGGAATTTCATATTAATTAATGAGGAACATTTTCTTGGATATATATGCAAATTAAACAAGAAAGAAAATTGGTAGTTTTTTAAAAGGTATATAAATAAATTACTTACCTCTTTTAGATTCGCTAAGACACTTTACCTACACTTAACAATTTCTTAAACTGAAATGACTTTTTAATCTCTGTCTTTGTAAAAAACAAACATGGCGGAACACCAACAAATAAGCCGAAAAATATACGTTATTACTTCGAAACAACGAACGTTCGAAATTTTTCTATTATCGAACTTTTCTCGAATAATGTGCGCGTTAATTTATTACGAAAAATGATCGCTTTAGCGAACCTTCGCCATTTCTCGGCACTTTGGTCGGGTGGGTTGTGCGATGGGAAGGTGTCACATATTATGCGAAAAGGAAAAGTGAATAGCACAACACAACAACAACATTGGATATTGCAACATTAACAAAAACAACTCTTATTTATTACTTTTGTATGAGTTGGAGTTGAAAATATTAACGTTGTTCTTCTTGTCATTGTTGTCTTTGTCAAATTTGTATTCTCTACAAAGAAGGGGAGAGAATAATGGCTCATTTGTTTATGGGTATTTCTCGTTAGTAGTGTGCTATATACATATATAACCAAGAAGGGGGATTCCATAAAATAACGGTAGAGTTATTCTCTTGGTACTGACATAAGCCATATCAAATAATTTAGGTTGGGTTTTACTCTCTCGATTTTATTTTTGTTGTCGTCGGTGGTGTTTGTTCCTGCTTTGTAAATTCTGATGCAGTTGCTATGTTTACACAACAAATTGCTATAAAGGGGACCATCACCATCAACACCACCATCTGTACGAACAACTACAATAATTGCGATGATGTGAACAACGATGCACTGTATTTCGAAAAGATAAATATTGGTGAACAATTTTTGACAGAATATTAATAAGTCTCAAGTGTTGCATTTCAAGTGGATAGGACTCTTGCATGGAGTATGCATTTATTTGACTTATATTTAATACGTATTTTACTATACATTAGAGACGTCGTAAACCTAAGTAAAATACTAAGACTTTGACCTACATATGTAGGAATGTGTATAGGTTATTTTTTAGTTCCAGTTTTTTTTCGCAATTTTTGGAAACAATTTTATGTCAGCCAAAAATTACTATATTGAAGAAGTATACTGTTTTCAACAATCCATGTGTTCAATAATTTGAAAACGAAAAAAAAAACGTGTGAATGTTTTTCAAGCGTATGGTTAGGTTAGGTGGATGTATCAGGCTCACTTAGACTATTCAGTCCATTGTGATACCACATTGGTGAACTTCTCTCTTATCACCGAGTGCTGCCCGATTCCATGTTAAGCTCAATGACAAGGGAACTCCTTTTTATAGCCGAGTCCGAACGGCGTTACACATTACAGTGAAACCACTTAGAGAAGCTTTGAAACCCTCAGAAATGTCACCAGCATTACTGAGGTGGGATAATCCACCGCTGAAAAACTTTTTGGTGTTCGGTCGAAGCAGGAATCGAACCCACGACCTTGTTTAAAGCGTATGTTTCTATTGGAAAAAATTACAATGTCCTATTGCGAAAAAAAATTTCAAATCTTAAAAAATGTCCAAAATTCTTAAACATGTACGGATATTAAAAAAAATATTTCAACACAAATTTTGAGGTCCTTGTAAGGGTTTGTGATAATTTTCTACGTTTTATGCAGGTATACGGCATATGCGTCATTGGTATCCACATTGGTGTAGTCATCAGCCTGTTACATTCTATAAATTAAATTAAATATAAATATATTTTTTTCTTTCAAATTAAATTTGTTAATCATAAAATCATACTCAGATATGTAATTCAAGACGTCTAATACAATTCACATTGAGAACATAAATTCACTCAACTTACCTGAAATTGTATGGCAATTCATACGGATATCTTCCGATGAAGAGTTTGCAGAGAAAAGGGCAGCAATACATTTTTTTTTTTATAAAAATTTTAATAAAATTTGAAAAAATATTCAATGAAGGAATGAATAGATTCAATTTATTTTTTAAGGAACGCAAAAATATTTGTACTGTGCCCTGAAAAAAATATTGTCGTTAGTACAACGATCTCTTGTCCTTAAAATACGAATGCGAGTTTTCCTAAGCATAAAAATTTTATATAAACTTTTCAATGAAGCCATTTTGTCCTTCGAATTAGGAGATTCGACTTAAACGTGAGTATTTTACTGAGGTAAGGATTTTTGATTCGGAGCTAAAAATGCAGCATCTTTAAAATAAAGACATATTTTGGGATGCTACCAAGCTTTTAATCTAAACTGTAAAAAATTAGGTTATACATTTCATTTATAGAATTTTTATTGTCTCTATGCGATATATTGACAAAGCTATCAGTGCACAAATAAATTTAATTTAAAAATCCAAATTATAACGCATATTCAAGATAAAAAAAAATGTTTTCTTATTTAAAAAGAAAAAAAACTTTATATCGAACATGTAAAATTCCTAATCGTATCTTATATTTTTATTTTTTATTCCTAATCGAAGATTCAATATCTTTAAGGAAAATTTTACTTACGTCAAAGACGTACTTTTTAAATAAAAGTTATGAAAATTCATTTAGTTAAAATGTTCTTTATTTAAAAGATATTTATCCTTAATATTGTGTAAATTACGTGTCCTAAAATTTAGATGACATAATCTTTCATATTAGAACAAAATGTTCAATATATGAATATACGGTTTGGGAATACTGTGCTTTGTATGTGGCAACAGCAGTAGCCCTTAATTGCAGTAGCTGTCGTGGCCATCCCCTCGCTGTTAAATTTGTTAGCTTGCTTGTGGCGGCATCTACTACCGAATTCACTCGAGTGATGGACTGTAGATTTATTCAGACATGGCGAATGGGGGGCATGTTGTGCTCCATTAAATCACAAAAATGTTTTTGTTTTTATTCTTGTCAGCAAACATTGCAATCCTCTTCCCCAATGTATTTTTCTTGTTGTCGTCAAGAGGTTTGGGGTTTATATAGGGTGTTGTTGTGTGTGTGTGTTTTTTTTTTCGTTTATTCCACCCTTAGAGTGTCGGGCTGAGCTTAATGTAAATGAATTGAAGGGATAGGGTTGTTGTTGTTGTGCATATGGTAGTGTGGGGGCTGAGCCAGAATATAAGCATGCAGTCCCCACACACGCACACAAATATGCACGGGATCACTTTTTCTATCGCCTGACACAGAATGTTTGGAAAGCGAAACTATTGGATTTTTGTATGGCAAAATTTTTGTTTATTTTATGGAGATATTATTTTTGTATGCCTCTTTTTAAATATTTGATGCTTTATTATAAAAGAGATATATTTAAATATATTTAAATATTTTCAGAAATAAAAGAAAAAACCATAATATTTTCAATTAAAAGATTAATTTAAGTTGATAACATAATCAATTAAAAATTAACTCTTCTTATGTTAGTCTGATATTAATGCAGTCTTGTTTTTCGTCCAAATTAATTATTCTACCTATTATTATTCCAATTTTCATTCGAGTCTATTGCTCATGTATATGAAGGAATTGGTATTATTAAGTAATTGAAAAGAAAGTGCCAAATACCAATCTACACAAGCTATACACAATAATTGACCCCAACACGATGGAAAATTTTGAGTAATTAAAAAAAAATTAACTAAACAGTAAACGCATACGCCCCGCCGATTTCACAAAACTAAGTAAATATTTTTCGGCAAATGCAAAAAAAAATATTGGACATAATTATTTTTTTTTTTTTACTTGTGAAAGAAAATTTCATAGTATGAGGAAAAAGATTGTAGGAGACACGAATTTAGTAAATCCTTATGCTTCATTTGTATATAATGTTTCCCTTTTTTAGTTAAATTAACTAAAGTACGCAAAATATTATTACAGTCAAGAAAAATTCTCAAAACAATAATACCACGAACTAAAGAGAGTTAAATTGGTGTGATTGTTGTACACAATTTAGTTAAATTTTTCTTAAATTAACCAAAATTTTCTAAAATTAACCAACATTTTCCTTCCTGCTAGGTTCACTGTTTTTAAAGTGTATGAGTGTGTCGAATTTCCTCCAAATCAGTTCAGATTTAGAAAATTATATAATATATAATTTCTAGCATAGAAAACGCATTTCTCTGATATAAAGTTTTTTTCCTTGATCAAAAGTCGATAAACTTTTCAATGAAGTCATTTTGTTCTTATAGTCAAGTCATTCGATCTAAAATTGGGTATCCTTAAATGAAAGAATTTTTGTTTTTTGACTGAAGTCAACTTGGCTTTAATAATTGTGAAAAATTTAAAGGACTCTGATACAAGGCTGCCAATTTTCACGGTTTTTTACTCAAAATATAGTAAATGCCCATATTCCGATTTTTGCCTCAAAAATGACGATATTAGCTCCATTCAAAAGAGAGAATAAAAATCAAGTTCATTCAGTTGTCAGATAGAGAAATCGAAAGTTTTTGCTAGAGACTTCTTACATGTAAGAGCTATAGCTCATTTTACATCTACAGTATTAGTATCTCGGTTGCCACTCGTGACAAACATAATCCACCAAAATTTGAAGAAAATTTTATTAAAATATCTACCAAACTAAACAAAAAAAAATATTTTGAAGTTGTTGATCAAATTTTTGTGGTTAGTATATACAAAAATATTGTTTTATTCGAAAGAAAAGTTTTATATTGAATTTATAGAAAATTTTGCTAAAATTTTATTTCTACAGAAACAGTTGGCAGAAACAGTTGCGCAAAGCCCTATAGACTGCAAGATGGTTGGTTGGTTGGATGCATCCAACCATCTTGCAGTCTATAGGGCTTCGCCCAAATAAATTTGACAAACATTCTTTTCCTCTGTTGGTTAAGCTACACTTGTAGTTTAGATAATGCATGGTTGTAAGCTGAAATCAAAAAACCACAAAAATTTTATTTCTATAAAAAAATTTTGTCAAAATTTTATTTATATAGAAAATTTGTCAGAATTTTATTTCTATAGAAAAATGTGTCAAAATTTTAGTTCTATAGAAAAATTTGTCAAAATTTTATTTGTCAGAATTTTATTTCTATAGAAAAATTTGTCAAAATTTTTGTTCTATAGAAAAATTTGTCAAAATTTTATTTCTATAGAAAATATTGTCAAAATTTTATTTCTATAGAAAATTTTGCTAAAATTTTATTTCTACAGGAAAAGTTGGCAAACTTGTATTTCTATAGAAAATTTCATCAAAATGTTATTTCTATAGAAAATGTTGTCAAAATTTTATTTCTATAGAACATTTTGTCAGAATTTTAGTTCTATAGAACATTTTGTCATTGATTAAATTTTTTAATAAAACTGCTAATTGGAACAAATAATTGTTTAAACAGCGAAAATTATTCACTCATTTTCGTAACTAACATTGTGATCAAAAAATGATTGTATCACTTAATATAAAATTAAAAAAAAAAAATCAATCAGTTTTTTAACTGACTTTGTCTTCTATGTTTGATTAGCTAGTTAATTGTATCAATTAATATTTTAATTAAAATTTTAAAAATATCCTATCTTCTACCTAATTGACTTTATGTTTCTAGTTTTTAAAAAGTTAATTGTATCAATTAATTTTTAATTGAAAATGTTTACAGATTCAAATAACTTTTTAATTGGAAATATTTGGGTGATATTTGTTTTTCTGTACATATAATAATTGTACATTTAATTTAAATTAATGTAATGTAATTTACTATAATTTTATATGATGGATGGAGACACCAATAGCGTTTTGTTATGTTGCCACTATCAGTTTAAAATGTAGGTTGTTGGTGTATGTATCTATGGCCAAAAATTAGTTTTCAATCTGTCAAATATTCGCCCATTGTGACCGTATATGATTTCAGCGAAGTGGCGCAGAAGCGCCTTAATTTCTTTTAGTGTTACTTATTATTTTTAGGAAATAATGGGATTTGTCAATTCCATGGAATAATTTGAAACATATGAAGTGATTCGCCTTAATCGAAAGCTTTAAAGGCCGAAAATTCTGCCTGATACATTTTTCTTTATTTGTCTGCCTATAAATTATAATGGCTTTGAACATATTTATGAACATATTTCTATATGTATGTATTTAAAAATTCATTTCTCAAATTTCTTTTCCCAATTAATTTTTTTTCTTTTTTGTGTTTTCATGCATTAATAAGAAAATCATAAAAAATAAAGCATAGCCTTGATTATATGGGCTTGGGTACGTATAATAAATATTTAATAGGATCACGTCACTAATACGCCACCAAATACCAAAACGAATTGATATTACTCATACAAAGAGTGGGACCAAGTGGTGTGCTATTTCATCACTTATCCATGCAAGGCCCAAATATTAGCTATTTTTTCCCATTATATTTCCTTTTGGTTTGTTCATTTATTTAGTTTTTTGTTTTTCAATTTCCAGAAATCATTAAGTCGTTATGAAATTATTCATAATAATAAATTTGATTGTTCTTAAAAGCTACTTAAGCTTTCATTGCTATAACAACGAATGAGAATAACGATAAAATAATCTTAAAATTCTATGAAGTACATAAATTGTCTTTACATTATGATGTGGGTAAAAGAAATAAATATCTTGGATTTTTAATGATTACATAACATGTTTATACACAGAAAAATCTTTGTTTTTATAGGGACTAATAGAAATTCCCGAACAAATTCGATTAAAATTTAATTAAATTATTTTTTTATTTAATAAAAATGTTGCGATAATTTAATTTAATTTGTTTAAAAGTTAATTGTATCAATTAATTGTTAAATTGATTACGATTTCAATTTCATACTATATGGATAATTATATTTTTCTGTGTATGTAATTCAATGCAGATCTTACATTAAATCAAATTAATAAGAATTATGAACACTGAGAAATGATTAACATGTTAAAACATTTTAATTTCGATTTATTTATATTATACTGATTTAGTTTAAATTTAATATTGTGGTATATATAGTTAATTTTATTTCATAAAAAAAACAATCAATGTTGATTTCAATTTAAATTTTATTTACTGAAATGTATTGCAATCCAAAGTAAATTCAATGCATATAAATTAAATTTATTCATTTATTTTATTTTAATTAATCTCCAAAAATAAATATAACATACAGCTCCCGGGAAAGTTTTCTCTTATTCTAAACCATATTTAAAATCGGGAAACTTTTTGCTGAGAAAACGTTGGTATTTGGAGGAGAAATTAAAAATGAAATTAATTGTAGCAGACTGATCAACCGAAGTATCGCTAGCCACTTCTTTTTTGAAACATACTGCGACGAAAACACGTCTCCAAAAATGAACCTAATTTATTCCTCTCATCTAAGATCGAAAATGCTGATCAGGGCATGCGTCATCGAACGGAACCAGTGGCAATCAGAAGGAACTATACGGCGTAGGATTCCCATTTGAGTTCCAAATGATTTTTACGGGTATAACATGTGACCGAGTGTTTTCGTGCTGCACAATCATCTTGGCATGCCTTTCCAATGCTCGATTTAAACCAAAATGCCGAAAATTTTTCTACCATCTAAGAACGAAAATCAACCACGGTTGACACAGTTGGTGGAATTCTACAACAAATGGTAGTACCGTTTGGTAGATTGTTAGAAATTTTGATGTTTTCATAGATTTTGCAAAACAATCCTCTCCAACTAAGAGGTACTTCAGAAATTTTCTATAGAAATGATTTTGACAAAATTTTCTGTAGAAATAAAATTTTGACAAAATTTCCTATAGAAATAAAATTTTGAAAAAATATTCTATATAAATAAAATTTTGACAAAATTTTCTATAGAAATAAAATTTTGACAAAATTGTCTATAGAAATAAAATTTTGACAAAATTTTCTATAGAAATAAAATTTTAACAAAATTTCCTATAGAAATAAAATTTTGACAAAATTTTCTATAGAAAAAAAATTTTGCAAATATTTTCTATAGAAATAAAATTTTGACAAAATTTTCTAAAGAAATAAAATTTTGACAAAATTTTCTATGGAAATAAAATTTTGACAAAATTTTCCATAGAAATAACATTTTGACAAAATTTTCTATGGAAATAAAATTTTGACAAAATTTTCTATAGAAATAACATTTTGACAAAATTTTCTATATAAAAAAAATTTTGCAAATATTTTCTATTGAAATAAAATTTTGCAAAATTTTCTATAAAAATAAAATTTTGACTAAAATTTTTTCAAAATTTTCTATAGAAATAAAATTTTGACAAAATTTTCTATAGAATTGACAAAATTTTCTATAGAAATAAAATTTTGACGAAATTTTCTATAGAAATAAAGTTTTGACAAAATTTTCTATAGAAATAAAATTTTGACAAAATTTTCTATAGAAATACAATTTTGACAAAATTTTCTATAGAAATAAAATTTGGACAAAATTTTCTATGGAAATAACATTTTGACAAAATTTTCTATAGAAATACAATTTTGACAAAATTTTCTATAGAAATAAAATTTTGACAAAATTGTCTATAGAAATAAAATTTTGACAAAATTTTCTATAGAAATAAAATTTTAACAAAATTTCCTATAGAAATAAAATTTTGACAAAATTTTCTATAGAAAAAAAATTTTGCAAATATTTTCTATAGAAATAAAATTTTGACAAAATTTTCTAAAGAAATAAAATTTTGACAAAATTTTCTATGGAAATAAAATTTTGACAAAATTTTCCATAGAAATAACATTTTGACAAAATTTTCTATGGAAATAAAATTTTGACAAAATTTTCTATAGAAATAACATTTTGACAAAATTTTCTATATAAAAAAAATTTTGCAAATATTTTCTATTGAAATAAAATTTTGCAAAATTTTCTATAAAAATAAAATTTTGACTAAAATTTTTTCAAAATTTTCTATAGAAATAAAATTTTGACAAAATTTTCTATAGAATTGACAAAATTTTCTATAGAAATAAAATTTTGACGAAATTTTCTATAGAAATAAAGTTTTGACAAAATTTTCTATAGAAATAAAATTTTGACAAAATTTTCTATAGAAATACAATTTTGACAAAATTTTCTATAGAAATAAAATTTGGACAAAATTTTCTATGGAAATAACATTTTGACAAAATTTTCTATAGAAATAAAATTTTGACAAAATTTTCTATAGAAATACAATTTTGACAAAGTTTTCTATAGAAATAAAATTTTGACAAAATTTTCTATATAAATAAAATTTTGCAAATATTTTCTATTGAAATAAAATTTTCTATAGAAATAAAATTTTGCAAAATTTTCTATAAAAAGAAAATGTTGACTAAAATTTTTCAAAATTTTCTATAGAAATAAAATTTTGCAAATATTTTTAATAGAAATAAAATGTTGACAAAATTTTCTATACAAATAAAAATTTTGTCAAAATTTTCTATATAAATAAAATTTTGCAAATATTTTTAATAGAAATAAAATGTTGCCAAAATTTTCTATAGAAATAAAATTTTGACAAATTTTTCTATAGAAATAAAGTTTTGACAAAATTTTCTATAGAAATACAATTTTGACAAAATTTTCTATAGAAATACAATTTTGACAAAATTTTCTATAGAAATACAATTTTGACAAAATTTTCTATAGAAATAAAATTTTGACAAAATTTTCTATAGAAATAAAATTTTGACAAAATTTTCTATAGAAATAAAATTTTGACAAAATTTTCTATAGAAATAAAATTTTGACACAATTTTCTATAAAATAAAATTTTGACAAAATTTTCTATAGAAATAAAATTTTGACAAAATTTTCTATAGAAATAAAATTTTGACAAAATTTTCTATAGAAATAAATTTTTGAAAAAATTTTCTGCCAATATTGGACAAATGTATATATGTATATGGTCTTAAAATAAAATTAAAAAATAAAATCGATTGTTCGAAATATTTAACAAAAATGTTATGGCTGTGGGCATTAAAATGGACCTATTCAGCTAGTCTAACATTCTAGGAAACATAAAATGATATCCGTAATTGGATGTTGCTTTTCATTTACAGTCATACCGTAACATATATCGAATGAATAACGCAATGGAAACTAATTTGCGTAAAAACTTGTTTAGTCACAAAAATGTAGTGTTTTAAAAATTTTAGTTTAGTCGTAAAAATTTGGTTGGCTCCGACTCCAGCAAAATCTTCAGACTCCGACTCCACAGCCCTGATAGATGTACAGATCCATCTATCATAAGAAAATATGACTTTAGTGTTGGAAATGAAGTTGGAAAGTGAAAATTGGTAAAAGAAATAATCATGAGAGGTTCTAGTGTCAGGTGGATGAATCGGATGGAGTCTGATCTAGAAGTGGTAACTAACATAATTTAACAATTGGTTGTGTAATTATTCCATATGTGATTATAATATCCGTCACTCGTATATTATTATCGGAACCCCGTTGAGTATCAACAATTCGACCTAAACGCCAATCATTCGGTGGTCATTCAGATCATTCATTACTGCGACGAGATCACCCATCTTTCAATTCGGAATTGAGGGGTCTTCTGAGATTGCAGAGATTGGGAGGGAATTGAGAATTCCCTCTATTCTAGCGAGAATTGTAGCAAATTGTTTAAATGTAAATCGGTGTGCTCCAGCAATGCGCTTTATATGATGTTTAAAGCTTTTGACCGCCGATTCCAAAAGTCCCCCCTTTGGGGTGCGTGGGGTGGAATAAATTGTCATTCGAAACCATGAGTAGAATACTTTTGAGAGATATCATGAGCTGTCGTTTGAACAAAGCTGGTGAATTCTTTCAGCATTTTCCGACTAGCTTCAATAAAATTTCAACCCTTTGGAATAGCCCCCGCTTCCCAACGAATCGTGTGAAGGTGGATTTAAATGCTAGAGAGGAGAGTTCCGAACAAGGCTCTAAATTAATAGTTTTAGTTGCAAAACAGACAAAAATTGATACGTAGCCTTTTTTAATAGTAGACCTTTGCAATGTGGAACTTTTTAGTTCAGAAGTACCTGCAAAATCAATGCCCGTTGAAGGCTCGAAGGACCAATTCTACCATGTATAAAACAAATAGAGGGACAAGCGAACGGCTAGATCTATTCAGAATCTTTTCCTGAATCGGTATATATTTGATTGGGGTGTTAAACGAATATATCTGGTAATCCCATTTGCACACAAAAAAAAATATTTTTTGTCTTCAATCACGAAATTAATTGGTCCAATTAATTTTTAATTGATATGTCTTCAATCACAGAAATGATAGTATAAATTAAAAAATTAATTGATACTATTATTTTTTGTGATTGATTTTTGTTTCAATTGAAAAATTAAGATTGGAAAAATTTTCATGAAATTTGTTTCTGTGTGAATGCAACTGTAACATTTACATAAACAGCTTTGTGATTTGGGTTATAACAACCCTCGCAACCCTAATGTTTCACTATCTACTCTCCTCTTATGATAGAAATCAAAGATATTCACCAAAGATCAGCACCATTTACATGAAAGCTTCTTCTAGAAGATGTTGTTATTCAACACGTTAATGGTGTATTCAAGTTGTTTCTCATAGTTCAGCAATTTTCAATCACCCTAATCTCTAGCCTCAATCAATATTCATTGTACGGCCTGCCAAAACTCTTTGTGTATCTTGTCCCTATGGTTTAATCCTAGTAATTTTGTATATCCTTCCGAGGGCAATGAAATCACAATATTTTGTATATGAATTTCCTTTGATGTTGTTTGTGGGATAGATAGGCACAGATTTCCCTACAGCTTGTTTGTTTGGTCAGAATGGCGGTGGGAATGGGCTACAAGGTGAGGATAACAGAATGGAGTAGATGAGAACTCTTAGTATAAGCTAATGAATAGTTTGCATGTTATTTGATCATATCTTTTATTTGAATAAGATTGGGGAGGGGGCGTTTCATTGTCCACCTACAAATTTTAGATTTCCACTCAATATCATTGTATGAATATAAATTTAAATGGAAATTTTTAGAGTTTTAGAAAATGGGTGGGCTGTGGTGGTAGGGTGGAAGAAAGAGAAATAAATCGTACACAATTGAAAAAAATGCAGTTGACTTTAGTTCTATTAGACATGCAATTCTTCGTTCTATCGTTCACTTTTTGTTTCCCATCGTCATTATTATCATCAACATCTTTGCTTGTCGTCAACATCCTCATTATGCAAGGGAGAGAAGACCAAACAACTGATTGAATCTTGACCTAATAACCTCTTTTCATATCGTCTTACTCATTCTCGGAGCAATGCAAACAAATAATGCACAAAATTGAAATGAACATTTTGGATATGGGAAATTTATTCAGTGAAAGAGATTTAGTTTTCATGAAAATCGTAAAAAAAAAATCTCCGCAAAACATCGGTAAGTAGTTGAAATGAAAAACTGCTAACCAAGAGCATCTATTCCTTGGTCCTCTGCAATACCTTTTTGTATAAAATGAAGGGCTAAATTCAGATTGTTATCGGGAATGTATATATAATATTTCCAATTTCTTTACATTTCAAAATTAATTGAAAAATTTACTTTTTTAAATTTAATGTTTACTATCTTAATTCCAAACCCACAAATCCCAATTCAAAATACAAATATAGATTCAATGATTTCTATATAAAAATTTTACAAAATAATTTCTTTATATATTAAACAAAAAATAATTTTTTTTATATATCTTTTTTATCGTTTTAGGTAAGTTGCCCTTCTCACATCTAAACGTAAGTCGTACACACAAAAAACAAAAGAAATCTGATTCAATCACGAAATTAATTGAATTAATTGATGATTTTTTAATTGAAATGTCTTCAATCACGAAAATGATAGCATAAATCACAGTTTTAATTGGGCATCAAAATAATATTCGATTAAAAAATTAATTGATTTGAAAATTTCAATTAATTTTTTTAATGATTCAATTAAAAATTTAATTGATGTTAATTGCAAAACTCAATTAATTTTTTAATTTAACTTTTTATACCCTCCACCATAGGATGGCGGGTATATTAACTTTGTCATTCCGTTTGTAACACATCGAAATATTGATCTAAGACCCCATAAAGTATATATATTCTGGGTCGTGGTGAAATTCTGAGTCGATCTGAGCATGTCCGTCCGTCTGTTGAAATCACGCTACTTCCGAACGAAACAAGCTATCGACTTGAAACTTGGCACAAGTAGTTGTTATTGATGTAGGTATTGCAAATGGGCCATATCGGTCCATTTTTACGTATAGCCCCCATATAAAAGGACCCCCAAATTTGGCTTGCGAGGCCTTTAAGAGAAGCAAATTTCATCCCATCCGGCTGAAATTTGGTACATGGTGTTAGTATACGGTCTCTAACAACCACGCAAAAATTGGTTCACATCGGTCCATCATCATATATAGCCCCCATATAAACCGATCCCCCGATTTGGCTTGCGGAGCCTCTAAGAGAAGCAAATTTCATCCGATCCGGCTGAAATTTGGTACATGGTGTTAGTATACGGTCTCTAACAACCATGCATATAAACCGATCCGCCGATTTGGCTTGCAGAGCCTCTAAGAGAAACAAATTTCATCCGATCCGGCTGAAATTTGGTACATGGTGTTAGTATATGGTCTCTAATAACCATGCAAAAATTAGTTCACATCGGTCCATAATTATATATAGCCCCCATATAAACCGATCCCCCGATTTGGTTTGCGGAGCCTCTAAGAGAAGCAAATTTCATCCGATCCGGCTGAAATTTGGTACATGATGTTAGTATATGGTCTCTAATGACCATGCAAAAATTGGTCCATATCGGTCCATAATTATATATAGCCATGGATCACCAGATTTGACTTCCGGAGCCTCTTGGAAGACCAAAATTCATCTGATTCAGTTGAAATTTGGTACGTGATGTTAATATATGGCCTCAAAGACCCATCCAAGAATTGGTCGAAATCGGTCTATAATTATATAAACCGATCCCCAGATTTGGCTTGCGGAGCCTCTAAGAGAAGCAAATTTCATCCGATCCGGCTGAAATTTGGTACATGGTGTTAGTATACGGTCTCTAACAACCACGCAAAAATTGGTTCACATCGGTCCATAATTATATATAGCCATGGATCACCAGATTTGACTTCCGGAGCCTCTTGGAAGACCAAAATTCATCTGATTCAGTTGAAATTTGGTACGTGATGTTAATATATGGCCTCAAACACCCATGCAAAAATTGGTCGATATTGGTCCATAATTATATATAGGCCCCGTATAAACCGATTCCCAGATTTGACCCCCAGAGCACCTTGGAAGAGCAAAATTCTTCCCATTCGGTTGAAATTTGGTACGTGATGTTAGTATATGGTCCAATAACCATGCAGGAATTGGTTCCTCTCAGTCCATAATTATATATAGCTACCATATAAACCGATCGCCAGATTTGACCTCCGGTGCCTTTTGGAGAGGCAAAATTCATCCGATCTGGTTGAAATTTGGTACGTGGTGGTAGTATATGATATTTAACAACCATGCCAAAAGTGGTCCATTTCAGTCCATAATCATTTATAGCCCCCATATAAAGCGATCCCGAGATTTGGTTTTGGAGCCTCTTGGAGGAGCAAATTTCATCCGAGTGAGTTGAAATTTGTGGATTACAGTGTTTCGTAGAAGTTTCTACGCAATCCATGGTGGAGGGTAGATAAGATTCGGCCTGGCCGAACATACGGCCGTATATACTTGTTTTTAAATAATTTTTTTAAAACGTTGCTATTTTCAATTACGTTCTTAACGGACTTGCTGTTTTTAGTTTAAAAAATTGATTGTTTGAAAAAAAAAAATTAATAAAAAAGTCTTTAATTAAAAATTTAAACATTTTCAATCATTGACTTAAAGCACCTAATATTTTTATCTTGATTAAAAATTAAATTGTATCATTTAATTCATTAATTGAAAAAATTTTCAACTTCAATCAACTTATTAATTGGAAATATTTTGGTGGTATTTTTTCTGTGTAAATAAAATTGTAAACATTCATCAATCAGTAAATTAATTCGCTAAACTTCGGATGCATTAAATAAAAAATCTTACATTAATGATTATTATTATCCCAGCAAAATAAGCGTCGCCAAAAAATTAGTGAAAATGTACTTTTTGGATCTGTAAGTGGTGCAAATTTGGCGCAGAAGCGATGAATTTAAAATGGGTTTGTCATAGGACATGGGTTTGTCATAGGACGGATGGGTTTGTCAACAGCCGTTGCACTGAATTTGAATCACTTTTTAGTGTTTTGGATGTGAATTAAAAAATTTTCTGATACTTTACCAAATAAATAATTATTATAATTTTTTATGATTTTTTGTCTGAACCTCAAATATTTTCAATTTTTTTTTTTTCTGGAATGGATTTAGCATTTTTATTGACAACATTTAAATAAGTTGAACCATTTTATTAATTATTAATCTGTTTTTAACCCATTTGAAACAAAAAAGTTAAAACTACCCATTCAAAATACGAAAAAGCGAGTTTTAAAAAATTGAATTAAACGAACTTCCTGAGTAGTTAAAGAACATCTTTGCGATCACAGAAAAAATATCACTAAAATATTTCCAATTAAAAAGTTAATTGCAGTTGAAAATTTTTTCAATTAATAAATTAATTGATACAATTAACTTTTTAATCAAGATAGACAGATTAAGTCAATGATTGAACATTTTAAAAATTTTTAATTAAAAAATTAATTGATACAATTTTTTAATCGAATTCGGAAGACTAAGTCAGTTAACAAAAGTGATGAACATTTTTTTTTTAATTTTTAATTAAAATTTTATTTCAAACAAATAATTTTTAATCAAACTAAAAACACTAAGCCAATTCAGAAAGTAATTGAAAATAGTTACCTTTTGAATTTAAAAATACTATTGAGTTTTGCAATCAATATCAATTAAATTTTTAATTGAATCAATTAAAAAATTAATTAAAATTTGCTAATGAAATCAATTAATTTTTTAATCAAGTATTTTTTATGCCCAATTAAAACTGTGTTTGATACTATCATTAATCGTGATTGAAGACATTTCAATTAAAACATTAATTGGATCAATTAATTTCGTGATTGAATCAGATAAATAATTTTTGTTTTGTTCCAAAATTTGTTGCTGGGCTAAACTAGTTTATATTAAACTGAATTAAATTAAATTTACTAAATTATTATTACATTTGCAACATTAATTTTTAACAACATATAATTTATAATTTAATTTATATAATTCTGGTTTAATATAATTCAATTTGATTCAATTTAATATTATTTAATTGTAATTATTTAATTGATCAAAATTTAATTAAATTGAATTTTATTTTTTGTTACTAAATTTTCTTTAAAATTATTCTATTTTAATTTATTTGATTGAGATGGATTTAATTTAAATGTTTAATATCACATTGTTAATTTAACTTTATGAAATATCTAATTTCTCTTTATAATGTGTATGTAACTGAAATAAATGATCGAAAATATAACAAGCAATCTTTATTAAGGCTAATCATAGAAATAAGTCCTTCCAAGAAATATCTGTCGAAAACCTTTGATGATTCAAGCATTATTTGGCTTCAGTTCAATTCATCTTTGAAAAGGTCATCACAAATACAGAAAATTATTGAGTACATCTGATGAAACAGTAAAAGTATACATTGGTAATATACAAATATTCTTGTAGATTCATGTGCGTGACACTGCATGAAGCCACTGGAATGTTTTACTCGAATGCTGTATGATTTGAAACAATATGTACTTACATACTTGTACACAAGAGTGTTCCGATATAAGAACATATATGTCAACTATTTTCTATGGAAATAAAATTTTCAGAAAATTTTCTATAGAAACAAAATTTTCAGAAAATTTTCTATAGAAATAAAATTTTGACAAAATTTTCTATAGAAATACAATTTTTCCAAAAATTTTCTATTGAAATAAATTTTTTGAACATTTGTCTATAGAAATAAAATCTTGACAAAATTTTAACAAAATTTTCTATAGATATAAATTTTTGACAAAATTTTCTGTAGAAATAAAATTTTGACAAAATTTTCTATAGACATACAATTTTGACAACATTTTCAATAGAACTAAAATTTTGACAAAATTTTCTATAGAAATAAAATTTTGACAAAATTTTCTATAGAAATAAAATTTTAACAAAATTCTCTATAGAAATAAAATTTTAATAAAATTTTCTATAGAAATAAAATTTTGACAAAATTTTCTTAGAAATAAAATTTTAATAAAATTTTCTATAGAAATAAAATTTTGTCAAAATTTTTTATAGAAATAACATTTTTACAAAATTTTTCTATAGAAATAAAATTTTCCAACCATGTTGCAGTCTATAGGGCTTTGCCCAAATAAATTTGGCAAACATTCTTTTCCTCTATTGGTTAAGCTACACTTGTAGTTTAGTCAATGCATGGTTTTAAGCTGAAATCAAAAAACAACAGAAATAAAATTTAGACAAATTTTTCTATTGAAATAAAGTTTTGAGAAAATTTTCCATAGAAATAAAATCTTGAGAAATTTTTCTATAGAAATACAATTTTGAGAAATTTTCTATAGAAATACAATTTTGACAACATTTTCTATAGAAATAAAAATTTGATAGAATTTTCTTTAGATATAAAAGTTTTACAAAATTTTCTTTAGTTATAAAAATTTGACAAAATTTTCTATAGAAATAAAATTTTGACAAAATTTTCTATAGAAATAAAATTTTGACAAAATTTTCTATGGAAATAAAATTTTGACAAAATTTTCTATAGAAATAAAATTTTGACAAAATTTTCTATGGAAATAAAATTTTGACAAAATTTTCTATAGGAATAAAATTTTGACACAATTTTTTTATAGAAATAAAGTTTTGACAAAATTTTCAATAGAAATAAGATTTTGACAGTTTCTATCGAAATAAAATTTTGACAAAATTTTCTATAGAAACAAAATTTTGACAAAATGTTCTATAGAAATAAAATGTTGATAAAATTTTTATAGAAATAAAATTTAAACAAAATTTTCTATAGATATAAAAATTTGACAAAATTTTTTATAGAAATAAAATTTGACAAAATTTTCTATAGAAATCCAATTTTGAAAAATTTTCCATAAAAATAAAATTTTGACAAAATTTTCTATAGAAATAAAATTTTAACAAAATTTTCTATCAAAATAAAAATTTTGACAAAATTTTCTATAGAAATAAAATTTTGTCTAAATTTTCTATAGAAATGAAATTTTGTCTAAATTTTCTATAGAAATGAAATTTTGACAAAATTTTCTATAGAAATAAAATTTTGATAAAATTTTCTATAGGAATAAGATTTTGACAAAATTTTCTATAGGAATAAAATTTTGACAAACTTTTCTATAGAAAACAAATTTTGAGAAAATTTTCTATAGAAACCTAATTTTGACAAAATGTTCTATAGAAATAAAATTTTGACAAATGTTTCTATCGAAATAAAATTTTAACAAAATTTTCTATGGAAATAAAATTTTGACAAAATTTTCTTTGGAAATAAAGTTTTGACAAATTTTCTATGAAAATAAAATGTTGACAAAATTTTCTATAGAAATAATTTTTTGACAAAATTTTCTAAAAAAATAACATTTTGTCAAAATGTTCTATAGAAATAAAATTTTGAGAAAATTTTCTATAGAAATAAAATTTTGACAAAATTTTCTATAGAAATAAGATTTTGACAAAATTTTCTGTCGAAATAAAATTTTGACAAAATTTTCTATAGAAATAAAATTTTGACAAAATTTTCTATAGAAAAAAAATTTTGAGAAAATTTTCTATAGAAATACAATTTTGAGAAAATTTTTTTATAGAAATAAAATTTTGACAAATATCTAAAAATTTGACAAAATTTTCTTTAGCTATAAAAATTTGGCAAAATTTTCTATAGCAATATAAAAATTTGACAAAATTTTCTTTAGATATAAAAATTTGACAAAATTTTCTATAGAAATAAAATTTTGACAAAATTTTCTATGGAAATAAAATTTTCTTTAGCTATAAAAATTTGGCAAAATTTTCTATAGCAATATAAAAATTTGACAAAATTTTCTTTAGATATAAAAATTTGACAAAATTTTCTATAGAAATAAAATTTTGACAAAATTTTCTATGGAAATAAAATTTTGACAAAATTTTCTATGGAAATAAAAATTTGACAAATTTTTCTATAGAAATAAAATTTTGACAAAATTTTATAGTGAAACTAAATTTTGAAAAACGACCTTATTATTTTCTTCCATGTTAAGATACCAATTTTTAAGTCGAATCACTTAATTAGAAGGACATAACAAATTCATTGAAAAGTTAATCAACTATTGGACAAGCAAAAAAAAAAAACTATAACATAGAAATGCGTCTTCTATGCAAAGCAAAATTCGCATTCGTATTTTAAGGACATGATATCTTTGGTCTCATGACGATATTATTTTCAGTGCATGGTTGTCAAAAAGATATTTTTTGCCATACTAACTATATAACAAATATTTCCGCTGGCTTTTTATTGGAATATTTGGATTATTGTCGTCTCAACCTAAAATTCGTCTTTGAGGATATCGAATTTCCGATTGTTGTGCAATTTCTTTACATCCTCATTTCCATTTCACTATGAGTTAAATACTTAATAAGTCTCGAACAACCTGTTCTTCTACATATGTATGCGATTAAGGTCAGTACATTTTGGGTCAAAGCGTATTTTAATTGCAAAGAAAAAACTGCTCAACCAAAAAAACAACCCCCCATTAACATCAATTGCTGTTGTATGATGGAAGCAAGGTTTTCTGTCTGTCATGGTATTTTCTTGTAAATGAAAATCACCATTACCTTAAAAGAGGAATTTAATGGTTTTTCATTGGAGAAATATTTTAAGTGATCTGAAGGCAAAGATAACAAAAATATGACCACACAGAAAAAATTGCACGAACATGTTTCCAATTAAAGTCTTAATTGAGTTTTAAAAAAATATTAAATTAAAAATTGTATTGATTTAACAAATGTTTTAATTGAAACAAAAATCAATCACAAAAATTTATAATCAATCATTTAAGCTTTTTGTTGCATGAATTAATTTTTTAATTGATACTATCATTACTGTGGTTGAAGTAATTTCAATTAAAAATTAATTGCATCAATTAATTTCGTGATTGAAGACAAAAAATATTTTTTTGTGTGCTGGTGAGGTTAGACCAAATAGAAGTCCGTTGTTTCGTACTACTAGCACGCAGTGTTGGATATTTTTCTACTTTAGTGTTAATTTATACCAATTTTAGATCATTGATAATTAGCCTCCTTGTTATGGGCTAAAATATCTCCCTATTGATTGTAATCCGAAACAAACAATGATTTTTAAGTCTTTTGAATTAAAAACAAGTGTATACGGCCGTAAGTTCGGCCAGGCCGAATCTTATGTACCCTCCACCATGGATTGCGTAGAAACTTCAACGAAAGACTGTCATCCACAATCGAATTACTTGGGTTGTGGTATCTTAAAACCTCTTAACATCGTTTTCTAAATTGTGAGTTAGTCCATACGTGGTATATATTAGACAAAAAAGTTATGTATAGTTAAGTCTACAAATAATTACGAATCGATATGGACTTTTTGCACGGTACGTAGAGAGCCAGACTTGAAATATGGGGGTCGCTTATATGGGGGCTATATACAATTATGAACTTGATATGGACCAATGTTTGTGTGATTGGAAATCGCTTTATCTGAGGGATATATATAACTATAGACCGATATGACATGGTTGTTAACGACCATATACTAGCACAATGTACCAAATTTCAACTGACTCGGATGAAATTTGCTCCTCCAAGAGGCTCCAAAACCAAATCTCGGGATCGGTTTATATGGGGCAATATATGATTATGGACTGATATGGACCACTTTTGGCATGGTTGTTAAATATCATATACGATCATCACGTACCAAATTTCAAGCAGATCGGATGAATTTTGCTTCTCCTAAAGGCACCGGAGGTCAAATCTGGGGATCGGTTTATATGGGAGCTATATATAATTATAGGCTGATAGGAACTAATTCCTGCATGGTTGTTGGATACCATATACTAACATCACGTACCAAATTTCAACCGAATGGGAAGAATTTTGCTCTTCCAAGGGGCTCTGGAGGTCAAATCTGGGGATCGGTTTATATGGGGGCTATATATAATTATGGACCGATGTGGACCAATTTTTGCGTGGTTGTTAGAGACCATATACTAACACTATGTACCGAATTTGAGCCGGATCGGATGAAATTTGCTTCTCTTAGATGCCTTGCAAGCCAAATCGGGGGATCGGTTTATATGGGGGCTATATATAATTATGGACCGATGTCAACCAATTTTTGCATGGTTGTTAGAGACCATATACTAACACCATCTACCAAATTTCAGCCGGATCGGATGAAATTTGCTTCTCTTAGAGGCCTCGCAAGCCAAATTGGGGGATCGGTTTATATGGGGGCTATATATAATTATGAACCGATGTGGACCAATTTTTGCATGGTTGTTAGAGACCGTATACTGACACCATGTACTAAATTTCAGCCGGATCCGATAAAATTTGCTTCTCTTAGAGGCCTCGCAAGCCAAGTCGGAGGATCGGTTTATATGGGTGCTATATATAATTATGGACCGATTTGGACCAGTTTTTGCATGGTTGTTAGAGACCATATACTAACACCTTGTACCACATTTCAGCCGGATCGGATGAAATTTGCTCTCTTAGAGGCCTCGCAAGCCAAATTTGGGGGTCTGTTTATATGGGGGCTATACGTAAAAGTGGACCGATATGGCCCATTTGCAATACCATCCGACCTACATCAATAACAACTACTTGTGCCAAGTTTCAAGTCGATAGCTTGTTTCCTTCGGAAGTTAGCGTGATTTCAACAGACGGACGGACAGACGGACGGAAATGCTCAGATCGACTCAGAATTTCACCACGACCCAGAATATATATACTTTATGTGGTCTTAGAGCAATATTTCGATGTGTTACAAACGGAATGACAAAGTTAATATACCCCCCATCCTATGGTGGAGGGTATAAAATTGATTTTCGTCAATTTTAAAGGTAGACTTTTTTATAAGAAGAACTTGGTTTAACTCTTTGTTTCGTATTTAACAAAATCAATATTTTGATTTGCCAAAAAACAAACAAAACTCGATCGGGTGTACCCAGAGGAGGTATATGACACCCCCAAAATGTTTCAAGAGCATCATGTTACTTTTTCACTGGGAACATTTTTGACGCAAAAATATTGTTTTCTCACCAAACATGTTTTTACTGTCCAAAAATAATGGTGTATATTAACTTTGTTACGATGTCGATTGGTTTAAGATTGCAAGACACTGCAGACGAACAATGTTATTTACTAGTGGTGTTTTTATTCTCACATTTGTATCAATATAAAAGATCGCATGGTAATTGGTGTCTTACTCACTACCACCGACATTGTGGGTAAGATTGCAATACGAAAAAGAGCCACCGGTTGCAGTTCTCTGGTATATATATTCTGGGTCGTGGTGAAATTCTGAGTCGATCTAAGCATATCCGTCCATCCGTCCGTCCGTCTGTTGAAATCACGCAAACTTCCGAACGAAACAAGCTATCGACTTCAAACTTGACACACGTAGTTGTAATTGATGTAGGTCGGATGGTATTGAAAATGGGCCATATCGGTCCACTTTTACGTATAGCCCCCATATAAACGGATCCCCAGATTTGGCTTGCGGTGCCTCTAAGAGTAGGATATTTCAGCCGATCTGGCTTAAATTAGGTATATGGTCTCTAGCAACCATACAAAAATTGGACCATATCGGTCCAATCCCATATATTATATGGGGGCTATAAACCGATCCCCAGATTTGGTTTGCGGATCCTGTAAGAGAAGCAAATTTCATCCGATCCGGCTGCAATTTGGTACATGGTATTAGTATATGGTCTTTAATAACCATGCAAAAATTGGTCCATATCGGTTCATAATTATATAGCCCCCAGATTTCACCTCCGGAGCCTCTTAGAGGAGCAAAATTCATCCGATCCGGTTGGTACGTGGTGTTAGTATATGGTCTCTAACAACCATATAATAACCATAAATCTAACAACCATAAATATGTGGTCTCTAACAAACACGCAAGAATTGGTCCATAATTATATATAGCCCCCATATGAATCGATCCCCAGATTTGGCTTGCAGTGCCTCTAAGAGTAGCATATTTTAGCCGATCTGGCTTAAATTAGGTACATGGTGCAAGTATATGGTCTCTAACAATCATGCAAAAATTGGTCCATATCGATCCATAATTATATATAGCCCCCATATAAACCGTTCCCCATATTTGATCTCCGGAGCCGCTTGGAGGAGCAAAATTCATCCGATCCTGTTGAAATTTGGAACGTGGTGTTAGTATATGGCCGCTAATAACCATGCCAAAATTGGTCCATATCGGTCTATAGTTATATATAGCCGATCCCCAATCACACAAAAATTGGTCCATATCGGTTCATAATCATGGTTGTCACTCGACCCAAAAATAATTACCAAAATTTTGTCAAAATTGTATTCCTATAGAAAATTTTGTCAAATTTTGTTTCTATAGAAAATTTTATTTCTATAGAAAATGTTTTCAAAATTTTAATTCCATAGAAAATTGTTGTCCAAATTTTGTAAAAAACTTTATTTCTATAGAAAATTTTGTCAAAATTTTATTTCTATAGAAAATTTTGTGAAATTTTTATTTCTATAGAAAATTTTGTGAAAATTTTATTTCTAGAGAAAATTTTGTCAAAATTTTATTTCTATAGAAAATTTTGTCAAAATTTTATTTCTAGAGAAAATTTTATCCAAATTTTACTTCTATACACACAAAAAATTTTTTCTGATTCAATCACCAAATTAATTGATCCAATTAATTTTTTAATTGCAATGTCTTCAATCACGAAAATGATAGTATCAATCACAGTTTTAATTGGACATAGAAAAAATTCTTGATTAAAAAATTAATTGATTTTTTCAGCAAATTTCAATTAATTTTTTAATTGATTCAATTAAAAATTTAATTGATGTTGATTGCAAAACTCAATTAATTTATTAATTAAAAAAGGTAACTATTTTTAATTACTTTCTGAATTGGCTTAGAGTTTTTATTTGAATTAACAAATGATTGTTTGAAATACATTTTTAATTAAAAATTAAAAAAAAGTCAGCACTTTTTTTTAACCCTTTCACTACCGATGTCCGCTTTGAACGACATTCGAAAAAGACACCATATTCTATTTTTCCACTTAGTTTTGATTTATTTCTCGATGTTATTTTAAAGTAGAGGCTTTAATCTAAATAACCTATAAATATTTTCTATATTGGTGAGGTCCAAAATACATTTTTGTAAACATCTTTAGAAATAAACGAAAAATACGAAAATTTGAGACAATTTTTCTACTGTATGTTTCTAGTAAATGGACATTCATACGAAAACTATAGCTGACACTTTTTCGGGTTCTTTTTTGTATTTTTGCTCACACTTTGAAGGACATTATAGGCCAAATTGCGCTTATTTTCGTAAGGCCACTTGGTCACAATTCAAGAATGAAACTTTCAAAACAAGCTCATATATCTCTTGAAGTATTTGAAGTAGGTTTTCAAAATGGCAATTTTTGTTCTACATGCTGGTAGTACAAGTAAAAACAGAAGAAAAATTAAAGTTTTTAACATTAGGTTTATTTCGGTAGTGAAAGGGTTAACAGAATTAGTCTTCCGAATTTGATTAAAAAGTTAATTGTATCAATTAATTTTTTAATTAAAAATTTAAAAATTTTCAATCATTGACTTAATTAACTTAATGTCTCTATCATGATTAAAAAGTTAATTGTATCAATTAATTTATTAATTGAAAAAATTTTCAACTTCAATTAACTTTTTAATTGGAAATATTTTGGTGATATTTTTTTCTGTGTAGAAAAGGTTGTCAAAATCTTATTTCTAAGAAACTTTAGTCAAAATTTTATTTATATATAAAATTTTGTCAAACTTATTTATATACGTATTTAATCGGCCTTTTTAAGTTTAATATATACCACGTATGGACTGCCTTGCAATTTAGAAGACGGTGTTAGGAAGTTTTAAGATACCTTGCCACCGGCAAGTGTTACCGCAATCCAAGTAACTGTGGATGACAGTCTTCAGTAGATGTTTCTAAGCAATCCATGATGGAGGGTAAATAAGCTTCGGCTTGGCTGAACTTACGGCCGTATATACTTGTTTTTGTTTTTTTTTTAATAGTGGTTGTGTCTTAAAAAATACAGAGCTCATAAAACTAAGTTTTTATGTACAAATTAAAAATTTGTTTTAAGTGGCGAATAGATATATTTTTACACTACACCCAGAAAAAAGGGGCACTAATGCCAACTGAACTTTATTTTAGTTCATAAAGATTAGTTGATTTTAGTTAAATTTTGCACAATATGAGTAAATGTTCCTTATTTGAATAATTTTTTTGCTAACTTTAATGACGTGAACTAAAAATAAGAAAAAAAGTTATATACAAATATAGTGCACAATTTTACTAAAAAATAAAATGGTTCATATTTTCCTAAAATGGCAGAAGTTAGCTTAAATTGAGTTCATAAGTCTCTCAAATGAGTAAATTTTACTAAAATTGTACCTGTCTCGAACTTCGTACAGCGCTAGACATTTTAACAATTTTTAAATCCAATTTTTTTTCCAACATATGAAATTTTCTTAGACAACAGAAAAAAATTAATTATTTTTAAAAAATTTTCTTCAATTTGTCAAAAAGTGTTAACTTATTTGTAGCATGTTGCAATTAGAAACCTATTTTAGTTAAAATTTTCTAAAATAAACCTACATTCTCTTCCACGGTGGGGTCACTTTTTTTTGGGTATACACCATTTTTCTTTCAAAATTGTAGGTTTTTGAATTTTCGGTTAAAATTTGATATTAAATTTTGACTGCAGATTACTCAGAAGTACTACAAATACCTATTTTTAGAAATAGCACCATGATATTTTAAATGCAATAAACTTGATTTCATAGAACTCGGTTAAAATTTTAAGACGTGAGAAATGTTTTTTTCTGGTTGTATCTTAAAAGATATAATGCGCATTTAAAGGGGGATAATCAAACAAAACATGTCCCTTCATTTGAGTTTTCATACTCTTAACCCTTTCGACCCTAAAGTTGCCTGTGGGCAACTTTTTGTGTTTTGAGACTCACTGTCAGCGTTGTTTTTGGTTTTGTTCATAAAACTGTAACGGTATCGAAAGCTACAAGTGTTTTCTCAAGTTGAATGAAAAATCAGCTAATTTGGTTGTCAATTAGCGAACATTTTTTCATTAATACGCACGTGCCTCAAGAAAAAAATATTTGCGAATTTAAAAAGAGGTTTTTATACATGTGACTTTTTTCAAAAATTACAACTAAAATGTTGAAAGTTTTTATTAAATATGTTGTAGTACATGTCAAATAAAATATTTCTGAAAGTCAAATCTTAGAATTGCAAATAAACAACAGATGAGAAATTTTTAAAATTGAAAAGTTGCCTGTGGGCAACTTTGGGCAATTGTGGTAGTAAAATTACATATTTGTGGATATAAGACCTAGAGAAAAAAGGTTTGAAAAACAACGATTTTGAACAAATTTTGAGCTTCGATATGGATGCCCCAGTGACGAGAAATGCGGCGATGATGCAGAAAACATATATGCAATGCAGGGGGGAATTTGAAGGAATCGTAAAAAGGGAAGAAGCCATAGATATCGACCTTCTTAGCAACATACTAGTGGATTAGCAGGATTATTGGCGCTTTATATACTTCGGTTTTTTACACCGCCAGTTAAATTGTCATGGTTTAGAAAAAAAAAACAAAACATTTTCGTGAGTAACGCGTGATTCACGCGAAGCCGTGAATGAAATTTAAACGAAATCTCGTGAATGTGCGTGAACGGAACTAAACAAAAATGTGTGGCGAGTGAGCGTGAGTAAAACTCTAATTGTATTCGTGATTGTGAGTGAGTAAAATTTCTCCGAAATCATGCTCCCGATAAGAATTCACTTTCACGATCCATCTCACGCTTACAATCAAACTCACACGCTCAAGATAAAATTCACGTTCACGATAAAATTCATGTTCACGATAAAATTCACACTCACGGTAAAAGAGAGACACAAAAAGTCACAATCGCGAACAAATTCACGTTCCCGATTAAATTCAAGCTCACCGATTTTAATCACCTTTACTTATTTAATCACGCTTAAAATTTCAATAGCGTGAGTTACGAGAAATTTCGTGAATTACGAGAATTTTATTGAGTCACGAAAATTGTCGTGTTCCGAAAATATTCGTGAATCACGAGATCTGTCGTGAATTTCGAAAATTGTCGTGAATCGTGCGAAAGCGTGAGGCATAAACGTTCTTCATGTGTGAGCGTGCGCGAGTATGACTTTTCATTTCGTGAATTGGCGTGAGCTGGGTAGGAGCTCACGCCACTTGGAGTGCGTGAGTACAAATATTTCTTCGTGAATGTGTTTGAGCGTGAGTGAAATTCCACTCACTTTGGCTAGACGCTTCTTAAATGACTTCAACATGATTAAAAGTAAAAAAAAAATTAGCGATACGTATAAAAATTCGAGGTCGAAAGGGTTAAAAATTTCGACATTTCTTTTTTTTTAATTTGCAGGAATATTAAAAATGAATATGATAATTGCCTTCGATAAATTCGATTGGATATTAAATATACGAATATAAAATGGATAATAATTCGTATATTTAATATCCAATCGAATTTATCGAAGGCAATTATTTATAGTCAAATATGCAAATTTTCTGTCACTAATGCCATATCTGTTGTGTAAGCTTTTCTTTGTGAACCTTTTCCATTTATCTAAAAACGTAAAGTATATATATATTCATCTAAACCTCCCACATTCTGCGGTAAGATGTATGGATTAGTGTTTGACAATTCATTGGAAATTGTTGTGTAATTTAAAATTTAAACATCTATACAAATAAAAACTGACAAAAAAAAAAACAAAACTGAAGGTGTAAGTATACAACAGAAGTGTGGTTTTGAAATTGATGATGATTGTATCAATATATTGTTTAACCATAAAATTAGATAAATACCAAATACAATCGTGACAATGATATTATTTCAAAAAACAAAAATCAAACGTAACCAAAAATTATTGTTATACGCCCGCCATACAATTCTTTTTTGTAGTATTGTTTATTCTAGGAAAATGATTTCTATAATTATATGACAGCAATTTAGGTTCTATTGACATATACTCGTATAATATATAAATATTGCTAAAAGCAGGAAAATGTTGACAAAACAATCTATACAAACAAAAAAAGAAAATTGTTGAAGAAAGTAAAATTTAGACAAGCCTAACTAAACTTACTCGTAAATAAAAAAAAATAAAATTTATCAAAAATATTCTAAAAAAAACACTATCAAAACTTTTTGCAACAACTTTCTTTTAAACTAAAATTTTGCAAAAATTATCTATAGAATAACATTTTTCAAAAATTTTCCTGCAAATAAATTTTTTTAAAAATTTTCTATAGAAATAAAATTTTTCCAAAATATTTCTATAGAAATAAAAATTTTCCAAACATTTTCCCTAGAAACAAACATTTTATAAAATTTTTTCTATAGAAATAACATTTTTTAAACATTTTTCTATAGAAACAAACATTTCTAAACAAATAAAAAATTTTCCAAAAATTGTCTGTACAAATAAATTGTTTCCAAAGATTTTCTATAGAAAAAAACATTTTGCAACAATTTAAAAAAAAAAAACACAAAAATGTTTCTACTCAGAAAAAAATATCACCAAAATATTTCCAATTAAAAAGTTGATTGAAGTTAATTTTTTTGTTTTCAATTAATAAATTAATTGATACAATTACCTTTTTAAGCAAGATAGAAACATTAACTTAATTAAGTCAATGATTGAACATTTTAAAATTTTTAATTAAAAAGTTAATTTGATTAACTTATTAATCAAACTCGGAAGAGTGGTCGAATTTTTTTAATTTTTAACTACAAATTACTTTCAAAAAACCAATGTTTTAATCAAATTAAAAACACTAAGTCAGTTAAGAAAGTAATTGGAAATAGTTGCGCTTTTAATGAAAAAAATTAATTGAGTTTTGCATTCAAAATCAATTAAATTTTTAATTGAATCAATTAAAAAATTAATTGAAATTTGCCAATGAAATCAATTAATTTTGTAATCAAGTATTTTTTTCGTGTCCGTGATTGATACCCTCATTTTCGTCATTGAAGACATTTCAATTAAAAAATTAATTGGATCAATTAATTTCGTGATTGAATCAGAAAAAAAAATTTTGTGTGTATAGATATAAAATTTTTCCAAAAATGGCCTATAGAACAAAAATTTTTCTAAAACTTTACTACTGAAAAAAAATTTTCCCAAAATTTTTTATTGAACTAAAATTTTAGAAAAATTTTCTATAGAAATAAAATTTTTGAAATATTTTCTATAGAAATAACATTTTTGAAAAAAATTCTATAGAAATAAAAGTTTTCCCAAACTTGTCCAAACAATTTCTATAGAAATAAAATTCCCTTTTTCTCGTCGGTTAAGCTACTCTTGTAGTCTAGTCAACGCAATGGTTTTCAAGCTGAGATCAAAACAAAAAATCAAATTTTTTCTAAACATTTTCTATAAAAATAAAAATTTACCACAATTTTCTATAGAAATCAATTTTTTCCATACTTTTCTATTGAAACGAATTTCTCAAAAATTTTCTATAGATATAAAATTTATAAAAAATTTTCTTTAGAAATAAAATTTTAAAATTTTTTTCAATTTTTGTTTCCAACATACTACAATAGTTTTCTATTGAAACGAATTTCTCAAAAAATTTTTTTATAGAAATAAAAATTTCTAAACAAATAAAATGTTTCCAAAAATGCTCTATACAAATAAAATTTTTCCAAAAAATTTCTATGGAAATAAAAATTTTCCAAAGAAATTCTATAGAAATAAAATTTTTCCAATAAACGAAACGAATTTCTCAAAAAATTTTTTTATAGAAACAAAAATTTCTAAACAAATAAAATGTTTCCAAAAATGCTCTATACAAAAAAAAATTTTCAAAAAAAATTCTATGGAAATAAAAATTTTCCAAAAAAAAATCTATAGAAATAAAATTTTTCCAATAATTTTCTATGGAAATAAAATTTTTCCAAAAGTTTTCTATAGAAATAAAATTTTTCCACAAAATGGCTATCGCAATAAAACCTTTCCGATAATTCTCTATTGAAATAAAATTTTTGAAAAATTTTCTATTGTGTGTATAGATATAAAATTTTTCCAAAAAATGTCTATGGAAATAAAATTTTTCCAAAAATTAGCTATAGAAATAAAATTTTTCTAAAAATTTACTACTGAAAAAAAAATTTCCCAAAATTTTCTATTAAACTAAAATTTTTGAAAAATTTTAGAAATAAAATTTTAGAAAATTTTTCTATAGAAATAAAATTTTTGAAATATTTTCTATAGAAATAAATTTTTTTTTAAATATTCTATAGAAATAAAATTATTCCAACAAATTTCTATAGAAGTAAAAGTTCTACCAAAATATTCTATAGAAATAAAATTCTCTTTTTCTCTGTTGGTTAAGCTACTCTTGTAGTTTAGTCAAAGCAATGGTTTTAAAGCTGAGATCAAAACAAAAAATCAAATTTTTTCTAAACATTTTCTATAAAAATAAAAATTTGCCACAATTTTCTATAGAAATAAATTTTTTCCATAGTTTTCTATTGAAACGAATTTATCAAAAATTTTCTATAAAAATAAAATTTACAAAAAAATTTTCTTTAGAAATAAAATTTTAAAAATTTTTTCAATTTGTGTTTCCATAGTTTTCTATTGAAACGAATTTCTCAAATTTTTTTTTATAGAAATAAAAATTTCTAAAATTTTTTCTATAGAAACAAAAATTTCTAAACAAATAAAATGTTTCCAAAAATGCTCTATACAATAAAATTTTTCCAATAATTTTCTATGGAAATAAAATTTTTCCAAAAGTTTTCTATAGAAATGAAATTTTTCCAATAATTTTCTATGGAAATAAAATTTTTCCAAAAGTTTTCTATAGAAAAAAAATAATTCCAAAAAAATTCTATAGCAATAAAGCTTTTCCGAAAATTTTCTATTGAAATTAAAATTTTTGAAAAATTTTCTATAGAAATAAAAATTTTCCAAAAATTTTCTATAGAACAAAATTTTCAAAAAAATATTTTTTTTCTAAAAATTTTCTATAGAAATAAAAATATACCAACATTTTCTATAGAAAAATTGTTCTATATAGTTCTCTATAGAAACGAAATTTCTCAAAAAATTTTCTATAGAAACAAAAATTTCTAAACAATTAAAAATTTTCTATGCAAATAAAATATTTCCAAAAATTTTTGTACAAACAAAAAAATGTCTGTAGAAGTAAATTATTTCCAAAAAAAATTCTATAGAAATGAAATTTTCCATAAATTTTCTGTAGAAATGAAATTTTGCCAAAATTAAATATTTACCAAATTTCTTTTGATAAAACAAAATGAAATAAGGAAGTTTGAAATTATTTTTAACCTACTTTACCCTTTACGTCATTTTACATACATACATATGTCGAAATTTTATTTAATTCAATTTGAATTTTCATCGAAATTAATGTATCGCAATTTCTCGTTTCCAGGGTGGCTATCCAGCACGACTGAAAAAAGTTCTCATTGTTACGGCCCCTTTGTGGTTTAAAGCACCCTTCAAAATTCTGCGCCTATTTGTGCGAGAGAAATTACGCGAACGCGTTTTCACTGTATCAGTGCCAACGCTTAGCCTTCACGTGCCTCGCAAAGCATTGTAGGTATCTTCCACAATTCAAATAAAAGAAATGTAATTCGAATTTCTTTCAATTTCAAAACGAAACTAAACTAAAAATTTTATTTTAAAAAATGCCAAAACATAATTTTTACCAAATATCCAAAGCATGCTAAGATTATGTAATATTTTAAATTAACAAGTAAATAAAATGGAAGTGTTGGGAAGGTAGTTCCCACAGTACTCCCCCGTCGAAGAACGCTAGAATCGTTCTGGGATTTTGATAACTCTTCCAAATCGGGTTCTTTTTTCTCCACAATATCTTTTATGAATTTCTGCTCCCTGATTGAAATTATGTTCATTATTTAAAATAAATGCAGGCTTGACTCGGTCTATAGATACGTTTTGACGTTTTCCATCAACCATAATACCGTACGTCTTTTTACGTCTATCTAGAACAAGGTAGGGTCCTTTATACCGAGGTTGTAATGGTTTCTTATAGCCGTCCTGTCTTATCCAAACATGCGAACAGCTTTCCAAACTCTTGCTTATAAAAACAATTGGTTTTGAGTGGTGTCTTGGTTCAGTCGATTTTACGCTTCTGATTGCTGATTTTATGTAATGAAGTTGATCTGTAGGATTTAGAGTAGAATCCTCCTTAAAAAAATCACCGGGTAGTTGTATTTGTTCTCCAAAAAGCATTTCTGCAGGGCATGCTCCTATGTCCTCTTTAGTAATAGACCTGATACCTAGTAGAACTGTGTTGAGTGTTTTTGTCCACTGAATATCTTCTGCACATGTTAATGCTGATTTCAAAACTCTATGAAAACGTTCTACAAGTCCGTTTGATTGGGGGTGAAATGAGGTTGTAAAATTATGTGTAATGCCCAATTTAGCTATTTCTTTAAACATGTGAGATGTAAATTGACTTCCTCTATCAGTGGTTATGGAATTTGGTATTCCGTATCGGCATATCCAATTGTTGTAAAATGCGGTGAAGACAGTTTCAGCTCTTATGTCGGGCAAAGGAATTGCTTCTGGCCAACGACTGAAACGATCCATGCATGTTAACAGATGTGTGAATCCTTCAGACGGAGGTAGTGGTCCGACGATATCCAAATGTACCACAGCAAAACGAGATGTTGTCGGTGGAAACTTGCCAAATTCAGTTTTGTTGTGCTTGGTGATTTTGCACCGTTGACATTCCAAACAACCTCGAGTCCATTCATTAATATCCTTATTCATAGAAGTCCAATAAAATTTCTTTGCGATCAGTTTACGTGTTGCTCGTATTCCCGGATGTGAAAGGCTATGTATATTGTGAAATGCTTGCTTACGGAATTCATTTGGGAGGAACGGACGGGAAACTCCTGTTGAGACGTCGCACCATATCTTAATGTCCGTGTTTGGAATATTTACTGCAATTATCGTTTTGCTCTTACTTTTAATCATTTTAAGCTGAGGGTCTTCTTCTTGAGATTCCGACAGTCTTCTATAGTCTAATGGTTGTATCTTGATGGCCTCAATTCTAGATAGAGCGTCAGCGGTGACATTTTGGGAACCTGGAATGTGTCTTATATCAGTAGAAAATTGCGCAACAAAATCTAAATGATTTCGCTGCCTAGGAGAGGCTTTCTCTAACTTTTGTTTGAAGGCGAATGTCAATGGCTTATGATCGGTTAGAATAATGAATTTTCTTGCTTCCAAAAAATAACGAAAATGTTGAACGCTTTTGAATACTGCTAAAAGCTCACGATCATAGGTGCTATATTTCATTTGTGTTGACGTTAGCTTTTTAGAGAAAAATCCAAGGGGTTCCCATGCTCCGTCGACGTATTGTTCTAACACCGCCCCAATCGCATGATTTGAAGCGTCAACTTTAAGTACTAATGAAGCATTTGGAACTGGGTGAGTAAGGAATGATGCTTTTGACAAACTCTCCTTGCAAATTTTAAATGCTTGTTTTAGCTCGTCAGTCCAACTTATTTCACGAGTATCATTTTTCTTTGTCTCACCTTTTAATAAATCGTTGAGAACAGATTGTGACTTGGCGCCCTGAGGTAGAAATTTTCTATAAAAATTTAGCATTGCCAAAAATCGACGAAGTTCTCTGATTGTTTTAGGTATTGGGAATGACCGTATGGTGTCCACTTTTTCCGGTAGAGGTCTAATGCCATTTGGTGTGACGTGGTGACCAAGAAAATCTATTTCAGTTACACCGAAAATACATTTTGAAGGGTTAAGGAAAATTCCATATTTCTTAAAACGTTCAAACAATATTTTCAAGTGCTCTAAATGCTCTTCTTGAGATCGTGAGAAAATACAAACGTCGTCAATGTACACAAAAACAAAATCCAGGCCCCTACATACTCCATCTATATAACGCTGAAACGTCTGTGCAGCATTGCATAATCCAAATGGCATTCTTAAAAACTCGAATAAACCAAATGGCGTAATAACTGCTGTTTTTGGGACGTCTTCTGGATGAACGGGAATTTGGTAAAATGCTTTCGTTAAATCCAACTTAGAAAATATTGTTGCGCCGTTAAGAAGCATTTGAAAATCCGTTAAATAAGGCACAGGGTACTTATCAGGAACCGTAATACTGTTGAGTGCTCTGTAATCTCCACATGGTCTCCATTCACCATTAGGTTTTTTAACCATGTGAAGAGGATTTGCCCAGTTGCTGCTTGAAGTTTGTATGATTCCCTTGTCTAGCATATATTGAAATTCCGCTTTTGCTGCTTTAAGTTTTTCGGGATCCAGGCGCCTGCTTCTACAGGAAACAGGTGGGCCATGTGTAACAATATGATGATATATGCCATGGTCAGAAGAAAAATTTTCGTTATGCATTATTAGTTCTGGATATTTTCGGAGAAGCTCATGATATTTAGAATTTCCACAAATCATTTTTATCCCTATAGAATCTTCTTTACATATCGTTGCACTTACTGCGAGGAGTGTATTACCATCTACCAGTTTCCGAGAATTGAGATCTGGTAAGAGGTGAAAGTGACGTAGGAAATCAGCACCTAAAATGGGTCGTGAAACATCAGCCATTATAAAGCTCCATGCGAAAGATCTGCGCAACCCTATGTCCAAGGAAATATTTATTGAGCCGTATGTCCTAATTTCGGTTCCATTAGCTGCATAAAGAGATAATTTTTGTGGATTTTTGCGAGTTTTGCAGGGATAGACTGAGATCTCAGCCCCAGTGTCAACTAAAAATTGAGTTTTTGATTTTGCATCGGTAACAAACAGGCGGCCGGCGCAAACTCCATCGACTCCTTGGGCCGAACTTGTGGCCGATGGAGGAATTAGTTTTTTGTTATGTTGAAGTCACATGGGGGAATACATTTGCGAGCATTTTCGCCAAAACGAAAATGGTACCAACACTTACTTCTTGTATTCGATTGTTTACGGGATTTTGAGTTTGAACGCTTGTTTTGTCTAGAGCGGGATTCCAAAGCATCTATTCTAGCAATCACCTCGTCCATTTTTGTCGTTAAAATGCTGGATGTTGAAGTTTGTTGCAACTCTGAGACGAAACATGTCGTTGAAGTCGAGAGGGTTTCCATGATTCTATCTGCTCGTATGCCTAACTGGTCTATTTCCTGAGTATCACAGACCGCTAAAATACTTCGTATTTTCTCTGGCAAACGCTCTAAAAACAAAGTCCTTAATACCTCATCAGAAATCTTGCCAGCTGATAAACATTTTAATCGTTGTAAGCAGTGCGATGGTTTTTGGTCACCCAATTCTATGCCACTTAGTATGCGCTTGATTTGATTTTCCGCTGATTCGGCGAAGGAATCGGTTATGCGTTTCTTCATCGCATCATACTTATTCGTGATTGATGTGTCCAACAATAAGTCCTTCACCATAAAAAGTACGGAGGGATCCAAATTTGCGACGAGGTATTCATATTTGGTAGAGTCTTGCGTAATTCCGTGAAGACGAAATGTAGCTTCAACTTGTAAGAACCATATGGCTGGTTCTTCTTTCCAAAATGCTGGAAGTTTCGCGATTCTTGCGGATTCAATACCTATGTTGTTTGCAGGATGACTGCTGTTGTTTGTTGGAATGTTTTCTGTTGACATCTTCGAAATAATCTTATTTAGGGGTCACCAATTTGTAGGTATCTTCCACAATTCAAATAAAAGAAATGTAATTCGAATTTCTTTCAATTTCAAAACGAAACTAAACTAAAAATTTTATTTTAAAAAATGCCAAAACATAATTTTTACCAAATATCCAAAGCATGCTAAGATTATGTAATATTTTAAATTAACAAGTAAATAAAATGGAAGTGTTGGGAAGGTAGTTCCCACAGCATTACCCATCCATCTCGGCGGAACACTGGAAATTGAACATAACACATGGTTGCTGCATTGCCGCAAATCGATGACGAATCGTGAAGACGAGTTGCTCGCCAATATTGGTGGTTTGTCAGCGGCAACGGCGGCGACAGCAGCAGCAAATCAAAACATTTTGAGTAATCAATCACACATCACAAATTCCGCCGGAGTGCCGGTGGCAAACGGCGATTGTCAACGTTTTCTGGCGGAACCAAACGAAAATATCACAACTACTACCACCACCAGCACATCATCACCATCATCACTGATAAACGGACATCATAATAATTCTAGTAGCATTACAACAACAGAGTCCATAGTGCCAATTGCCGCCAACAATTTAAATAATCTAAACAACAGTACGTCACCCAATAACGAACATAGTAACAGCAAATTGTTGGCGGTGGCTTTAGCAAACGGCGGCCTTGTCGCCGGCACCATTGTAAACGGTGATCTAACACATTCGACTACCATTAGTGGTAGTGCTACTACTTGTTCCGGTAGTAGTGCAGGTGGTTTAGTCGGCCAAACAACACCAACAGCAACGACGAACGCGACAACAGCCACAACGGGTCTCAGTGATTTCTGGACAGAGAACCCACCAAGTAGTGCCTCGTCGGGATTTAGTGATGACGACAGTCTGGCTGGCCAAGAGGGTGATCCGAAAACAATTGAACAAATTGTTCAAATGGTAAAGGCACTGGGGCGTCAGGGTCTGGTAAAAGAATATGCCGAAATTCGTAGTCGAGCCCCCGATGGCACATTTCTACATGCCAGGTAAGATTATTTGGAAATTTACTGTGTGGACAACGTTTATAAATGTGATTTTTATTTTATGTGGTGTTTGTTTTTGTTTTTAGAATGCGCAATAATTTGACCAAAAATCGTTATACAGATGTTCTTTGTTACGATCACAGTCGAGTTGTTCTATCCCGAGTCGATGGTGATGAGGTATCGGATTATATAAATGCCAATTTTGTAGATGGTTACAAACAGAAAAATGCATACATTTCAACTCAAGGTAAGTGTTTTTTTATATATTTGAATGATCTTTTACTTTTTCCTTGTATGAGATGTTGTATTGTATTGGAAAATAACCAAATTAGTCAGATGATTATAGGCAATTTTATCAAAGAATGTTGGATTGCAATGAGTAACTGATTTTTTTTTTCAAAAAAATCTTACAAAAAAAAAAATAAAATAAAATGTTTTAGTGGTGAACTAATTACTAAGTGTCATCAACAAATGCATTGCGATTCCTAGAAAATAATCACCTTCCGCTATAGAATGGAGGGTATAATGAGTTTTTCCATTACGTTTGTAACAACTTGAAATATCCGTTTTCGGCCGAAAATGTATTTGTGAAATTCTGCAACAATCTAATGATGATTGTCTGTCTTTCTTACACATCATTGATTAGCTTGGATTTCGCCCTCTATATAGTGTCTCCCCTACTAGAGGTGTGTGCGTGGCTCCAAATTGTACACACAAAAAATTATTACCAACATTTTTTCAATTAAACACTTAATTGAATTTGGAAACGGCTTCAATTAATATGTTAATTGATTCAATTAATTATTTAATCAAATCCGAATAAAACCCAATTAAAAAAATGATCGATATTTGTTACGTTTCCAATTAAAATATTAATTGATTCAATCAATTTGTTAATCAATTCGGAAAAAATTTTCAATTACAAACGTGATTGAAATTTTTTCCGTTTCCAATTACACATGTGATTGATCCAATCACTTTTGTGATTGAAATTGAATAATTTTGAGCAATGGAAAGAGCGAAAAGAGAATGGGTATTTATTCAACATTGTATGATGGAGAGATCAGTCTGTAGAAGTAACTTGTAACGAACGGTTGGGTTTTTGTTTTTCGCGTAAATTGAAATACATGATTGGCGACATTCTGTCTGCTGCATTGAAAATGTGTACATAAATATTTTGAACGCAACAACAAATCATAGCAAAGGGTTGAAATAAATAAAGTGTGCAACAACAAATGGCCACGTGGTAAAGGTTTGAAAAAATATGTGAGAGAACGCATTTGAAATTACCTGTGTTTGTGTTTTGTGGTATTGTAAAAATGGAAAACAATCTACGTTTATTGAAGGTAAGAAATTGTGAAATGTGAATACCGTTTTCCATTGAAGCCTGTTTACATTAAACGGACTAAACTAATATATTTTTTATTCATTTCTTTTAGGAACCAATTTTATTTCGTGAAATTGACCAATCAACTCCATCATTTTATCAAATATGTAGGAATATGTTTGCAACAAAAAAGTGGGTACAGTATTGATCTTTTAAAATTATAATTTTTTTCACTCCTAGTTTTCTTAAAACCAAGAGCGATATGGGTTTGTTGGAAGATTCACCTTGAAGTTGCGAAGTGGCGTTGGCATTAAATTGTATTTTTGTTTTACCTGCCTTTTTCAGCTTGAACCCAAGTAGAGAGCAGTATATCTGATATATAAACTAATGAGCTGAATTATGTAATGGTAAAAAAGTTCTTTCTTTTGGATTTAAAAATATGAAAAATATCCGAAAATAATAAAAATATGTATTTCCCATTTATATACACAGTCTCACATAAGTTTACATACCCTTGAGGTTTTTACCTTATAACTAAACATGTTTCTTGTTGTTGTTTATAATCCAGACTAAAAAAAATCTTCTTGAAAATTGACAAATACTTTGTTTTTTAAATTAATTTACAAAATCTAAAGCATATATATGCATATTTTATTATATTTTATTAATTAAAGAAAATACAATTTCTTAAGTCGTATTTAAACTTGTGTAAGACTGTGTATTTTTTCTATTTTTAGAATTTGCAAAGTATCATCAATATAATACCAAATATTACATTGCTTTCCCATTATTTTTGTTTATGATTGGTTCAAATTTTAATAGACGATTTCAATGTGCGGAAATTTTGGAAAGGAATTGTTACTAAAATTAAATTACCGAGCTCCTTAATACACCTTTTTATGCTAAAAGACTACAACTGCAAAAGAAGATTATAAATCTGCAACCTGGAACTAAGAATTGAACTTGATATTCTATGCAGGTAATGTTTAACAAAATTAACTTTTAATTTAACAAAATTAAATTCGAATTATTCTGTTTACTTTCAGAAAAACTAATTTAGCTAACAGGCAGCTGATTTATTGGAAATCTAGGCGCATCTACATATTAGAAGGACCATGCTAACATGGTTATTATTATAAGGAAGATAATGATTTATATAATTTATGTAATTGTATTTGTAAGTTATGTTAGAACAAACCACAAATCACAAGAACCAAATTTATTTGTCTATTGCATAATTCAAAAAATAATAAAATATTAAATATGTTTTATAAGAAACACATATTTTCTTTTATTTCAAATAAAATTAAATACGATTTTGGGGTCGCAATATATAAATTTTTTGATTGAAATTTATAGCCAATTTCAATTAATTATTTAACTGAATGAATCAAATAGTTGATTGTTTTTTGTCGCGAAATTAATTAAAATTTTAATTGATTCAATTAAAACTGTGATTGAATTTTATGTTAAAAATCAATCACGTTTTTAATTGATTCAATCATACAATTAATTGATTCCGTGACAAAAGTCAATTAATTTTTTAATTGAAAATCGTGTTGGTTTTCAATCAAAATGGGTGATTGATACTATCATTTTCGTGATTGAAGACATTTCAATTAAAAAAATGATTGAATCCGCGATTTTCGTGATTGAAATCACAAAAATTTTTTTTGTGTGTAGTGAGAAAAATGAATCGTGAACAAAATTAAAATTCTCGTGAAGTTCCTCTGGAATATGTAAAGTAGTCTTGCCAACTCATCCGGTATGTTCCTATGGCCAGGCACCCATATTGGGTGAATATTGTACTGCTCAGCAATCTCGTTGAGAGATTTGCGGCAGTCGATGGCCTTTTTCGACTTAAGGAACACAGAGTCCAAGGATTTTATTGCAGGTTGACGATCTGAGTATATATTAATGGCAACATTTGTTGGAACATTAGTTCTCAGCCAATTAATATTTCAGCCCCTCAAGAAAAAATCACGATCCAGCGTAAGATTTAGTTCTTCGTCATTTGCTAATCACGTCTTTTATTCGAATAATTGACATTAATTTGGCTGGCGATACATGTTATATTTTTGCTATTTTGTAATTTTAGCTTATTTGAAAAGTCGTCAGTCCCATGAAGTTGCCTTGAATCACGTGAATGATCGTGGAACCTATGTGAGCGTGAGTCTTTAAAAGCTGTTCGTACTTCAGCGTACGCTTTCATATCGTTAATGTGCATGATTGTTCCAAAACTTTCTATAGAAATAAGAAATTTTTCCAAAAAAAATCTTAAGAAATTAAATTTTTTTAAAAATGTTCCTAGAAATGAAATTTTTCAAAAATTTTCTTAGAAATAAAATTTCTCAAAAATTTTCTATGGAAATAAAATTTCTCAAAAATTTTCTATTGAAATAACATTTTTCAAAAAAATTTCTATTGAAATAAAATTTTTCAAAAAATTTTCTATACAAATCTTAAGAAATCAAAATTTTCTAAAATTTTTTTAGAAATGAAATGAAATTTCTATAGAAATAAAATTTTTCAAAAAATTTTCTGTAGATCTATAGAAAAATTTTCAAAAATTTTTCCAAAAATTGTTTATAGAAATAATTTTTTTCAAACATTTTCTATAAAAATTAAATTTTTCCAAATTTTTTTTTATAGAAATAAAAATTTTCCAAAATTTTTCTATAGAAATAAAATTTTCCCAAAGTTTTCAATAGAAACAAAATTTATCCAAACTCGTCCCGAAATTGTAGTGAGAGTTATGGATCACGTAAATGAGACTTATTCAAATACCATCAAACTCACACTCAAGCTAAAATTTAAATGGTTCATTTGTTAATCACGTCTATTATTCGAAAAATTGGCATTAATTTAGCCGGCAAAACATGTTATATTTTTGCTTTTTTGTTATTATAACTTATTTGAATGGTCGGATGTCTCGTGTTGCCAAGAGTTACGACAATTATCGTGTAACCTACACGACTATTGATAAAGTCTTCTAAAACAGCAGAAAGTCTGCTGAAAAAGGGACAGCAGTAATTGTTTGCTGAAATAGCAAACATTTCCTGCTATTTTTGAAGCTCGATTACACTAAAACATGTTTTATTTTGGCTAAAACAAATAAAAATGTCGACTTATGAGCTATCCTCACATAATTGACACAATATTTTATGAATACCTATAGTATTTGACCAAAAATCTGAATATTTATCGAATTGAGGCATAACAGCAAAATGTTTGCTGATCGTATTTAGGAGCTTGTAAGTATATTACAGTGCAAAAATATACCAAAAACTACTTTTGGTTCTTAAATAGGCTTTGGGGAAAATTTTATAACCTAAAAATTTTATAAATTGTTGTTCATTACGCCCTGAAGTACAAAAATATAACAGCAGACATCGACTGCTGTTTTTAGCAGACTTTTTTTCTATGAGTGCACTGTGGGGCCAATGACAGGTCTTTGAGGCAAAAAGTCAATTTTTTAAGTCAACTATTTAAAAATAATAATAACGGAATTTTATATATAACACATTGAAACACCCAAATATCAAATATTAAAATCTGGTAACACCTCATGATTACATGCCGAGCTGTCAAAGTTGTCATATTTTGTTCTGCTACATTTTCTGATATTCAACCATAAACAAACAACAAAGTCATTTTGGCCGTCAAGCAAAAAATTTTAAAATTATAAAAATTTTGTAAAATGGAAAACACTTGTAAATGTATGTAAAGCAACATGTTATTAAATTAAGAAGAAAAAAATTGATTTGATGAATAGTTTTTTTGTGTCACATGTGCAGTCTATTTTGTGTAGTTTTTGTTGTCGTCCATATGTTCTGTGGAGTAGAACTTTCTTTATCCGAGCGTATCCGTGAAAAAATTTATGTGTGGAGAAAGGTAATAATGTGTACTATTAGTTTTTGGAAAAATTAGCTGCTCCAATCTGCACCATTTTATAAAAATCTATTTTCAGATAACGTAAAACTTAAAAATTTGGATATATTTAACTTTTGGTTGGAAAATGATAGAAAACCCATTAATGTTACCAACTGGATTTCCGCGAAATTCAACAGAAGTGTCAATGAAAACTCTATGACGACAGTGAAAAAACAAATTAATAGTCTCTTCAAGTAATACAATCGTTTGGATTAACCGCACTCCTCAATCCGTCCGCTTTTGCCGACCACTTAAAATTGAATTTATAAAAGAAACCAAAGATCATATATTGAAAGAAAAAACCAATCTGGATATACAAATATCAAATCTTACGCCTTTGGAATATTATATGGTAAACGGTAAAAAGATTACTGTAAAGTACGAGCTTATTATGAGTTTAATTGATGGAAAAGTGTTGAACGTACTTACGGAAACAAAGAGTACTCAGTCGTGTCCGATATGTGGTGGAAATCCAAAACAGTTTTTGTCAATAAAAAAATTAAGCTCATCGGTGTTTCAGCCCAAATCGAATGCATTAAAATATGGTATAAGTCCATTACACGCCTGGATTCGATGTTTTGAATTTGTCCTTAATCTTTCATATATACTTAATATTAAAACATGGCAAATTCGGAGTGCTGAGGAGAAAGTCCTTATGCTAAAGAGAAAGCGCGAAATTCAAGAACAATTTTGGCAAAAAATGGGCCTTCATGTCCACAAGCCGAAAAGCAATGGGAGCGGGTCCACGAATGACGGCAATACGGCACGAAAAGCATTTTCTAATCCGGAATTATTTTCTTCTATAACCAACATTAATATCAAACTTTTAAAACATTTACATATAATTCTTATCACAATTAACTCTGAATTTGAAATAAGTGCCGACCACTTGCAAAAATTTTGCTATAAAACTGCAGAGATATATTTTAAACATTACGAGTGGTACCCAATGTCAGCGACTTTGCATAAAATTTTAGCACATTCTTTCCAAATATTGCAAGCGTCAATCGTGCCTCTCGGATGTGCTGGTGAAAATGCATCTGAGGCGAGAAATAAATTTTACAAAAAGGACCGCATTGAGCATGCACGAAAGGATTCTAGGGAGCATAATATAATGGATGTTTTTAACAGGGCCCTGGATTCTTCAGACCCGTTATTATCAAGTATATATCTGAAAAATCGTCTTTCAAAAAAGAGATGTTTGCAGCTTCCAAGAGATGTTATTTCTCTTTTAAAAATTCCGGATATCCCTGAGTATCAACTGCCAAGTACGTCAAGTGCAGCTACAAATAAAGATGTTTCAGATTCTGAAGATTACGAAGAGGATCCATTTCATTTTAATTTTGAATTAGAAGTTGATGAAACAGAAAATTTTCAAGTAAGAATTTTGTACAAACGCCAATTATTTTGTACATACGAGTATTAAATAACAAAATTCTCTCTTTTTAGATTGATTAAATTTTGAATATTGTATCCAAACACCCAGTATGTTTTAAACACTTACACCAAGAAATTGATTTATTTTAAAAGTAATTTTATGAAATGTATTAATATAAATTAGTTTGTAATTTAAAGTCAGTTGATAAATAAATGTTATATCCAACAGAATGATGCAATTACACTGTTCTGCAAAAATCATCTTTTGAGCCCTTCTTTAGACGAAACTAGCAGATCCTTATGTAAAATGATCTCCTGAATCCGAATTTACTTCCCGTTTTGCCCTATCACATCCAGTTTTCGAGATATCATGAAAGTACATTATTTCTTCTTTATTTATGAAAAATGTCAGAAAAAAATTGTTTCGAGGATTCTCGAAAACTAGGCATGATGGGGCAAACTGGACTGTCATTCTGTTTCAGGAGATCCTTTTACATAACGATCAGCCGATTTCGTCGAAAACAGGATTTCATTGCAGAGCAGTGCTATCGCAAGGGTCTCCACCTGGAGAAGCACTTTAATACCCGTACTAGAAATGGGCGTGGCACTGCCCGAATGCCTCAATTTTTTTACTGAAGTCTTAAGAATACATTATAATCATCTGTACGAAATTTTAAAGGTCTAGCTGTTTCCTGTGATTTATTGCCTCAAAAACTGACCATTGGCCCCATAGTGGAGTGTAGGTAAACGTGATTCCTTAAGAGCTGTTCGTGCTTGAGCGTACGTGAGTACGGCTTTCATTTCGTTCATGTGCATGAGTGTAAGTTTCTAGCACACATATCGTGCGTGAGTAAATATTTTCCCTTTTGAATAAATTTTCACTCACGCACACAACTCTAGTCTCTACCAGCGTCACCGTTGAATATTTTGAAAGATGACACTAGTTGTTCATCGAAAATAAATCCTTGATATTAAGGGGAGCATTCGATTTAACTAGTTTTTTTATACAATATACAAAATATGCTATACATTATACCACATTAATACTAAGGTTAGCATCATTAACGTGATTAAAATTGTGAATTAAAATTCTATACTCGTTCTTCGGATAGTTTCAACCAATGCGTAATTGGAGAGTGGAAACCCAATAAGGAAAAACTCATAATGTCTAAATGGGACCCTAAAGAAAAATCCTAGGTATCGGATCTGAACAGGGAATGTCCCCATTTTTAATCTTATAAATCATTATTAAACCCAATATCATGTGCCGGCCCTTAAAAGTACGTAACCTAATCAACTTCAGCCTTGATGTGTTAGAGGGTAGAACAAAACCATTGTACCATTAAAGATGTCACAAGGAATATACAAGAATTTAGATTTCGATCTAAAATTTTCGTTATCGACTGTCGTGATTAGCCCCTCAGTCCTATTACTATATATCTCATACTTTGGATCCCACCTCATACTCGGGATCCCATACCATGTTCATGAATATGTCTGACAAGAGAGGTACAAAGCCTCTTGGTAACATATACTAACTACCTCGGTCATCCTGTGTAATAAATATTTTAATAATAAATAATTTTCTGATTTGATTCTGTTAAACCTAATTTCGGTGACCAAGCGGAGAATCTTTAGCCAAGAATCAAATCAAAAAAAAAAGAATTTTCATTTCCAAAACAAAAATAAATGATTTCAATATTCCTTCGAAATCTTGAAGATTATACTCCAAAACATAGGATATTTACCATTTGTATTTCTATCTTCACCAAAATTGATTGTATTTTTTGATGATGTTATTCTCATCCTTTCCATCACTTGATCTACCACAAAGGGAATACATACATACATACGTATGTCGTTAAGTTGGAGGTACAAAATAAATACACAACCACATTTATTTAACCATTGGAACTGACCCTAATCTGTCGTCCAAATACAAATAGTGAACATGTTTCCATGCACAAGGACAACGACATCCATTTACACCTATTGCGCCCATGGTGATGGCAATGTTCATTTGTGTTCTTCGTTTGTTAGTTGTTGTTGTTCTCTAGTTGATGGTTTGTCTTTGTTGTGGACATTATTTGCTGTCACAATTTTCTATTATCGCCATCATTCAACGACATCCTCATCATCCTCCAATTCCATTTGGCTGGCTTACTAACCTACGACACCGACACAAAAAGCTCAGGGTCGGTCGCCGTTTAAAGTCTTCATCGAAAGAAACGAATGGATTCATGATGTGGTAGGAGTGTTAGGCCATTGATGCAGATAAATGTATTATTTACTTTTACCTTTTCCATTGCTTTAATCTTTAGTGTACCAGTCACTGTTTACCACAACATTCTATTATGGATCATAAAAGGAGGCCAACTTGTATTTTGTATAGATTATATCTACATATGTAGGTTTGTATATTTCAAATGAAAAGAAGATTAAACAAATGGTATTGTACTAGATTGTTAAACTCTAGCAGTTTTAATTATTGTAGTTTTAAAATAGGAAGGCCAGTGGTGCCAATATGGCTAGATATGTAAAAAAATAGGTGAAAATTCATTTCATGGTCTTTTTTATGTGTTTAACATAAATATAGGCAATATAAGCCACACCTACAAAACTTTTTCTATAGAAATAAAATTTTGACAAAATTTTCTATAGAATTAAAATTTTGACAAAATTTTCTATAGAAATAAAAATTTTGACAAAAATTTCAATAGAATAAAATTTTGACAAAATTTTCCATAGAAATAAAAAACTTGAAACAATTTTCCATAGAAATAAAATTTTGAAAACATTTTCTATAGAAACAAAATTTTGAGAAAATTTTCTATAAAAATTTTGACAAATAAAATTTTGACAAAATTTTCTATAGAAATAAAATTTGTACAAAGATTTATTTAGGCAGAGGCCAACTATCATAAACCTTTTTTCGGAAGCTGTGGTTCACTTTGAGTTTAATGAACTACCCCAATTTATTCTGATAATTGGTTGATAGTTTTGCTGCAAATAGAGCATGTTAATGAGGAATGTGGTAATTCCGAAACGTGCGGAAACAAATTTAATAAACATTCTTTAAATTTAACAAACATTCTTTTCTTCAGTTGATAAGCTACTCTTGTAGTGTAGTCTACCCAATGGTTTTAAAGCTGAGATCAAAACAACAAATATGATTGAAGTACAAACCAACAATAAAAAACAAAAAAGAAATAACATTTTTACAAAATTTTCTACACAAATAAAATTTTCTATAGAATAAAATTTTGACAAAATTTTCTATAGAAATAAAAATTTTGACAAAATTTTCTATAGAATACAATTTTGACAAAATTTTCTATAGAAATAAAATATTAACACAATTTTCCATAAAAATAAAATTTTGAAACAAATTTCTATAGAAATAAAATTTTGACAAAATTTTCTATAGGCATAAAATTTTGACAACATTTTCTATAGAAATAAAATTTTGACAAAATTTTCTATAGAAATAAAATTTTGACAAAATTTTCTATAGATAATATTTTGACAAACTTTTCTATAGAAATAAAATTTTGACAAAATTTTCTATAGGAATACAGTTTTGTTGTTGTTTTTTTTTTATTTCAGCTTAAAACTATGCATTGACTAAACTACAAGTGTAGCTTAACTAACAGAGGAAAAGAATGTTTGTCAAATTTATTTGGTCAAAGCCCTATAGACTGCAAGATGGTTGGATGGACGTACATTTCGAAATTACCACATTCCTCATCAGCATCCTCTACTTGCAGCAAAATTATCAACCAATTATCAGAATAAATTGAGTCAGTTCATTAAACCCAACAATGAACCACACTTGAACCTTCCGAAAAAAGGTTTTGCATGATAGCCGGCTTATGCCGAAATAAATTTTACAACATATCTCTTTTCTTTTGCCACTGTCAAATCATCGATTTGAGTGCAGTTGGCTGGGTTTATTTTGAGCGTGCTTCCTCTTTTTTTTCATTCGCTTTGTTTTGTTATTGTTAGTTTTGTTCTTTAAGCATTTTTGTTGTTTTTTTGATTTCTGCTTAAAACCATGCATTGACTAAACTAAAAGTGCAGCTTAACTAACAGAGGAAAAGAATGTTTGTCAAATTTATTTGGGCAAAGCCCTATAGACTGCAAGATGGTTGGATGGACGTACGTTTCGGAATTACCACATTCCTCATCAGCATCCTCTACTTGCAGCAAAACTATCAACCAATTATCAGAATAAATTCAGTCAGTTCATTAAACCCAACAATGAACCACACTTGAACCTTTTGCTGCAAGTAGAGGAATGTTGCTGATGAGGAATGTGGTAATTCCGAAACGTTCGTACATCCAACCATCTTGCAGTCTATAGGGCTTCGCCCAAGTAAATTTGACAAACATTATTTTCCTCTGTTGGTTAAGCTACACTTGTAGTTTAGTTAATGCATGGTTTTAAACTGAAATTAAAAAAACAACAACAGGAATACAATTTAGATAAAATATTCTATAGAAATAAAATTTTGACAAAACTTTTTATAGAAATAAAATTTTGAAAAAATTTTCTATAGAAATAAAATTTTGAAAAAATTTTCTATAGAAATAAAATTTTGACAAAATTTTCTATAGAAATAAAATTTTGACAAAATTTTCTATAGAAATAAAATTTTGACAAAATTTTCTATAGAAATAAAATTTTGACAACATTTTCTATAGAAATAAAATTTTGACAAAATTTTCTATAGAAATAAAATTTTGACAAAATTTTCTATAGAAATAAACCTTTGACAAAATTTTCTATAGAAATAAAATTTTGACAAAATTTTCTATAGAAATAAAATGTTGACAAAACTTTTTATAGAAATAAAATTTTGAAAAAATTTTCTATAGAAATAAAATTTTGACAAAATTTTCTATAGAAATATAATTTTGACAAAATTTTCTATAGAAATAAAATGTTGACAAAATTTTCTATAGAAATAAAATTTTGACAAAATTTTCTATAGAAATAAAATTTTGACAAAATTTTCTATAGAAATAAAATTTTGACAAAATTTTCTATAGAAATAAAATTTTGACAAAATTTTCTATAGAAATAAAATTTTGACAAAGTTATCTATAGAAATAAAATTTTGACCAAATTTTCTATAGAAATAAAATTTTGACAAAATTTTCTATAGAATATAAAGTGTTGACCAAATTTTCTATAGAATATAAAATTTTGACAAAATTTTCGATAGAAATAAAATTTTGACAAAATTTTCTATAGAATATAAAATTTTGACAAAATTTTCTATAGAAATAAACCTTTGACAAAATTTTCTAAAGAATATAAAATTTTGACTAAATGTTCTATAGAATATAAAATTTTGACAAAATTTTCTATAGAAATAAAATTTTGACAAAATTATCGATAGAAATAAAATTTTGACAAAATTTTCTATAGAAATAAACCTTTGACAAAATTTTCTATAGAATATAAAATTTTGACAAAATTTTCTATAGAATATAAAATTTTGACAAAATTTTCTATAGAATATAAAATTTTGACAAAATTTTCTATAGAATATAAAATTTTGACAACATTTTGACAAAGTTTTCTATAGAAATAAAATGTTGACACAACTTTCTGTAGAAATAAACTTTTGACAAAATTTTCTATAGAAATAAAATTTTTACAAAATTTTCTATAGAAATAAAATTTGACAAAATTTTCTATAGAAATAAAATGTTGACACAACTTTCTGTAGAAATAAAGTTTTGACAAAAATTTATATTGTTATGTTTCTATATTGATGCGTGTTTAATAACCCGACAATTAAGAACACAGTTCTTTTCAATAACAACAATCTACAATTTTCTTCACTGATATTAAGTTCGAGTTTAGCCGCTAAAATCGTAATTTTTGCACGATTACTTTTCTTTAATAATCTATTTTAAGGAACACAAACTTTCTGAAAATTTGCTTTTGGCTTTTCTCCATCAAGTTATAAAAAAATTTGCAACAAATATGTATAATTTTATGCCGTTTTCTTATGGATTTAGTTTTCACTTTGGCGATTTTAGCGGCTCGAACTCGAACTTAGTACCCACCTATAGGTTTCACATGTTCGCTCTTCGTTGTGTACTGTTCGACTTTTAGTTTACGACTGACTTTCCTAGTTCCCTCTGCCTTCTATTCGGATATGTTCTGGGTTTCACATGAAAGACTTGTGGGGAATTTTTTCGTAGTGGTTGTTCTGTAAGCTACATTTCCCCTCATAGACGGGAAATTTATTTTTAGTGTAATCTTTCTTAATTCCAAACAGAAGGTTTTGAAACCGAACTAAATCTTTTATTTTCAATTTTTCAAATGTTTTCTATATGCTTGATAAATATTGGGTGATAAAATAACATGAAAGCCCTTTAAAAATATACTACAAATTGTCCAAGATTCCCCTTTCAATTGTTGCAAAAAAAATGGCGGTTGATTAAAAGCAGCTGATTTTATGCATGTTCGAAACGACAGTGTTGCAAGATTTTGAGAAAACGCATTGAAACTTTTGTAATTAAAAATATCTGTGTTAATGTTTTTTAGATAACAACGAAGTATGTATGAATATGATTATGCTTAAATTTTAAATAATAACAAACACATTTTTGAACCAGATAAGACAAATTAAAACAATATTTTTGATCACAAAATTGCTATAAACTTTTGGGAACTTAACTTCTTCAAAGCGTCTAACGCAACTGACTGACTCGTCAATGATAATAAACTGCGTTAAGATTTGTCGCCGTCGGGAGAAAAAAAGTATGCTTCATAAAATTATTTGTTTTTATTTATTCATAGAAACATAAAATACAAAATAATCCGCAATATTGGATTTAAATACGATGAAAAATCATAAATTACATTTGCAATATATTTTAGTGCGAATATCAATATATTTTTCTAAAGACGTTACATTGTGACGTGCAGTCCTAGTTCCTCAAATTTGGAGCTTGGCTCTGAACTCTTACAATAGTACACAAAAGATAATTGGCCAAAAAGTGCACACAAAAATTTTTTTTTCTGATTCAATCACCAAATTAATTGATCCAATTAATTTTTTAATTGAAATGTCTTCAATCACGAAAATGATAGTATCAATCACAGCTTTAATTGGGCATAGAAAAAATTCTTGATTAAAAAATTAATTGATTTTTTAGCAAATTTCAATTAATTTTTTAATTGATTCAATTAAAAATTTAATTGATGTTGATTGCAAAACTCAATTAATTTATTTTAAAAAAGGTAACTATTTTTAATTACTTTCTGATTTGGCTTAGAGTTTTTATTTGGATTAACAAATGATTGTTTGAAATACATTTGTAATTAAAAAAATCAGCACTTTTTTAACTGAATTAGTCTTCCGAATTTGATTAAAAAGTTAATTGTATCAATTAATTTTTTAATTAAAATTTTTAAAATTTTCAATCATTGACTTAATTAACTTAATGTTTCTATCATGATTAAAAAGTTAATAGTATCAATTAATTTATTAATTAAAAAAAATTTTCAACTTTAATTAACTTTTTAATTGGAAATATTTTGGTGATATTTTTTTCTGTGTGTAAGAACGATTTCATGATTTTTATAAGTATTTTACAATTATGTAGTTTTACTTTAGATTGCAGAACATGAGTTTCTTTCCTCGGAGATAAAAGAATTATGCCACATATGTGATTATAACAGGTTGGCTGATAAGTCCCCGGTCTGACACATAGATGGCGTCGCTAGTATTAAATGCATATTATTTTTATATAGTACCAACCTTCAAATGATTCGTGTCAAAATTTGACGTCTGTAAGTCAATTATTTTGTGAGATAGAGCGTCTTTTGTGAAGCAACTTTTGTTATTGTGAAAAAAAATTAAAAAAAGGAATTTCGTGTTTTGATAAAATACTGTTTTCTGAAGGGAAAAAATACGGTGGAAGCAAAAACTTGGCTTGATAATGAGTTTCCGGACTCTGCCCCAGGGAAATTAACAATAATTGATTGGTATGCAAAATTCAAGCGTGGTGAAATGAGCACGGGGGACGGTGAACCCAGTAGACGCCCGAAAGAGGTGGTTACCAACGAAAACATCAAAAAAATCCACAAAATGATTTTGAATGACCGTAAAATGAAAATGATCGAGATAGCAGAGACCTTAAAGATATCAAAGGAACGTGTTGGTCATATCATTCATCAATATTTGGATATGCGGAAGCTCTGTGAAAAATGGGTGCCGCGCGAGCTCACATTTGACCAAAAACAACAACGTGTTGATGATTCTGAGCGGTGTTTGCTGCTGTTAACTCGTAATACATCCGAGTTTTTCCGTCGATATGTGACAATGGATGAAACATGGCTCCATCACTACACTCCTGAGTCAAATCGATAGTCGGCTGAGTGGACAGCGACCGGTGAACCGTCTCCGAAGCGTGGCAAGACTCAAAAGTCCGCTGGCAAAGTAATGGCCTCTGTTTTTTTGGGATGCGCATGGAATAATTTTTATCGATTATCTTGAGAAGGGAAAAACCATCAGTGACTATTATATTTGAAGGTCGATATCGCGGCAAAACAGCCCCATATGAAGAAGAAAAAAGACAACGCACCGTGCCACAAGTCATTGAGAACGATGGCAAAAATTCATGAATTGGGCTTCGAATTGCTTCCCCACCCACCGTATTCTCCAGATCTGGCTCCCTGCGACTTTTTCTTGTTCTAAGACCTCAAAAGGATTTTCGCAGGGAAAAAATTTGGCTGCAATGAAGAAGTGATCTCCGAAACTGAGGCCTATTTTGAGGCAAAACCGAAGGAGTACTACCGAAATGGTATCAAAAAATTGGAAGGTCGTTAAAATCATTGTATAGCTCTTGAAGGGAACTATGTTGAATAATAAAAACGAATTTTGACAAAAAAAATGTGTTTTTCTTTGTTAGACCGGGGACTTATCAGCCAACCTGTTATGTTTACATTTTATCATATGATTTGCAGATTTTCATTTTTCGTCAAGCGATTTCGAAAAATCTTGTTTCACGGAAAATCGAGAACTACCAAAAGTTTTTGGGGGGAAATCTATTTGAAGTGAAATCCAGAACATACCCGATTAAGCCAAAACTGACTATTTGGAATATTCTGGCAAGATGGTTGTAGAAAAGATTACAACCATCTTGTATGTCTTGTGTACAACCATCTAGAACAATCAACAAGCTTCTCGCAACTCATATGGCAGATGTCGCACATAGTCATCTGGTTATGATCATAGTATTGTCTACAACCATCTACAATAATCTACTAGCAGCTCGTACTTCATCTGGCAGATGTGGCACATATTCCATCAAGCATCTCGTAATTCATCTAGCAATGAAAATAACAATAAATAATAAGGATTGAGAAACTAAGAACACAAAAGATGTTTAGGAAAGTACTAGAAAATAAATAGATGGTTTTGACATGTGATGACGTAATCTAATCGTTACAATTTGAAATTTTAAATTAACGGAAACTAACTTGCATAAACTTAAATCTAGAAATATCTAATTCGTAACTGTATATTGTGTGGTAGTTTTTTGTTAAAATTTTTTTCCAAATTTTGGTAGATTATTTTTGGCTCGAGTGGCAACCGTGGTCGTGGTTCAATCCCTGCTTCGGTCAAACACTAAAAAGTTTTTTTTACATGTTCGACTGTGAAGAAAACAGTTTTCCTCCGTTATAAATCGGAGCGAATACAACTCAATTTATGATAGGCGTTGCAGCGATTTTCCTTAAAACGCTTTATTTGCTTTTAAACAAAATTTTTAGCATCAAAAAACTATTTTTTACTTCGATTCCGCATTAAATCAGAGATACAAACACCGCCAAAAACGATTCTAGTGTGAATGTAATTAACGGTAGCTTGTTACAAATTATTCCAAAACTTAAAATTTAGTTACAATGAAGATATCCAAATTAGATCGGAATGGGTTTTGATTTGCTTATATTAAAATATTTTTCCACCTCCCAAAACATTTCTTTAATATCCTTGCAACTTTACAACTTTCTTCTTCTGTCTTTTTAAAACTAGACTAATAAACGACTTATCATTTATCCATTAACATAAACCAAACATATTAATATTCTCTTTTTGGGTTTCTTTTATAAAATATTCAAATGATATGAAGAACTACACTATCAAAGACTAAATTACTAAAAATCCTTATGCCCAACGGATACCTTCTCAAAGGGAATTTCTTAATGGAATGTGGAATCCTTAACGTAATCGTGGCAGTGCAAAACATTAGCTGGAATACCAAACACAGTGTTGGGTGATGATGTGGTCACAAGTGGCAATGTCGCGCCGTTATCGTATAGGATTGTTGGCGACAGGTCTTTCAAACACCATCTTTCCCATAGACTTCCTATTCTCCAAGGCAGCTCTTGTAAAGGTATATGCACCTACAAGGCCCCAAGAGCAATTTGCTACACTTTGTACCCATATTCTATAGAATCGTTATGTTAATGAACGTCCTTGTATTTCTCATGTATCTATCCTTAATATGTACCTTCCCTCGCACTCTCTGTGTTTCGCTTTCCTTGAAGAAGGTGGGTTTATATCGATTTTTTTGTTAGATGTGTTTTCTGCTTTGCTTCTTTGGAATTTTTCTTAATTCCATGTGTAAGCCTTACAAAGCCAAGGTGGTGTGATTTTTGTTTTTTCTCATTTTCCCTTTGGTTGAACCTACAATGTAGAAACCATTAAAATAGGATAAGAATAAGCTAATCTAAGGTACCTGAAACCCGTAATTGATATTTAAATTAATCAACGACCTCCTACCACCTACTGAGGGGCAAATGATAAGCCATTAAACTATAGAGACATCCACAAAGCATTATTTTTTTTCCTTGGTATACAAGTAGTGTTGGCGTTCTTAAAATCACTTTGAAAGAGGAAGCAATAGGAGTGTACTCATAAAACATATATATAAAACCGAGAGTTCGAACTGGTCAAATACTAACATAGGTACTCTCAATAAAGGATCCAAATCCAGAAATATAACCAAACCATAAAAACGATGAGAACTTCAGTCAAGGATCAGGTACTCCCAGTCAAAAAGGTTTCATAATAGAATTATTCCAGAAAACACCAACTCATATAAGAAATAATATTTAGAGAAAATTTTCTATAGAAATTCAATTTTGAAAAAAAAAAATTCTATAGAAATAAAAGTTTGAGAAAATTTCCCATAGAAATAAAATGTTGAGAAAATTTTCTATAGAAATAAAATTTTGAAAAATTTTTCTATAGAAATAAAATTTTGAAACAATTTTCTAAAAAAATAAAATTTTGAAAAAAAAAAATTATAGAAATAAAATTTTGAGAAAATTTTCTATAGAAACAAATTTTCAGAAAATTTTCTATAAAATAAAATTTTAAGAAAATTTCCTATAGAAATAAAATTTTGAGAAAATTTTCTATAGAAAAAAAATTTTGAGAAAATTAGCTATAGATATAAAACTCTAAGAAAATTTTCTATAGAAATAAAATTTTGAGAAAATTTTCTATAGAAATAAAATTTTGAGAAAATTTTCCATAGAAATTTTTCTATAGAAATAAAATTTTGAGAAATTTTTCAATAGAAATAAAATTTTGAGAAATTTTCTGTAGAAATAAACTTTTTATAGAATAAAAATTTCAAGAAAAAAAATTCTATAGAAATAAAATTTTGAGAAAATATTCTATACAGATAAATATTTTAAGAAAATTTTTGATAGATATAAAATTTTGAGAATACTTTCTATAAAAATAAAATTTTGAGAATACTTTTTATAGAAATACAATGTGGAGAAAATTTTGTATAGAAAAAAAATTTTGTAAATTTTCTATAGTGAAATACTTTTACATTCTTTTGGGTCGAAAAACTTTGTAGTTAGTACCCTACCTTCTATCATTATTTATATTCATAATTTGTTATGGTTATAAATATTCTAAATAAATAAATACGAAAATTTTCTATAGAAAAAAATTTTTGAGAAAATTTTCTATAGAAACACAATTTGTAGAAAATTTTCTATAGAAATAAAATTTTGAGAAAATTTGCTATAGAAATAAAATTTTGAGAAAATTTGCTATAGAAATAAAATTTTGAGAAAATTTGCTATAGAAATAAAACATTGAGACAATTTTCTATAAAAATAAAATTTTGACAAAATTTTTATAGAAATAAAATTTTGAGAAAATTTCCCGTAGAAATAAAATTTTGACAAAATTTTCTATAGAAATAAAATTTTGAACAAATTTTCTATAGAAACACAATTTGGAGAAAATTTTCTATAGAAATAAAATTTTGAGAAAATTTTCTATAGAAATAAAACTTTGAGAAAATTTTCTACAAAAATAAATTTTTTAGAAAATTTCCCATAGAAATAAAATTTTTAGAAAACTTCCCATAGAAATAAAATTTTGAGAAAATTTTCTATAGAAATAAAATTTTGAAAAAATTTTTAAAGAAATAAAATTCTGAGAATACTTTCTACAGAAATAAAATGTTCAGAAAATTTTTTATATAAATACAATTTTGAAAAATTTTTCTATAGAAATAATATTTTGATAAAATTTTCTATAATATAAAATTTTGAGAAAATTTTCTATAGAGATAAAATTTTGAAAAAATGTTCTATAGAAATAAAATTTTGAGAATACTTTCTATAGAAATAAAATTTTGAGAAAAAATTTTATGCAAATAAAATGTTGAAAGAATTTTCTGTAGAAATAAAATTTTGAGAATACTTTCTATAGAAATAAAATTTGGGAAAAAGTTTTATGCAAATAAAATTTTGAAAGAATTTTATATAGAAATAAAATTTTGAAAGAATTTTATATAGAAATAAAATTTTGAAAGAATTTTATATAGAAATAAAATTTTGGGAATACTTTCTATAGAAATAAAATTTAGAGAATACTTTCTATAGAAATAAAAATTTTGAGGAATTTTTGTATAGAAATAAAATTTTTTGAAACAATTTTCTATAGAGGAATACTTTTACATTCCTTTGGGTCGAAAACGTTTGTTAGTACCCTACCTTCATTTTCTATAGAAATAAAATTTTGGGAAAATTTTCTATAGAAATAAAATTTTGGTAAAATTTTCTATAGAAATAAAATTTTGGTAAAATTTTCTATAGAAATAAAATTTTGAGAAAATTTTTTATAGAAATAAAATTTTGAGAAATTTTTCTATAGAAATAAACTTTTTTATAGAAATAAAATTTTGAGAAAATCTTCTATAGAAATAAACTTTTTTATAGAAATAAAATTTTGAGAAATTTTTCTATAGAAATAAACTTTTTTATAGAAATAAAATTTTGAGAAAATCTTCTATAGAAACAAAATTTTTAAAAAATAAAATTTTAAATAGAAGTTAAAATTGTCAATAATTTTCTATAGAAGTTAAATTTTGACAATGTTGTTAATAGAAGATAAGATTTCGCAAAAAAAATTTTTTTTGAAATAAAATGATGACAAAATGTTCTATATAAATGAAAATTTGTCAAAAATTTCTATAAATTATAATATAATAGGCCTTTATTGGCTTCCTTTGTAAAGGGTGGTTAAAATTTCAAGGGCCGATGTTGATTTTTGAATAAAACACAAACTATTTAGGAAATTATTTTAATTTTATTTTATTATGATATATTGGTATTACTCAATTATATATGGAACAAGATATCGGCCAAATGAGCGCCGCGACCTCGGTGTCACACCTTCAACCGATGGTCCAAATTTTCGATGACGCTGAGGCATAATGGAGGTTCTATGTCGTTAATGTGCCGAATTATCTCATCCTTTAGCTCTTGAATTGTTGCTGGCTTATCGACGTACACCATTTCTTTCAAATAACCCCAAAGAAAAAAGTCCAACGGTGTCAAATCACATGATCATGGCGGCCAATTGACATCGCCATTACGTGAGATAACACGGTCATTGAATTTGTTGCGCAAAAGAGCCATTGTTTCGTTAGCTGTGTGGCAAGTGGCACCGTCCTGCTGAAACCACATATCGTCCACATCCACATCTTCCAATTCGGGCCATAAAAAGTTCGTTATTATCTCACTATTGCGAACACCATTCACAGTAACTGCCTGACCGGCATCATTTTGAAAAAAAATACGGCCGATGATGCCGCCAAACAGTCACTCTTTGTGGGTGCATTGGTTTTTCGACAATCACTCTTGGATTCTCATTCGCCCAAATGCGGCAATTCTGTTTATTGACGAATCCACTGAGGTGAAAATGTGCCTCATCACTGAAGATGATTTTCTTCGAAAATTGATCATCCACTGTTGCCATTTCTTGGAACCATTCTGCCCATTCACGACGTCCATGGTTCAAATTGAGTAAGTCTGAAATAGAGAATGTCAAATAAAATTCGGGAAAAAACTTGGCGTTTATGTGTGGTTCACATTCAACATCGGCCCTTACAATTTATTGATGACTGAATAAATAAAATAAATAAATAAAATAAATAAATAAATAAAATAAATAAATAAAATAAATAAAATAAAATAAATTTTGTAGGAGTAGTAAATTTCCCTTCTTGGTGCAAGCTAAAGTCGTTATAACATTTAAAAATCGACACATTTTAAATTCAAGGGATATTTATACAGCCAACAAATTCTCGCGAATAGGAGAGATCAAGATATATAATACTGAAATAAAATAAATAAATAATAATAAAAAATCGCTTTTCTTAAAATTAGTTCACAAGATAGGATTCTGAGAATGGCATATGACTGGGCAAGACCCAGGGGACTGAATATTATCCCGGAGAAGACAGTATTGTGCCTATTCACTTGAAGTACTAAAATTGCCCAATATATATCAAAGCGAGTTTTTTTTACTAGACAATACCAGTGTCCATTGCTAATTTTCTTTTTTGTTTTTCAATTTTTTTATTTACAGGCCCATTACCAAAGACATCCCAAGATTTCTGGCGTATGATCTGGGAGCAACATTGTTTAGTTATAGTGATGACAACACGCGTTATGGAACGTGGACGTGTTAAATGCGGTCAATATTGGGAACCAGCCGAAAATAGTTCCTTAGAATTTGGAAATTTCCATGTGCGAACACTTAGTATAGAAGCTAATGAAGATTATACAGTAGCCTCATTAGAATTGAGAAATACAAAGGTTGGTATTGCCGTTTTGTCAAGTTAAATAATGAAAATGTTAAACCCCTTCATCCTTCTTCTTTTGCAGACTGATGAAGTAAGAAATGTATCACATTGGCAATTTACCAGCTGGCCCGATTATGGTGTACCCAGTTCAGCTATGGCTATGATAACATTTTTACAAAAAGTACGCGAGAAACAGGCTCAAATGGTACAAGCACTTGGTGATACATGGGCTGGACATCCAAGGGGACCCCCAATTGTTGTACATTGCAGTGCGGGTATAGGAAGAACAGGTATGATTATAGAAACTGTGTGTGAAACTATTATTTCCAATTTCTTTGCCCACCACGATAGTAGTTTGTAACACATCGAAATATCGATTTCCGATTATAAAGGGTGGTTAAAATTTCAAGGGCCGTTGTAGATTTTGAATAAAACACAAACTATTTAGGAAATTATTGTAATTTTATTTTATTATTACTCAATTATGTATGGAACAACCTCGGTGGCACACCTTCATCCGATGGTCCAATTTTCGATGACGCTGAGGCATAATGGAGGTTCTATGCCGTTAATGTGCCGAATTATCTCATCCTTTAACTCTTGAATTGTTGCTGGCTTATCGACGTACACCTTTTCTTTCAAATAACCCCAAAGAAAAAAGTCCAACGGTGTCAAATCACATGATCTTGGCGGCCAATTGACATCGCCATTACGTTGCGCAAAAGAGCCATTGTTTCGTTAGCTGTGTGGCAAGTGGCACTGTCCTGCTGAAACCACATATCGTCCACATCCATATCTTCCAATTCGGGCCATAAAAAGTTCGTTATCATCTCACGATAGCGAACACCATTCACAGTAACTGCCTGAGCGGCCTCATTTTGGAAAAAATACGGCCCGATGATGCCGCCAGCCCATAAACCGCACCAAACAGTCACTCTTTGTGGGTGCATTGGTTTTTCGACAATCACTCTTGGATTCTCATTCGCCCAAATGCGGCAATTCTGTTTATTGACGAATCCACTGAGCTTAAAATGTGACTCATCACTGAAGATGATTTTCTTCGAAAATTGATCATCCACTGTTGCCATTTCTTGGAACCATTTAACACGTTGTTGGATTGTGTATCTCTCCATGGTTCAAATTGAGTAAGTCTGAAATAGAGAAATGTCAAATAAAATTAGGAAAACAACTTGGCGTTTATGTGTGATTCACATTCAACATCGGCCCTTACAATTTATTTACTATATATATTTTTTGATCCAGGAGTTATTCTAAGGCGATGTCCTGTCTGTTGTAATCACGCTACAGCCTTCAATAACGGCGCCATCATCCTGAAATTAGGTACAGATTCGTCTTTTGTCTGCTAGCAAGATAAGTTCGAAGATGGACTATGTCGGTGCATATAGCCCCCATATAAACCGACCACCCATTTTGCGATCTAGACACCGCAATTTTCATTCGATTTTCCTGAAATTGGCAATTTATTTTAGGTCCATAAATAAGTGTGGCGGCCCAGATTTGTATGTAGCTCCCATATAAACCGATCCCGAGATCTATACACCGCAATTTTTATCCAATTTTATGTCCATAAATAAATGTGATGGCCCAAGTTTTTATAGCTCCCATTTTAAACCGATCCCCTGATCTATACACCGCAATTTTTATCAATTTACCTGAAATTGAAAATCTAGAGGTATTTTGGGTCCATAAATAAGTGTGCCTGATATGGTGTGTATCGGTCAATGTGTTTTTTTATAGCCCCCATATAGCGCGATCATCCAATCGTGATTGTTCAGACATCACAATTTTTAGCTGTTTTGTATGAAATGGGAACTCGTATAAGTGCTTGAGGTCTACAAATAAGTGGGCCATATGTTGTTGTTGTTGTTGTTGTAACAGTTTATTGTGATCTCATCCATTTCATGTTATACGCTTGGTACATCAGCTTGTTGGCAGATCAAGGAACTCTGCGACTAAGATGGGGTGTGTCCAGAGTGATCTGGTGGTAAGTCGGGTTGGTTTGGCTGGGCAAGAGAAAAGATGACGCGTGTCGTGTGTGATGTATATTGGTTAAGATTTTTATATCGCCTCCTTATAGACCCGATTTGACTTCTTAAGCGGTGTCTAGACGCTAAACCGATCTTTCGATTTGACTTCTTGAAAATTGAAAATACAGAGGTATTCTAGGTCGACAAAATGGTGTGCCGAATGTGGTGTGTATCGGTCCACGTTTTTCGGTCCAGCCGAACTTAAAGCCCTCTATACTTGTTATACCACACTGTGGAACAGGGTATTATAAGTTAGTGCATTTGTTTGCAACACCCAGAAGGAGACGTGATTGACACTTGGTGCCCTGGCAATAATGCTCAGGGCTGGCCCCTGAGCAGAGAATGAGGCCGAACCATTTTTATAGACGGCGGCTTGACATAAATTTGTCTATTCGACAGCGGACAATTTGAAGATATACGAACGGTAATGAGATTAGTTGTACAATTAATCTTACAATCAAATTTAAATTTCATTAAAATTTTCTGAGCTAATTTTTTGGCAAAATTATTATAGGAGCTTGATTGATATTCATTGATTGTGGTTTGAAGGTTCAAATTTTGGCAAAAATATAGCAATTATTAATTTTTCTTATTTAAATTAATATTTTTCATTAATTGGCAGGCTAAATTTTAAAGATGTGTCGACATATTCGGCGGCAGCGACTGGTGATAAATAGTCGGCAACGCGACACGCCGGCTTCATTCTCTGCCACTGAGTCGATCTAGCCATGTCCTTCCGTCTGTGAACACATTTTTGTGGTCAGTCAAAGTCCAGGTCGCAATTTTAGTCCAATCGACTTCTAATTTGGCACACGTATGTGTTTTGAAACAGAATAGAACCCTATTGATTTCTGAAAAAAATGGTTCAGATTTAGATATAACTTCCATATATATCTTTCGCCCGATATGTACATGTATGGCCTCAGAAACCAGAGTTTTACCCTAATTTGCTTCAAATTTTGCACACACAGACAAAATATCACCAAAATATTTCCAATTATATTGATTGAAGTCGAAAATTTGTATACCCTCCACCATAGGATGGGGGGTATATTAACTTTGTCATTCCGTTCATAACACATCGATCTCTCTAAGAGTCGATCTAAGCATGTCCGTCTGTCCGTCCGTCCGTCTGTTGAAATCACGCTAACTTCCGAACGAAACAAGCTATCGACTTGAAACTTGGCACAAGTAGTTGTTATTGATGTAGGTCGGATGGTATTGCAAATGGGTCTATCGGCCCACTTTTACGTATAGCCACCATATAAACCGATCCCCAGATTTGGTTTGGGGATCCTCTAAGAGAAGCAAATTTCATCCGATCCGGCTGAAACTTGGTACATGGTGTTAATACATGGTCTCTAAAAACCTTGCAAAATTGGTCCACATCGGTCCATAATTATATATAGCCCCCATATAAACCGATCCCCAGATTTGGCTTGCGGAGCCTCTAAGAGAAGCAAATTTCATCCGAACCGGCTGAAATTTGGTACATGGTGTAAGTATATGGCCTCTAACGACTGTGCAAAAATTGGTCCACATCGGTTCATAATTATATATAGCCCCCATACAAACCGATCCCCAGATTTGGCTTGCGGAGCCTCTAAGAGAAGCAAATTTCATCCGATCCGGCTGAAATTTGGTACATGGTGTTGGTATATGGTCTCTAACAACCATGCAAAAATTGGTTCACATCGGTCCATAATTATATATAGCCCCCATATAAACCGGTCCCCAGATTTGGCTTGCGGAGCCTCTAAGAGAAGCAAATTTCATCCGATCCGGCTGAAATTTGGTACATGGTGTTAGGATATGGTCTCTAACAACCATGCAAAAATTGGTCCACATCGATTCATAATTGTAAACCGATCCCCAGATTTGACCTCCGGAGCCTCGTGGAAGAACAAAATTCATCCGATTCGGTTGAAATTTGGTACGTGGTGTTAGTATATTGTCTCTAACTACCATTCAGGAATTGGTCCATATCGGTCTATAATTATATGTAGCCACCATATAAACCGATCCCCAGATTAGAGGTGTGCGCGTGACACGAAACTGTCGTGACACGCGTGAATCACGTGACTCGTGAACAAAATCTTAAGAAACTTTCGTGAATGTGCGTGAATGGGACTAAAAATAATGTGTCGTGCGTGAGAAATAAAATCGGTTTGTGAATGTTCGTGAATAAAATTTCTGAAAAATCACGCTCACGAAAAAAAAAACAAGATTTAATTCTTTCTGATACGGTAACTGAATTCTATTTAGCTGTCGAACTATATCATATTCATTAATTTTGTTGCCTTTCCTCTTTCCCGGTTGGAAAATGTCGTGAGTCTCGTGAATTTGTCGTGCGTCGCGTGCGTGAGTCTTTAAAAGTAGTTCGTGCGTGAGTACCGGTTTACATTTCGTGAACGTGCGTGAGTGTGAGTGGCTACCAAACATATCGTGCGTGAGCGTGCCTGAACAAACATTTTGCTTCGAGAATGAAATTTCACTCACGCGCACACATCTACCCCAGATTTAACCTCCAGAGCCTCTTGGAAAAGCAAAATTCATCTGATTCCGTTGAAATTTGGTACGTGGTGTTAATATATGGCCTCAAAGACCCATCCAAAAATTGGTCGAAATCGGTCCATAATTATATATAGCCCCCATAATAACCGATCCCCAGATTTGACCTCCGGAGCCCCTTGGAAGAGCAAAATTCATCCGATGCAGTTGAAATTTGGTACGTGGTGTTAATATATGGCCTCAAAGACCCATCCAAGAATTGGTCGAAGTCGGTCTATAATTATATAAACCCTGGGGATCGGTTTATTTGACCTCCGGTGCCTTTTGGAGAAGCAAAATTCATCCGATCTGATTTAAATTTAGTACGTGGTGTTAGTCTGTCTCACAACCATGCAGGTATTGCTCCATATTAGGCCGATCCCGAGATTCGGTTTTGGAGGCTCTTGGAAGAGCAAATTTCATCCGATTCGGTTGAATTTGGTACGTGGTGTTAATATATGGCCTCAAAGACCCATCCAAGAATTGGTCGAAATCGGTCTATAATTATATAAACCGATCCCCAGATTTGGCTTGCGGAGCCTCTAAGAGAAGCAAATTTCATCCGATCCGGCTGAAATTTGGTACATGGTGTTCGGATATGGTCTCTAACAACCATGCAAAATTTGTCCACATCGGTCCATAATTATATATAGCCACCATATAAACAGATACCCAGATTTAAACTTCGGAGCCTCTTGGAAGAACAAAATTCATCCGATTCGGTTGAAATTTGGTACGTGGTGGGCCTCAAAGACCCATCCAAGATTTGGTCGAAATCGGTCTATAATTATAAAAACCGATCCCCAGATTTGACCTCCGGCGCCTTTTGGAGATTGAATTTAGTACGTGGTGTTAGTCTCTCTCACAACCATGCAGTTATTGGTCCATATTAGTCCATAATTATCCCCCATATAAACCGATCCCGAGATTCGGTTTTGGAGTCTCTTGAAGGAGCAAATTTCATCCAAGTCGGTTGAAATTTGGTACATTGAACTAGTATATGACCGTTAACAACCATGTTTAAGAATTACCACAACCCAAGTATTTCGATTGTGGATGACAGTCTTTCGTAGAAGTTTCTACGCAATCCATAGTGGAGGGTACATAAGATTCGGCCTGGCCGAACTTACTGCCGTATATACTTGTTTCAATTAATAAATTAATTGATACAATTGACTTTTTAATCAAGATAGAAGATTTTATTAAGTCAATGATTGAAAACTATTTAAATTATTAATTAAAAAAATAATTCACACAATTAACTTTTTAATCAAACTCAGTTAAAAAAGTGATTGATTTTTTTTTTAATTTTTAAATAATAATTTATTTCAAACAATAAATTTAAACACAAAGTCAAATAAGAAAATAATTGAAAATAGTTACGTTTTTTAGTTCAAAAAATAATTAAAAAATTGAACATTTTCAAATTAAATCAATTAATTTTTTAATCAAATATTTTTTTATACCCAATTAAAACAGTGATTGATACTGTCATTTTCGTGATTGAAGACATATCAATTAAAAAATTAATTGGATCAACAACAAAATTGTGTGATCCATAGGAGATCGATATCGATCAATGTTTCATTAGTTAGTTCGAGTTTTAGATTATTGATTTCAAGCTTATATTAGCAGATTTGTTTGCTGTTTAGTAGATTTCCTCATTTTTGTTTATTTTATTAACCTCATTTTTGTTTATTTTATTAACAGGTACATTTATAACATTGGATATTTGCATATCTCGTCTCGAAGATGTTGGTACAGCCGATATACGTGGAACTGTTGAAAAGATACGTGCTCAACGTGCATATTCAATACAAATGCCCGATCAATATGTATTTTGTCATTTAGCGTTAATTGAATATGCGATCTCAAGGGGTATGCTAAAGGCAGTCGATTTGACGGGGTTCGATGACAGAGAAGATGATTCCGAGTAAAAAACAAACAATGTGCAAATAACAAATTTACAAAACAAACACCTACAACAGAATTTCTTAAGCCAACACTACCAACACCACCAATTCTTCAAAACAAAAGAAAACAAACAACATTAATAACAATTTCTAAAGAACTAAACAATTGCGTTCTTTTTTAAAGGAACCACAGTCATTTTTTTACCAAGAGAAAATAAAACGCAAAACCGGATATTGTAATTTGTAAAATTATGAAATTCATTCATTCGTTGAGAAGAAAAAAATTAAAAAATAAAATGCAGAAATCCCCCTACTACTACAACAACTACTAATTATAAAAAAAATAGTTTACAATCAATTCAAGTTTTGTTATTTATTAAAAGAAAAAGAAAAAACAATATAGTTTTTATGTATTATGGTAATGTAAACAAAAACAAAATTAAACAAAGAAATCAAACAACTATATATATATATATAAATATAAATAATCCGTAAATATTAGTTTTGGGCCCACACATAATAAAGGAAGACTCATGAGGATTATCCTTATCTAGTTTTGTCTCCTTACTAACAAAATCTTTTTTTTTATTTACTCTATAATATTTGAGGAAATCCAATAAAACAAATATTTATGCATCCATAAAAAAAAAATTATGTTTTCCCCCAGGAAAAAATAAAATATATTTTAATGTAGTTTTTGGTTAACAAACGTATGTGTGTAAGTGAAAATTAAAATACAAACAAAAAACATCGGTTAAAAGAAAAAAATTAACATCGCTTAGTTTTTAGATCAGTGATTTGTAGATGAAAACAACAAACGAAAATTTATGTTAATTTTGTTTTATTATTATTTTTTTTTTTGTTTGATTATTGCTATTATTTTATTATTATTATTATTAATAAAAATTATTATTTAAATCACATATAAAAACACAATACATTTTTATGTTCTCCCAATTGAAACAAAATCAATATTGATTGAGAGAGAAAATTTCGTAAAAAAAATCGAAATAGATGAGAAAAGAGAGTATAAATGTTAATTATAATGCTAAAATTAATTTAAATTAATGATAATATTATCTATATATATATATTATACATAACTTAATATAAACGAAATAAAAGTAAATTTAATTATACGTTTACATACATATATATATTTAAAACAATTCATAGTTAAATGAAATAAAAGGAAACAAACATTTTAATTTAATACAAATACCAATAAAAACTAAAAAAAAAAAAACAAACAAATCTGTAAATCTTCAAAAAAAAATACAACAACAATTGTTTTATTTTCATTTTCTTTTCAATTGGCTTATTATGGTAAATTCTAAATTATATTTAAAACTGCAGAATCAATTATTTTCTGTTAAAATTGCAAAGTCCGACTTCATTACATACCTTCAGCTACTGTAGATCCTGCTTAGACATGTGTGACATCACGATCAGTGTTGCCAGTATTTTTCTGGCTCTTGGAACGTCCTCCGTCCCCAAATTTAAGTTAAATTAAAATTCCTCACAAAAATATCCAATAAATGTTTAACAAATTTCTATGAAAACAAAAAATAAATAAACAACACTTACACTGATGTGGGAATCAATGAGTTGGATCTATCGGGTCAATCCGATGCAGAGAACCCTCCGCCGTGGGACCATTATTATATTTATATGATATATAGGGGGCAACATATAGGCCCAAGTCCTCACAAAATGATTTCACAATTGTCGAAAAAATGTCACAAGCTGTGTAAAATTATATATTAGCGCTTGGGCCCCAAACACGATTGCCACTTGTTCCAAAAATAATCTATCAAAATTTAAGGAAAATTTTACCACAAATCTACCAAATTTAAAACACATTTTTTTTAATTTTTGATCCCTTACATTGTAAATTAGTCGAATTTTAAATGTTTTAAAAAAATTTGTCAACTTTTATTTCTATAGAAAATTTTCTCAAAATTTTATTTCTATAAAAAATTTTCTCAAAATTTTATTTCTATAGAAAATTTTGTCAACATTTTATTTCTATAGAAAATTTTGTCAAAATTTTTTTCTATAGAAAATTTTGTCAAAATTTTATTCTATAGAAAATTTTGTCAAAATTTTCTCAAAAATTTTATTTCTATAGAAAATTTTGTCAAAATTTTATTTCTATAGAAAATTTTCTCAAAATTTTATTTCTATAGAAAATTTTCTCAAAATTTTATTTATATAGAAAATTTTGTCAACATAAAATGTTTTTTTATTTTAATTTCTATAGAAAATTTTCTCAAATTTTTATTTCTATAAAAAATTTTATTTTTATAGAAAATCTTGTCAAAATATAGAAAATTTTTTCAACATTTTATTTCTATAGAAAATTTTGTCAAAATTTCATTTCTATAGAAAATTTTGTCAAAATTTTATTTCTATAAAAAATTTTATCAAAATTTTATTTCTATAGAAAATTTTGTCAACATTTTATTTCTATAGAAAATTTTGTCAAAATTTTATTTCTATAGAAAATTTTCTCAAATTTTTATTGCTATAAAAATTTTTATCAAAATTTTATTTCTATAGAAAATTTTGTCAAAATTTTATTTCTATAAAAAATTTTATCAAAATTTTATTTCTATAGAAATTTTTGTCAACATTTTATTTCTATAAAAAATTTTACCAAAATTTTATTTCTATATAAAAATTTGTCAAAATTTTTTTTTACAGATAATTTTCTCAAAATTTTATTTCTATAGAAAATTTTCTCAAAATTTTATTTCTATAGAAAATTTCGTCAAAATTTTATTTATATAGAAAACTTTGTCACAATTATATTTCTATAGAAAATTTTGGTGTCCTACAATTCACTTTCACCATAACATTCGTGAAATCCATTCACTTGTCAAAGTCTTGGAGAAAGTAAAAAAGATAATCGCAAAAAAATTTGACATGTTTTATATTTAATACATGAATTTATTAAAACTGCGTCATTTTTAATTAAAAACAAGTATATACAGAACTAAGTTCGGCCGGGCCGAATCTTAAATACCCAACACCATGAACCAAATATTAGGGTTTCCTTTGAAATTTCAGGAGGGCTTGAGGACTTCCTGAAGATAAATTTAAAGATTTCACCTATGAGGACTATATCAGATTCTGGATTTATAAGAACCATTTTTGTTTGAGTTTTAGAGGAATCATTAACATCTCATATAAGTGTGCAAGAAAATTATAAAATAACGTCTTGATTTGAAATCTTAAATCTGTAGAAGTAAAATCTGGAAATTTTACATTGAGTTTCAAGCAATTTTCATGATCAGTTAGGCTTTAACTGCCAGTTAATAGAGAAGAAAAATCGAAATATCTTTTCACCGGTTAACTGTAACTGAAAAATGTTCAGCAGTTAAGTTTCTAAGTGGCATATGGAATGTATACGCAAGATGACAGATATGTACATAACATATCACGGATTAAAAATTCGTTAGCTAACGTAGCACTAACGGAGCTTCATGTAAATGGGGGTTAGTGATGTTAGTTTGATTAAAAAATTGATTGTTTGAAATAAATTGTTAATTAAAAATTAAAAAAAAATATATTCAATTTAAAATTTAATTGGTTCAACAAATTTTAATTGAAATAAAAATTAATGGCAAAAATTAATTGTATCAATTAATTTTTCAATTGACTTTGGTGATTGATATTATCATTTCTATGATTGAAGACAATTCAATTAAAAATTAATTGGATCAATTAATTTCGTGATTGAAGACAAAAAATATTTTTTTCTGTGTAGTAATCATCATTGTTGCCTTATGTTAGGCATAAGGGCAGAATGGCTGGGTCCCATTCGGAAAGATTTTAGCCCCTCTGAAAAATGTAAAATAATATTATATTGAATTTAATTACATTGACTTTCAAAATTTAATAGAGATTGTTTAATATTGCAATTAACTAAATAAACATTTACAACTCTTTTTAAACTGTTTTTATTCTAAATTTTGTAATTGGAAATATTTTGGCGATTGTTTTTTGGAGGTTGTGCGAATTTACCCGTTTCGAAGAATATTATTTATCAAAATCAAATTGGAAAAAATATATGGTAAGTACACAGAAAAAAATATCACCAAAATATTTCCAATTAAAAAGTTAATTGAAGTTGAATATTTTTTCAATTAATAAATTAATTGATACAATTAACTTTTTAATCAAGATAGAACATAAAGTTAATTAAGTCAATGATTGAAAATTTTAAAATTTTTAATTAAAAAATTAATTGATACAATTAACTTTTTAATCAAATTCGGAAGACTAAGTCAGTTAAAAAAAGTGATGAACATTTCTTAATCCAAATGAAAACTCTAAACCAATTCAGAAAGTAATTGAAAATAGTTACCTTTTTAAATAAAAAATTAATTGGGGTTTGCATTCAAAATCAATTAAATTTTTAATTGAATCAATTAAAAAATTAATTGAAAATTGCTAATGACATCAATTAATATTTTAATCAAGAATTTTTTCTATGCCCAATTAAAACTGTGATTGATACTATCATTTTCGTGATTGAAGACATTTCAATTAAAAAATTAATTGGATCAATTAATTTCGTGATTGAATCAGAAAATTTTTTTTTTGTGTGTAAGTAGGCAATATATTTCGAAATTAAATGTTTATTTATATCTGATAAAAAACAAACAATTTTTTACAACAATTAGGACTCATTGATGGATGTGAAAAGTCTACTCAACAAACATTTTGGAATTTTCGTTTTCTCACATCTAGAAATGGAATATGATCTCCTCCTAAAGCAAAATATTATTTTTCGACGGTATGTAATCACGGTTGCCACAATGGGTAGAATTTTACTAAGAATGGTAGATTTTTTACTGTTTGGTAGATTGGTGAATTCTTGATGTTTTCGTAGATTTTACAAAATATTCCTCTTCAACTAAGGGGTACATATATTTTCTATGGAAATGAAATTGACAAAATTTTCTATAGAAATACTAAAGAAATTTTAACAAAATTTTCTATAGAAATACAATGTTGCCAAAATTTTTTACAGAAATAAAATTTTGACAAAATTTTCTATAGAAATAAAATTGTTACAAATTTTTCTATAGAAATAAAATTGTGACAAATATTTCTATAGAAATAAAATTATGAAAAAATTTTCCTAAAAAAAAAGTTTTGACAAAATTTTCTATAAAAATAAAATTTTGACAAAGTTTTCTATAAAAATAAAATTTTGACAAAATTTTCTATAGAAATAAAATTTTGACACAATTTTCTATATAAATAAAATTTAGACAAAATTTTCTATAGAATAAAATGTTGACAAAATTTTCTAGAAATAAAATGTTGACAAAATTTTCTAGAAATAAAATTTTGACAAAATTTTCTAGAAATAAAATTTTGACAAAATTTTCTATAGAAATAAAATTTTGACAAAATTTTTTATAGAAACAAAATTTTGACAAAATTTTGACAAAATTTTCTATAGAAATAAAATTTTTACAACATTTTCGACAGAAAGAAAATGATGACAAAATTTTCGACAGAAAGAAAATGTTGACAAAATTTTAAATAGAAATTAAATTTTGACAAAATTTTCTCTACAAATAAAATTATGACAGAATTTCCTATAGAAATAAAATTTTGACCAAATTTTCTATCAAAAAAAAATTGACAAAATTTTGTATACAAATAAAATTCTGACAAAATTTTCTATAGAAATAAAATTTTGACAAAATGTTCTATAGAAATGAAATTTTAACAAAATTTTCTATACAAAATAAAATTTTGACAAATTTTTCTGTAGAAATAAAATGTTGACAAAAATGTCCTATAGAAATATAATTTTGACAAAATAAAATTTTAACAAAATTGTCTACTGAAATAAAATTTTGACAAAATTTTCTATAGAAATAAAATGTTGACAAAATGTTCTATAGAAATAAAATGTTGACAAAATTTTCTATAGAAATAAAATTTTGACAAATTTTTCTATATAAATAAAATTCTGACAAAATTTTTAATACAAATTAAATTCTGAAAAAATTTTCTATAGAAATAAAATGTTAACAAAATGTTCTATAGAACCGAAATTTTAACAAAATTTTCTATAGAAATAAAATGTTGACAAAATTTTCTATTCAAAAAAAATTTTGACAAAATTTTTTATACAAATTAAATTCTGACAAAATTTTCTGAAGAAATAAAATTTTGACAAACTGCTCTATAGAAATAAAATGTTGACAAAATATTCTATAGAAAAAAATTTTAACAAAATTTTCTATAGAAATAAAATGTTGACAATTTTTTCTAGAGAAATAAAATGTTGACAAAATTTTCTACAGAAATAAAATTTTGACAAAATTTTCTATAGAAATAAAATTTTGACCAAATGTTCTATAGAATATAAAATTCTGACAAAATTTTCTATACAAATGAAATTCTGACAAAATTTTATGAAGAAATAAAATTTTGACAAAATGTTCTATAGAAATAAAATGTTGACAAAATGTTCTATAGAAATGAAATTTTAACAAAATTTTCTATAGAAATAAAATGTTGACAAATTTTTCTATAAAAATAAAATGTTGACAAAATTTTCTACAGAAATAAAATTTTGACCAAATTTTCTATAGAATATTAAATTCTGACAAAATTTTCTATACAAATGAAATTCTGACAAAATTTTCTATAGAAATAAATTTTTGACAAAATTTTCTATAGAAATGAAATTTTAACAAAATTTTCTATAGAAATAAAATGTTGACAAAATTTTCTATAGAAATAAAATTCTGACAAAGTTTCCTATAAAAATAAAATTTTGACAAAATTTCCTATAGAAATTAAATGTTAGCAAAATTTTCTGTAGAAATAAAATGTTGACACAATTTTCTATTCAAAAAAAAATTTGACTAAATTTTTTATACAAATAAAATTCTGACAAAATTTCCTATAGAAATAAAATTTTGACGAAATTAAATTTGACAAAATAAATAAAATTTTGACAAAATGTTCTATAGAAGTGAAATTTTAACAAAATTTTCTATAGAAATAAAATGTTGACAAAATTTTCTATAGAAATAAAATTTTGACAAGATTTTCTATTTAAAAAAAAATGACAAAATTTTGCATACAAATAAAATTCTAACAAAATTTTCTATAGAAATAAAATTTTGAAAAAATGTTCTATAGAAATAAAATGTTGACAAAAATTTCTATAGAAATAAAATTGTGACAAAATTTTCGATAGAAATAAAATGTTGATAAAATTTTCTATTGAAATAAAATGTTGACAAAATTCTCTGTACAAATAAAATTCTGAAAAAATTTTCTATAGAAATAAAATTTTGACAAAATGTTCTATAGAAATGAAATTTTAACAAAAATGTCAATAGAAATAAAATGTTAACAAAATTTTCGCAGAAATAAAGTGTTTTTATAGAAATCAAATTTTCACAAAATTTTCTATAAAAAAGGTTTTGCAAAATAAGATTTTTTTAGAAAATAAAAAAATTCCGATCGATAATTAACCATACCCTTATGGTATGGAATATGCTCTAGATCTGGGGACAATTTTAAATATAAAGATTCAATAATAATAAAAATATAATACTAAATGTGTTTCTTTTTTTTTTTTGGAGGAAAATTTGCCTTGTTTCAAAGTCATGCGACAAAATTTGTAAATTTAAAAATTGAAGTAAAGTTTATAAACTTTTTTTTAATTAAAATTTTATTATTTTAAAGAAATTTGTTCTTAATATTTTGTAAATTGCGCATCATAAAATTTAGGTTGCACAATCTCTAATATCACGTAAATATTTTTTTCAGTGTATGAATATGTTTGCAAATAGATACTTTCTTAACTAAGTTGTCTTGTTCTAAAATATTTATTAAAAAAAAAATGTTTAAAAAAATATGAATAAAAATTTATACATTTTTTTATTGAAAAATATACGCAAAATCAAACGGAAACTCTGTGGTAGTTGAAAAATAAGATACATATGTAAATTGTACGTATACTAAAAACAATGCAATACAATATACCAAAAATAATATTTAAAATAAACCAACCCTATTATATTATCAATTCAACGTCTATAAGGAAATAAAACAAATATTTTGCAATAAAAAATATAACAAACTAATTGTAATACAAAACAAAAAACAATATGGAGTTTTTATTGAAAAATCATACTATTTTTGTAATGCTTGAGAGATAACCTACATCCACAACAAACAAAAAAGAAAAAAAACACAAATGAAATTGTAGACAAAAAAAAATAAATGCATTTAATAAATGATCAAGTTTACAACACTGATTATAATAATACATAAGCAGCGATTACCAAAAATCATCTCGCTCTGTATTTTTGAGTCACTTTATGCTGGTGCCACTAGATATCATAATTTTTAGAATTTTATGCCATTTGAAAAAAAAAATTGGCAACAAATCCGTTACAATAATAATATAAAATCCGATTTTAAATTCGAAATCAAAGTAGCTACACCTCGAACTCTTATTAACTGAAACAAATTAGCCCAGCAAATAAAATATTGCGCGAATAACTAAACTAAATGAGTAAAAATTGATATGATTAGATCTGGACAGATCTGAAAAATAGAAGGATCTGATTAGATCTAATTGATATCGAATTAGATATGATCGGATCTCAATATCGGCCTTGAACTAAAATAACACGTCTTCACATCTTTTAATAAGACGTCTGATGTGTGCAAGCATTGTTGTGGCCTCCTTAAGTAAAATTAATTGCAATGGACCACATGGTTGAGGTCAGTGTTGCCAGAAGTATGGCAAATTCACTACATGTAGGTTTTTTTCTAATATTTAAGCATGTAAGGGAACAATTTAGGGACTTTTTCACTCAACACTATTTTTAATAATTTTTACATTTTGGTGGCTCTAGAAGAAAAAATTAGAAGTCGGCAAGGCTTGATCTTTAACAATGTGTGGTAACCACGGTTACCACTCGTGCCAAAAAAATTACCAAAATTTGAAGGAAATCTTACCAGAAATCTACCAAACTACTATTTCTATAGAATATTTCTATAGAAAAATTTATTCCTATAGAAAATTTTGTCAAAATTTTGTTTCTATAGAAAATTTTGTTTCTATAGAAAATTGCTCAAAATTTTATTTCTATAGAAAATTTTCACAAAATATTTTTCTTTTGAAATTTTTCTATAGAAAATTTTGTCAAAGTCAAAAAATTTTGTCAAATTTAGTCCAAATTTTATTTCTATAGAAAATTTTGTCAAAATTTTATTTCTACGGAAAAGTTTGTCAACATTTTATTTCTATAGAAAATTTTGTCAAAATTTTATTTCTATAGAAAATTTTGTCAAAATTTTATTTCTATAGGAAATTTTCTCAAAATGTAATTGCTGTAGAAAATTTTCACAAAATATTTTTCTTTTGAAATTTTTCTCAAAATTTTATTTCTATAGAAAATTTTAAAATTTTGTTAAAATTTTATTTCTATCGACAATTTTGTCAAAATTTTATTCCTATAGAAATTTTTGTCAAAATTTTATTTCTATCGAAAATTTTGTCAAAATTTTATTTCTATAGAAAATTTCTCAAAATTTTATTTCTATAAAAAATTTCTCAAAATTTAATTGCTGTAGAAAATTTTCACAAAATATTTTTCTTTTGAAATTTTTCTCAAAATTTTATTTCTATAGAAAATTTAAAAATTTTTTGGAAATGTAGGCGAAATTAGGGATCTGTTTTTGTCCTTGTAAACCAAAATTATCCCTGGCAACACTGGTTGAGGTTTGCATTTTTGAAGCCAAGAGCAATATTATGGATATTTTTTTTTTGTTTTTATATAAACCAATTCCCCAAATACATATGAGGAGAGCAAAGGCAATTAGTATAAAAGGGCGGTTTTTTGTAAGATCTACAAATAAAATAAATCAAAAAATATTAATAAATAAAGAAATTTCAAAAGCCCCAAATATATTTAATTAATCAGATTAATCTTTGAATTTGAAACAGTTAATTTTAATGATTTAGCACTTTTTTGCTGCTTTACAAACATTTTTTAAATTTACTGTTTTTTTTTTATAAAAGTAGGACACTTACTCGTAAAGTTTACTTTAATTTTTTATAAATATGGGCATAAATATTTAAAGAAGATTCTCAGATTCAAATGTATGAAATATGATTGGAACATTTGTAACAAATAAAGATTATTTAATTAATACGAAGACAAACACAAATGTTGTTTTATATATATGAAGTTGATTATTGAAGAATATAATAAGTACCCCTCTCCTTCCTCTTTAGTGATTTTTATTTCTTTCACAACATTCATATACAACGTGCATAGAAAAGAAAACCTGTCCATTAACTCCAGCCCAACGTTAAGTAATTTTTTAAATGAAATAGTCAAAATATATGTACTATGTATATCACATAAAAAATAATAAATGAAACATGAACAAGGTTTAAAAGAAATTATTATTGTACATTTAATGCTAATATTTTTTTCCTAACAAAAATAGTATTCCATAGAGAAAAACTATAACTAAACAAAACAGAAAATTTCGATAATAAATATGCAAAAAAATAAAAACTATTTACCAATATGTGTTTTTATTACAATTAAGGGGACAGTGTTGTATTATTTTATATAAGGGAAGGTACTGGCAAGTTGATATTTATCAACTTAAAAATTACAATTACATGATATTTGTTTTATTACAATTCGTTATATTGTATAAAAGTCAACACAATCGTGGTGAGTTTAACTAAAAAAAATATACACGACAGTTATTTCGGCCATACCCTTATTACCCACCACCTTGATTCGAATATATTGGTTTCTTTTCAAAACTTCTCGTCATAGTGGGTTACTTTATAATATATAAAATTTCAGGCAAGTATATTGAATGAAACGTACTCCATCAAAACGATCAAAACGATCAAAATGTTATTTCTATAGAAAATTTTATCAAAATTTTATTTCTACAGAAAATTTTGTCAAAACTTTATTCCCATAGAAAATTTTGTCAACATTTTATTGCTATAGAAAATTTTGTCAACATTTTATTTCTATAGAAAATTTTGTCAAAATTTTATTTCTATGGAAAATTTTGTTAAAATTATATTTCTATAGGAACTTTTGTCAAAATTTTATTTCTATAGAAAAATTTTGTCAAAATTTTAGTTCTATAGAAAATTTTGTCAAAATTTTAGTTCTATAGAAAATTTTGTCACAATTTTATTTCTATAGACAATTTTGTAAAAATTTTATTTCTATCGAAAATTTTGTCAAAACTTTATTCCCATAGAAAATTTTGTCAAAATTTTATTTCTATAGAAAATTTTGTCAAATTTTATTTCTATGGAAAATTTTGTCAAAATTTTATTTCTATAGAAAATTTTGTCAAAATTTTATTTCTATTTATGGAAAATTTTGTTAAAATTATATTTCTATAGGAACTTTTGTCAAAATTTTATTTCTATAGAAAATTTTGTCGAAATTTTATTTCTATGGAAAAATGTTGTTAAAATTATATTTCTATAGGAATTTTTGCCAAAATGTTATTTCTATAGAAACATTTTGTCAAAATTTTATTTCTATAGAAAATTTTGTCAAAATTTTATTTCTATAGAAAAATTTTGTCAAAATTGTACTTCTATAGAAAATTTTGTCAAAATTTTATTTCTATAGACAAATTTGTAAAAATTTTATTTCTGTCGAAAATTTTGTCAAAACTTTATTCCCATAGAAAATTTTGTCAACATTTTATTGCTTTGGAAAATTTTGTCACCATTTTATTTCTATAGAATATTTTGTCAAAATTTTATTTCTATAGAAAATTTTGTCAAATTTTATTTCTATGGAAAATTTTGTCTAAATTTTATTTCTATAGAAAATTTTGTCAAAATTTTATTTCTATTTATGGAAAATTTTGTTAAAATTATATTTCTATAGGAATTTTTGTCAACATTTAATTTCTATAGAAATTTTGTCGAAATTTTATTTCTATAGAAAATTTTGTCAAAATTTTATTTCTATATATATATATATATATATATATATATATATATATATATATATATATATATATATATATATATATATATATATATATATATATATATATATATATATATATATATATATATATATATATATATATATATATATATTGATGTGAATTGCATCCTGTCAAAAGTTCGAATTTATTGGACATTTCTATCAAAAGTAGTGGTTAATATTGTACTTAGCCTGAGTCTAAAGTTTAAAAAAATGTCCAATCCAAAAAGGGCAAAAATCTTTGTTTAGTTGGCAGAATTCTACCAAAAATGCTGGATGTTTTACTGGTTTGTAGATTAGCAGAATCAATGGTTTGATAGATTTCTCTCTAACTAAGAGGAACTCAAAAAAAAAAAAAAAAAAATATATATATATATATATATATATATATATATATATATATATATATATATATATATATATATATATATATATATATATATATATATATATATATATATATATATAATATATATATATATATATATATATATATATATATATATATTTTTTTTTTTTTTTTGAGTTCCTCTTAGTTAGAGAGAAATCTATCAAACCATTGATTCTGCTAATCTACAAACCAGTAAAACATCCAGCATTTTTGGTAGAATTCTGCCAACTAAACAAAGATTTTTGCCCTTTTTGGATTGGACATTTTTTTTAAACTTTAGACTCAGGCTAAGTACAATATTAACCACTACTTTTGATAGAAATGTCCAATAAATTCGAACTTTTGACAGGATGCAATTCACATCAATCCGAATAAAAAACAGCGAACTCCATCAAAACATGCTAAGTCGACTTAGGAATGAGGGCATCGATATGGGCCGTTTTAAACGATATCTTGTTGTGCCATTCTAAAGGTAATTTTATTAAGTCTCCCTCACATTGGCAAAAAAAACCACCTGAAATAGTCGATGTTCGTAAACCTCTCATGAATCGAATTTTTCATTTCAGGGAAGTTGTCTTGAACATGAACAGACAGTAATCACTTGATGTCAAGTTTGGACTATAAGGTGAAAGATACACTCTGTTTCGCTATAGAATATGATATCATTCATACACCATCCTTAAAATATTTTCATGGTTGGTATTATTTTATAAATATAAATTACATAAAAATCCTTCCTTCAAACACTAAACTCCAAAATTTTTTTTTCTATTTTTAATTCTTAGAGAATTTTAAAATTTATTTTTATTTTTAAATATTACCTTACAAAATAATTAAAAATGGTTTGTGTTGTGGTATTAAAAAAATAAATGAAAATAATCTAAATAAAAATATAATTAGCAGATGCATCAGATACTACGATGATATTATATATGAAGTAAATCTATCATCAAGAAAATGATGCACTTTCTTTTTTGAAGTTTTCGCATATTCGTTCGTTCATGTTTTGCAATTGGACATGGTAACATTACAATGAAAAACAAAACAAACAAAACTATTTTGTTACAAGTCGTTAGAAAAACTTCCTATAATTTCATTCTACTAGATTCATAACTAAAAACCGGGTGAGTTGGCAACATAAACAATAAGAGGATGATATTTAGGAAAATATTATTTAAATCTACAATGTGTTTAAGGGAAATATGTTAAGTGTATTGGATAAATATTAACAATGTATCCTCAGGATTTGTGTGCTGTGCTCCCCAATCAACGTCCCAAGAAATTTTTGGACCAATTTTTTACAATTGGCTTCGATTTAGATTGTTCCATACGTTCACGTTCCTGCATTTGTTCTAATAGTTTCTGTTGATTTTCACGAAACTTCATAATGGGGTCATCAAATTGACGATAGTAATGCAAAACCTCACGTACATCATCGACCTCACTGGTAGCAAGAGCTACAAAGTAATTGAACATAAAAAAGAGATTCGTAAATTTTATTGCAACATTTATTACTTACTTTTCAAGAAACTGATTAAATCGAGCAGCTGTGAGTCATCATCATTACCCATCCATCGTGCTATGTTGAATGTATTGTCTGGATGCATGCGTGTGGAGTTGGCATCCCAATCAACAACAATGACCTGTGAAACGAGTTAATAAAAAACTTAGATATACTGGAAAATGTAAACAAAAAACAGAGAAAGGGCGAATGTACGACCTTCTTTGCATATGCGATGAATGTCTTTGCAGTGTAGAAGTGAGGATTTTTACCGAGAAGTGCAAATCGGCTTTAAATGAGTTTAAGCTAATCCTTGCTAAGAATAACGTAAAACGAAACGAATCATTTGCAGAGAGAACGAACGTTAGTAAATTCATAGACGTGATTAGAATTATCAGCGTGATAATGTGGACGCGCACTATACAAGAGCTGATTTCATGACTCAGGTTCACGCACCAAACTTCTTATATTGAGTACACTCACACAAGCCTTTGATTGAGACGAGATGAGTTTTTTCATGGGACCCGTTCCCGGGAATTCCTGGGAATTTGCCTGGGAATATTTTCGTTCCTGCTTTCCCGGGAATTATGTGCGTGAATTTTTTTATATGAAACATTACCAACTATACCGCAAAAAATGATTTTTAGTACCATTGCGATAATTTAGACTTAGTAGACAGGAATCACAATAGAGAAACTATGGAGTAAAATAGTTTAAGTAAAAACTTTCAATTTCTTTCGAAATTGTAGTTTACTATTTCAATATGTCACTATGCAATAATTTGTCCGACATACACAGACATAGGTCCTAGTCCAGATTGTAACGGGCTTCCAATACTTTTAAATGATGGTTTATCCTTCTGAGTTATTATAGTGATACCTCAACGAATCCGCATTTCGATGGACTATTAGATTAAGTAAGCACTTGTAAACAGCAATACCTTTTTTTAATATCCAAGCAATTTTTTAATTGTACAAAGATCATCTTTTATTTCTTTAACAATGAAACCTCTACTGAGACTGTCCTAATCATTGTAAAATTTTTCCAATTAATTTTTGAAAATTGAAAAATAGGCAATATTTTGTGTGTACTAATATTAATATACTAATACAGTCTATTACAAATCATTCTATTCCCCTATGTTTCGATATTCAGAATGGCAAATCGCAAAAAATTATTTTTATATAACAAAGAATTCGAGATAAACTGGGATTTAAATCCAAATGCCATTTTTCTTATTAAAAACATTTATTATGCCATTATTATTATGAAAATATCGCAAAAGGAATATTATGCAATTTGTGATTCCGAATATCGGAACATGGGGGAATTTATTCTTTTTTTAAGAACAAAGAAGTATAAATACCTTTCTTAAATCACGATTCAAATTATCCAAGTTCTTAACATGATGACCATCAATAAAATGCGTTGCATCACGTACCAGACGATACATAATATATCCGTTGGGATCTAATGCATCTAATATTGGAAATACTGTCATTCCCTGTTCGGCAGTGAAAACGACAATTTCAAAATGTTTAGCGCACTCCTGTAGGAAAACATCAACACCTGGTCGTTTCTTGAAACGCCAGCCAGTTTGATATGTCCAGTCGGGATGCACCAATACGTCCTTCATTTCTAGAACCAGAGTATAAGGTGGCTGTATGTAAGGCGGTTTCAGAGGATCGGGTAGTAATTTCTCCCTGGATGGCTCTTGAATCATTTTCTGATAATAATTCATGGATTTCCACATGCGCTGTAAATATTGCTGGACAACTGGATCTTTGCTGAATTCGTCTTCAATTATATTACCTTCGGGGTCAACCTCAGGCTTGCCAAACTCGTAAACAGCCCATACGATTAAGGCTCCACCGGCTCCGGCGAATACGGCAAAACTTAAGACAAAGCCGTGAGACAGAGTTATTACGCAAGCAAATACAACTCCGACATATAGAGAATTTCCACACAAAAACTACACTTACCCAATTTTCATACGTTTAAAAGCCTTTTCGTTCTCTTTAGCCTCCTCCTCTTCTTTACGCTTACGTTCTTTTTCCGTTTCCTCATCAACATTGGCAGCAGTTTGTGGAAATAGTTTGGACAAGATTTCCGGACTAGCTGGTTTTTCTAAAGGACGGACAACATATGATAATCCCATACTCAATAATGCATCTGTTACAATTCCTTACTTGTGCTGTCAGTAGAGTTAGTCCTTTGTTGAAAAGTAAGCTGTGCCGCATGGTTGCGGACTAGATTTGAGGAAACTGGCAGTACCCCTACACTGCTAAAGGCACGTTTCTGCTCATGCTTACCGAATAACAAATTAGTTTTAGATGCTGGTCTATTTGCACAATTCAATGTACATCTCACTAATCTTCCGAGGGCACTTTGAGCCATGTCACTTTTATAATTTTATTTGAAAATTATTAGTTTTCCTACAAAAACGCTACCGGGAAAATTTTTGCAATTTCTGGTTAGAAAAATAACCACCATAGGACATCAGCTGTTATTGCTGTCAAATATTCTAGCGATAGTGATATTAGTTGGCAATGTTCGTAACCGATTCAAATGATACGACTGTTTCGGTTACGAGAAGCATGATAAAAACATCACGTACTAGAAAGACAACGTTTATGCTATGTTCCCATCATGGTTCACATCGAGTTGAGATGTTTGACAAATGAATATTGTAAATAATACGGCGTTCTCAGCAGAGAATGAAGCCGCCGAATTTAGCCGTCGCCGACCCGTTTTTAGCAGTCGACGCCGCCGCCGAATATGTCGACTCATCTTGACTCAAATCTAGCCGCCAATTAGTCTAAAATATTGATTTATATCAGAAAAATTCTATAATATTTGTTATAGTTTTTGCCAAAATTTTGAACTTTGCAACTTCAATCAATTAGTATCAAGTTGCTATAATAGTTTTACAAAAATTTAGCTCAAAAAATTTTAATGAAATGTAAATTTGATTGTAAGATTGGTTGTACAACTAATCTCATTACATTTCGGAAAACTTCAAATTGATTTTATAATAGATAATTTTGCGCCGCCGAATAGACAACTTTTATAGGCTTAGCCGTCAAGCCGCCGTCGCGGGATGCAAAAAATTAGTGTCAGCCGCCGCCGACAAAAATGGGTTGGCTTCATTCTCTAGTTCTCCGCTAGCATGGGGACTGAAATATTTTACAAAAAATCAAGTTTTCCTCGAAAACACGTCAATTTGTCAAATTATTGAAATAATTTTCATAGAAAAAACGAATAAAAAGGGCATTGAATAACATTATCCCCATGTTCTCGTTTACGAATTAGCAAAACGCAAAATTTTGAATTGTCTATAATTTTTGAACCATTCCATATTTTTTCTTCATTTTTTCCAATTAAATTTCTTATCCATATTACGGCCATTTTCATGTAGCTCCGTTAGGCTTTAACTGCCAGTTAACAGAAAATAAATTGCAAATATCTTCTCTCCGGTTAACTTTAACTGAAAAGTTTTCAGCAGTTAAGTTTCTAACTGACATATGGAATATATAGGCAAAATGACAGATATGTCCATCGTGCGGTTTAAAAGTTCGTTAGCTTACGTAGCACTAACGGAGCTTCATGAAAATGGGGGTTAATCATATAAAAATTTTGTATTGTATAGCATTATGGTTCAGAAACTAGAGGTTTAGGAAAATGTTGTGATTTGCGAATTCGTAAACCAGAACAGGGGGGATAGCTTTATTTTTTTCCTTTAAGGTCATGGTATTTAGTTCAACAAACGTTGCATATATTTGAATTTAGAGTAGATGGAAATTTCTAGATTCCATGTCGAACTAAAACATCTCAACCCGGTGTGAACTGTGAAACGTTTTGAAATAAGTGAGCCTGAAACATCGGGCTGCTACTATACCTAAAGTTGGTTGTGTTTAATTTTACTTTATGTTAGCGATTACTTTTCCTGATATAATCAAAAGTATAAATGAAAACAAACATATTTCTGTTAAGTCTTGCCGAAATAAAGACGAACAAGAAACGGTGCATCAATTGAGTTATGTTATCTGCTCTATATTGAACTGTTTGAATTTAACATAACGCAACGATTACCTGGCAGTAAAAACTTATGATTTTCAACGTGAGACACGAACATAGTATTTGGATAAATAGTAAATAAAACTGCACTACCCTGCCAGAATTTCAAAGTTCCATTTCATCCTCATCGCTACCACAGACTTGTAAGTGACACTGCAACAATCGCCAACTGTGATAGTATTTTGCCATAACTATTCGCATGGAAGTATTTTGCCATCACTATTGTTACAAGAGCCATTTTATATTTTGTGAAACACCAAGCACAACTACCTTCTTACAATTTATTTAAATAAAAATGATAATGAAGTTCTGAAAACATAGTTATTTCGCTTAAAATGGTGAAAGGTATATTGGTGAACAATTTTTGACTTTCCAAATGGAATAAAGTGATAGTTTTTCAAATATTTTCCAGACACGCTGCCTCCATTGGGAATAAAAGCACTGGCTGATAGACACTGCAACATGTAACTTGCAACTTGTAACTCAACATCAATATTTTACTAATGCATAAAAATATGTTAAATGTGATGTGATAGTCGTATAAATGTTATATTTATGAGATTTTATAAATGTTTAATAAAATTAATAAACATCTAAACAATCGTGTTTTACTTGACCATAATGATTCTTTTACAACTATCTTAAAATGCACTTTGTCTGATTGTTTGAAGGGGCTCTTATTGGCGTCCTTCTAAATGTATCCAGAAGGGCACCTAATAATTGCACTAATGCGATACTTTTTATAGTAACTTGGCGTGGTACAACTTCTCAATAGTGACGGCGCTTTTCCGAGGAGTTTTGGATATCGTATACGACTGTTTTCGACCTAGTGAGGATTCTCAGAAGCGCCGCCAAATTCAAAAAATGTTGGCAGGGTAGAGACGCTTATGATATATTTACATATACATGATTTCTACATTTACTTTTACAAAACGTGTCATATTTATATTTTTATTTTTCGTTTACCATAAAACAGACGTTAATACATCCCAAACATTTCTAAATTCTCGCAAAGATCTTGCGAATTATCGCTGTGTAATAAAATGGATGAAATTTCCAGTCGCTAGACCGATCACTTCTACTGTCAGACGCCTTTGTTGTGTTTAACTGCATCGATAAACCAATAACAATAATAACGCAGACTTGATGTACAACTCTGTGCTAAATTTGTATCAATAGAAAAAGATTCTCAATTGTTTGCAAATCCGAAGAATTGTGAATTGGTCCTAGTATTTTTAAATTCCGCTATAGTTTCAAACATTTTGAAAAAATGAGTTCGGAAACTCAGGATCTTGTGGTGATATGTCGAGCTTGTTTGGTCGAATGTAAGGAATATAAATTTATACACAGAGAAGGTATTATATTAGGAGAGATAACCACGCTAGCGACTCTTCTTAACTATTGCACTGGCCTGGAGTTCTGTGAACAGGAGAATGTTGTATTACCCGATTTCCTTTGCTCAAAATGTATACAAGATTTGGCTAGAGCTTATTTGTTTAAGAAAAAGGTATTGGATGCTGATGAAGCTTTGAGATCCCAGCTCTTAGACGAAGTGGACGAAATTGTGGATCAAAAGTGTGTAGAAACTCATAGAGAAAACTATGGCGATGATTGTGTTGGCGGGGACGGTGTTGTGGATGAAGAAAAAAGTCAATTCAGACGTTGTGATTCCGAGACAGATTTAAAAGAATTGGCCGAAGCTGCTCAAATGAAAAGGGAATTGGAAGCCCAACTATACGAAGAAACGACCACTGAAGAGTACACCGTAATACCAAATGATGTTGACGAACATATGCATGTTGATGACCAAATGGACGAGGGTCATGAGTATGTGGTTCATGAAGTTGCCGAAGAAGTCTATCATGCAACAGGTACAGAGATGGAAGTTGCTGAACTTTCACATCATGACAGACATGAAATTGTCGAAGTCGAGGAAGAAGAAACTAGTGTCCAACAAATAGGTGAAGATGACGAAGAAGTTGAATTCGAAATACATGTAAATGATATTGAGGTTGTAACGGATGATCCTGTTGGAGTTGAAGAACAACAAGATGTAAAATTACGGAGTTATGGTAGAAAATCGGGAACAAATTCAGAATCAGATGGAGGTCTTGTTCCAATTCCAAAAGGTACTAGAAATAGAAATAAATCGGCAAATACAAAGCCAGATCCACGTTTTCGGTGTAAGGTAAGTGAATGAATGATATAATTTGCAGATAACTTTTATTTCTTACACTCGAGACAAACATTTACTAACAGTGATATCGGGTAGGCCCTACCTGTAGAGACGTACACGTACATTTAATTTTAGTTTACTTCTCAATTGGTTCAATTGTGAATTACGATTGGGCATTAAATTTTAAAATGATCACCAGAAGTATCATTACTATTTCTTAAATGTGAATGTGCGATTAGTGAAAAATAGAGTTATTGAGTTTTGTATATTGTAGGGTATAAAAAATAAAAAAAAAAATAATTTGAGAATAATATATAAAGCTTTAAAGCGCATAATAAACAAATTTCGTTAAACTGTGTTTAACAAATGCGTTGACAGAACTAAGAAAATCTAAAAGAGGACAGTTTTAAATAAAAATATTAGAATGGTAGAATAAAAAGAATTCTCAAATAAAAATGTTGCTTTAACACACATTCAAAGTGACAATAAAAAGATCGATATCCAGCTGCGAAGTGGGCCAAGGAGTTTTTACACTTACGGCCATTTTCATGTAGCTCCGTTAGGCTTTAACTGCCAGTTAACAGAAAGTAAATTGCAAATATCTTCTCTCCAGTTAACTTTAACTGAAAAATTTTCGTCAGTTAAGTTCCTAACTGGCATATGGAATATATATGGAAGATGACAGCTTCGTCCATAATACGGTTTAAAAGTTGGTTAGTTAACGGAACACTAACGGAGCTTTATGAAAATGGGGGTTAATGTCATACAAAAAAAAAGATCGATATTGAAGTTTCTCTAGTTTTACCATGTCAAAAATTAGTTTGTCGCTTTGGTAGAACTTCGTAATCTAATCGTACTAAAAATTGGCGCAGGTTTTTAGCTTTGCTGAGAGTTAAATGTGTTCATCATAAACTGGTACACAATTAAAAAACGGGTGATTGTCGAAATGGAAGCAGTATTTATCAAAATTTGTTATTTTAATGTTATCGCCTTACAAAATATGAACATATTCGACGTAGATACTATGTTTGTTTGACAAAATAGGCTTTGCCACAGTTATTAAGTAATAACATTCCAATACTATATAGTTAATGTTTAGATATATTTTATTATTGAACACAGATGAAAAACACAAAATCTCGGCAGACAATTGTGAAAATTAGCAAAAGTCTCTGTACTTTTTGAAGTTCGTCGGTCATATTTTCGACTATCCTTATTCTTTTACACATTTATCTTAATATCCTTAAATTTATGCTGTATATAAATATTCGAGAACTTTTCTCTATTTTCCTCTTTATTTTTGATTTTTTGAAGTTGCGCTTTGGTCTCACATTTTAATACACATTAAAATTGCTAATAATTATTGTTTTATCCTTATATTTATATCCAAAAATTGTCCATTTAGATCGTGGTATAAACTTTTGGTTTGACTTTTTGCTATTACAATTTATCTTAATTTATTATATCTGCTTTATCATGATCACTTGTTGACATTTAAGACTATGTACTGTTAAATATGCATTGCTAAGAAAAAATTAAGGTTAAAAAACTAATAATTTTAATTTGTATTAATTTTGTCCGAAATTTCTTCACTTTACTTTTCTTTTATATAGGAATGTGGCAAACAGTTAAGTAACCCAAGTTCTTTCAAGTATCACATGCAGCTGCATTCCGATTATGAACCCTATAAGTGTAATGTATGTGGACAACGGTTTAAAACTCGCAATGCCTTTGATGGTCATCGATCAACTCATGATCCCCAAAATCCCAATACTTGTGAACTGTGTGGCAAAGCGTATCGTCAAGCATCATCATTACGTCTCCATATGCTGTCGCACACTGGTGAAAAACCTTTTAAATGTGATATTTGTGGGAAAGGTTTAACACAAAAGTCCGGCTATAAAAAACATATGCTCACACACACTGGGGAAAAACCATATCCTTGTGACATATGTGGAAAATCATTTCGGATATCCAGTAATATGTTGGTACATCGTCGCAGTCATTTAGGTGAAAGGCCGTTTGATTGTAGACAGTGCGAAAAAAATTTTGGTACCGCGGAGCAACTAAAGCGTCATTTGTTAGTACATACTGCCGAAACACCGTTTCCTTGTGATATTTGTGGCAAACATTTTAAACGGCAGTCTACATTGAGGGCACACATTCAGGGTCATATTTCACAAGAATCCGAAGTGGAGCAAAAAAATGAGAAGTAGTTCTATTATTTAAATGTTAAATAAGTTAAGCTTATTTTATATATATATTAGATCATATTGTATAAAAAATAGATTTTAAAGTTTAAACTAATGAAAAATAGATCTGGAGGCCTGTTTTAGATTAAAAGACCTTTACCCGGTGCGCTAATTGGCACCGAAGACACAATAAAAACTGAAATATATTTATTTGCATGTTCGAGAGTTTTTTTTATTTGATACTATGGATAAATCTAGATTTGAACTTTATCAAATGGGATTTGTTTTTTGCCAATCAGAATTCAAAACATTTGAAATGTCCACATTTGACCCACCTTAGAAAACATTTTTCAGCAAACTATGACATTTAGCCTGGGGGCTAATCACGGCATTCGATATCGAATTCATAATCGTAACGAAAAAAAAATGTCGATACGACTAAAAGTTTGGATCACGGCATTCGATCGAAATTTGATGCAATTTCTCTAGCAATGCCAATAGCAAAAAGCGAAGCAGAACAAAATGAAATGACAAAATTAAGTTAGCAACACAAAATATAATGTAGAAAAACACATGTTTTTGATGATTTCAAAGTAAATTGTATTGTATTATATCTTATGGACCCATATCTCTTTTTACATTCCTCCGAATTCCTTCCTAATTGGAGGAGAATATAAAATAATTCGGCGACAAATGAGGAATAAAAGTGCACATTGTTATTGGTGTAAGTAAACGGGTTTGAAATGGTGTGCACTGTTAGAAAGTCACATTTGGAGGCTCAGTGGACGATTTCGGCTTACGAAGGAGGCGTTCAAATGGAAAATAATTTTTGGTGGCATGTCAACGTCAATTCTATTGCTTTACAATTGTCTGCCGTCTTAAAACTTTTTGACAGTGGAAGCCTTCATCATTCACTATTCTTACAAGGTGGTCCAGAAGCGTTATGTTGTCACGGAATGGTACGGTAAATGGTTGATCACAATCTCTTAACTTTTATTGGAGTTGCATTAGTCCTAAATATTCAAAGTATGTTCATTATATGTAAATTTACTAAAAATTAGCAACAATTCGAACTAAAACTAATATATTTACTATTCCTATATGGCGAAAACAATGTAAAAAACAAGTGAAAATGTTTTACGATTGCAATTTACCAATCGAAAAAAATTTCGATCAAAAAACTCGATATCGACTCCCGTGATCCGAAAAATTTAGATTTCGATCAAAAGTTCTCGATATCGAATGCCGGGATTAGCCCCCTGTATTCCTATAGCAAAATTGTAGAAAATGCTAAAGTAAAAATAAATTCATATACCGAGAAACATCAATATCTGACTTGGCAGCAGTGGGAGATCACTAAAGCAGCGATATTCTGCTCATAGAAGTGTTGCAAACAGTACTAAAAGAACACAAGCCTATTATTTAGAGGTATTACTTTTGCACCTCATATGTTCTGCGTTTCACATGAAAGACTTGCGGTGAATTTCTCCCGTAGGGGTTGTTCTGTGTGCTACTTTTCCCCCCACAGACGGGAAAAATTTTCACGGATTTGTTTTTTAATGAAATCTTTTTTATTTCCAAAAAGAAGGATTTGAAACGGAAGTAAATCTTTTATTTTCAATTTTTCATATGTTTTCTGCATCCTTGATAAGTCTTGGGTGATAAAATAGCACGAAAGCCCTTTAGAAACCAGATTAAAAAATATACCACAAATTGACCAAGATTCCCCCTTTTACTTGTTGCAAAAAACTTGTGGTTGCTTAAAAACAGCTGATTTTATGTATGTTGGAAACGAGAGTGTTTCAAGATTTTGAGAAAACGCATTGAAACTTTTCTAATTGAAAATATGCGTTAATGCTTTTTAGATTACAACGAAGTGTGTATGAATATGATTATGCTTAAATTTGAAATAAAAAAACACATATTTGACCCAGATAAGACGAATTAAAATAATATTTTTGATCACAAAATTGCTATAAACGATTGGGCAACTTAAATTCTGCAAAACGTCTCACGCAAGAGTCAGTCAATTATAATAAACTGCGTTAAGAGTCCTCGCCGGGAGAAAAAATTATTTGTTTTTATTTATTCATAAAAGCATAAAATACAAAATAATCCGCAATTTTCGATTTAAAGACGATGAAAATTCATAAATTACATTTGCAATATATTTTAGTGCGAATATCAATATTTTTTCTAAAGGCGTTAAATGTTTTGCGTGCAGTCCTAGTTCCAAAAATTTCACAGGAAACCAAGAACAACCAAACATTTTTGGGGGGAAATCAAAGTGGAAGGTGAAATCTATTTGAAGGGAAATCCAGAACATACACGAATATGTGTTGTAAAAACTTACGCACGTTTACGAAATTAAAGCTGTACTGACGATCGAACAACTTTCACTCATGCATGACTCACGACAATTCACTTGACTTATGAGAAATTCATGACTTACGACGGCAAAAATAGAATGAGAAAAATCGCTTGCACATGCCATAAAGTACGACTTAAAAAAAACTTCATTTGAACCAAAATTTCCTCTGACTTGTGTAGGTGTCGAGGGGTTGTTTTACTTTTTATTCCAAGGTCTACTTTTTATTACAAGGTCGAAATAGGTTTAGTTTGTAACAGGGCTGTGGAGTCGGAGTCTGAAGATTTTGCTGGAGTCGGAGTCGTAAACATTTTTCTCGACTCCGACTCCGGCTAAACTTAATTTTTTAAAACACTTCATATTATTGTAACTAAACAAGTTCTTACGCAAATTAGTTTCCATTGTGTTATTCATTCGATCAATGTTCGGTATGACTGCTAATAGATCAATTTTAATGCGCACAACCATAACAATTTATTTGAAATATTTCGAACAATCGATTTTATTTTATTAATTTTATTTTAAGACCATATACCTATATACATATGTTTTATTTCTATAGAAAATTTTATCAAAATTTTATTTGTATAGCAAATTTTTTCAAAATTTTATTTCTTACTGATACTCCTCACTGCTAAGTCGAAAACTTGTAAAAATTACTCAAATTTTCTATATCTCTAAAACATACCTATCGACGGAAAAATCATAAAAGCATTTTTTCGAAATTGCCTAAAAATTTATAATTATTTCCTATATTTATACCCTGCGCCACACTGTGCCCAAGGCATTATTTAAACGTGCCCAAGATTTTGTAAAAGTCTGACAAAATTTTGTCCAATTCGGGTAAGTTTTAAATATGGGTTAAAGGGAACATTAACCTTTATAAAATGCACTCAACAATTATTTGAAGGATTTGAGATTTTATCGAAATGTAGATCTAAATACAATGTGGTGCAGGGTATATTATAGCCGGTCCCGCCCGACTTCAGTCTTTCCTTACTTGGTTTTTTTTACTAAAATTTTAAGTACACAGATTTTGTAGAAGTATAAACAATTTTGTTTAAATCGGTTCATATTCGAATTCATCCATATGGGAATATAAACATTTGTATAGCTCGCAAGATATTTGAAGGATTTGAGATGGTATCAATAATTTTGGTATTATTTTATTTAATAAACATAGAAATAAAAATTAGTGATATTAAAATGAGATTTAGTTATATTACCCGGAGTCGGAGTCGAGGCTGATGAAAAATGCTGGAGTCGGAGTAGAGCAAAATTGGTTCGACTCCACAGCCCTGATTTATAGTTTTTGACTGCATACCTTGCAGAAAAAATGAGCTGTTTAAATTTGCCCATCAGAAGACCGAAAAAAGTTCTCACTTGTGTGTCAGAATAACTTTTTGGGAGGTGTGAAGAATATGTGTTGTACAGAGCGGTGAGGCCCATAACAGGTATGAATATAGCCTCCATATACCGATACCCGAATTTCACTTCTCGAGCGTTCTGAAGGCTTTTCATCCGATCAGTCCTATAGTTTGCAGGTCATGTCGGAATTCACCCTCAAGTAACTATACGAAAATAGCTTCATATCAGCTCATCGATCCCCGTATTTTACCCTTGGAACGTTCTGTAACCTTATTTGTCATTCGATCTTCTTGAAATTTAGTGCGTAAAACCTTGAAATCAAGCAACCTAACAAAAAATGGTTCATTTCAGTTCTAGATATAGCCCATATATAGACAGATACACATATTTTTCCTTTCTTTCATTTAATTTGTTTGGAATTTAGAACGTAATATTGGTATTTACACATATGTATGTCGTTACTTAGACTTGTAGTGTCCTGAAGACTCATTTTACGATCGATCTGCTTCAGTAACCAATAAACATAAATTACTTCCAATCATAATTAGATATAACCCCCATATAGAACTATCCCCAGATTTTATCCTTGGACCGTCCTGAAGGCTTTTTTCAGATATGATTTCTACGGAGTTTCAGAGACTCATTTTGTGTTTGCACTCCCAAAAAATGTCAGTGCATATGAGATGTAAACGACTTTTTTAGTAGAATTTTGTACGCAATTCTTTTATGGTTGGTGCGGCCAAACTTTTGGTCGTGTATACTGTTTTGTAATTATTATCAGAGGATCTTCTTCAACGTCTCAGTTAAGTTTCAAATAAGTCGATTCAGTTTTCTTGATATCGAAAAAACCGGGTCCCCATTCTTTCGTTAATTGTATGGATGTAACATTCTGCAAATAGTTGACTCACCCTTTAAGATGGTTACTAAGTTCGAGTTTTCCACAAAACACATTAGAAGTTTAAAAACACAAAAACAGATGATTCAAATTATGAAAAAGTCTGAAGGCATGGATTTCGTGACAGTTTGTCTTACGAAGTTAATTGATTAAGTAAAGTAACCGTGGAAAGGAGCTGGTTTTCGGCGCGTAAACCGAACATAGTATCCACCTTTAGATATTTCAACCATTAAATAAAGGCTATAATAAAATATGTTTTCTATGTTAAAATGCAGTAATAATTACTTAATCAATTTATTATATTTACATATTCCAGCATAACTATGAGTAGCAATAAATTATTATATGTAAAATACAAAAAGAAAACAAAAAGTTATATTAAGTTAAAAAAAAATATACATAAGGGTGTAAAATTAAATATAAAACACTAGGACAAGTTAAGAAAATTGTAATATTTGTGGGACTATATCGATATAATGACTGGGTAAATGGCTTCGAAGGTGGCAGTTTTGTTATTAATATTTTCGAAATTATTTGCCACATGTATGACATCCAGCACCAACATCATTATTGTATCTGGCTACTGCGTGTCTTTGGGTTTGACGACATGACACCAAAGCATCACCAGAGAATCCATGGGGACATTTACAAACAGCCAAATGTGATTTGGGTTCGCAGATAGCACCAGTGCCGCATTTGCCAATGCAAGGATTAACACAACGATAGTTAATGCAGGCCTTATTGTCGGGGCATTCATTGTTACTCAAACATTCACCCTATGGCACATAATGAGAGAAAAAACCACTAAAATTTTATAACTACGGAAAATTATTGGGAAAACTTACTCTTGAACAATAGCTAAGAGGATTTCCAGTGTGGCCAGGTAAACAATTGCATACAGGACGCTCACGTCCGGTATTATCATGACCGGGTATGCAAATTGCGTTTGTACCACAAGGATTGGGCTCACACAAATCAGCTGTAATGAGAATATTTATGTAGTAACTACTCCCAACATTATTTTACTCAATTTCCTTACCTTTTGTGAATGGTCTACAACGAACGAAAGGATCACCAGTCATGTCCCGTGGACAACTGCATACTGGGGTCAAACCTCTTAAATTACAATCAGCTCCCACTCCGCAAGCTCCATCACATGTGTTCTTACAAATGCCATAGAAACAGGCAGGTCTTGAAGCGGGACAATCCGAATCACCATAACATTCAGGACGACATTCGGTGTATGGGCTACCGATGTATCCTTTGGGACATTCACATACGGCACGATGTGCTGTCACGGTGTTGCAAGTAGCTCCAGTACCACATTGTGTACATGCAGGAACACACTTAAAATTACTGCACATATCACGGGCACTACAATCTCCATCATGATCGCATTCATGACGACAACCACTCAAGGGATTACCCACAAAACCTGGCAAACATGAGCATGTTGGTACACTATTTACAATTTCACATTTAGCATTAACACCACAAGGACTGGGATGACATTGTTCCTCTGAAACAAGATAAATTACAGATAATTAAATTTGAAGTGAGATATATACATTTTTTTGTTAATCTAAAAAAAAATTGTTCTAAATTTGACTGGACTTATAGTTCCAAATTGAATTACGATTATCAGACTCTCCAGCAGATGTTTGCTTATCACAATCAAATTATAATTCAAGAAGATGGGATGATCGATATGATAATCTTATCCTAAAGAAGCCAATTCGGTTTATATCATCAACCAAATTTCAAATTTCCCTTGATCGGATCGATACCAAAATCCTAACATTAAGCGGAAATTTTAAAAACTTTTCGATTTAAAAACATCTCGTACGTATTTTTTATCAGTAAACGTCATGTCACCCAAGTTGGTTGATATCATACATTTCTCCTCCCTCATGGTGCTCCATGTTTTCAATCATACAGGGTGACAAAGCCAATTTTTGGCTCAATAGGTACGATTTTGGTTTTTGTCAAAATTGTATTTCTACAGAAATAAAATTTTATTTTATTTCTATAGAATATTTTGTCAAAATTTTATTTCAACAGAAAATTTTGTCAATATTTTATTTTTTATAGAAAATGTTGTCAAAATTTTATTTCTATAGAACATTTTGTCAAAATTTTATTTATATTAATTTTATTTATTTAAAATTATCCAATATTTCGGAACATCTCCGATGTTCGCCTTCAGAGAATTTTTTTTAGAAGTAAAGAACAATGAATTTATTCGCAAACGAGTAAATTTACAAGTTGTAAATTCGAAATATTGGATAATTTTAAATAAAAATACAACTCAACAAAAACAACAACATCTATTTTTATTCATATGACCTCAAGCCGAACTAAACAAATATAATTAACAATTTAAAGGTCAACTATCAAACAACAACAAAATTTTATTTCTATAGAAAATTTTGTCATAATTTTGTAATAATTTTATTCCTATAAAAAATGTTGTCAACATTTTGTCAATTTTTTTTTCTGTAGGTAATTCTGTCAAAATTCTATTTCTATAGAAAAATTTGTCAACATTTTATTTCTATAGATAATTTTGTAAAATTGTTTTTTCAATAGAAAATTTTGTCACATTTTATTTTGACAAAATTTCAATAGAACATTTTGTCAAAATTTTATTTCTATAGAAAAATTTGTCAAAACTTTTTTTCTGTAGATAATTCTGTCAAAATTCTATTTCTATAGAAACATTTGTCAACATTTTATTTCCATAGATAATTTTGTAAATTTTTTTTTCAATAGAAAATATTGTCAAAATTTTATTTCTGCAGAAAATTTTGTCAAAATTTTATTTCTATAGAAAATTTTGTCAAAATTTTATTTCTATAGAAAATTTTGTCAAAATTTTATTCCTATAGAAAATTTTGTCAAAATTTTATTTCTATAGAAAATTTTGTCAATATTTTATTTCCATAGAAAATTTTGTCGAAATTTTATTTCTATAGATAATTCTGTCAAAATTTTATTTCTATAGAAAACTTTGTCAACATTTTATTTATATAAATAATTTTGTCAAAATTTTATTTCTAATTTTTATTTCTATAGAAAATTTTGTCAATATTTTATTTCCATAGAAAATTTTGTCAAAATTTTATTTCTATAGATAATTCTGTCAAAATTTTATTTCTATAGAAAACTTTGTCAACATTTTATTTCTATAAATAATTTTGTCAAAATTTTATTTCTATAGATAATTCTGTCAACATTCTATTTCTATAGAAAACTTTGTCAACATTTTATTTCTATATATAATTTTGTATTTTTTTTTTCAATAGAAAATTTTGTCAAAATTTTATTTCTATAAAAAATTTTGTCAAAATTTTATTTCTATAGAAAATTTTGTCAAAATTTTATTTCTATAGATATTTGTCAACATTTTTTTTCAAATTTTATTTCTATAAAAATTTTTGTCAAAATTTTATTTCTATATATAATTCTGTCAAAATTTTATTTCTATAGAAAAATTTGTCAACATTTTATTTCTATAGATAATTTTGTCAAAAATTTTTTTCAATAGAAAATTTTTTTCAAAATTTTATTTCTATAGAAAATTTTGTCAAAATTTTATTTCCTTTTTGTTGTTTTAATTTCAGATTAAAACTATCTGTTTGACTTTGGCAAAGGAAAAGTGATATATGTATTTGTACAACATTTATTTAGTCAAAGCCGACTATCAGAAACCTTGTTTTCGGAAGGTTCGAGTGTAATTTACTTTGGGTTTAGTGAATTTCCCGAATTTATTCTGATAATTGGTTGATAGTTTCGCTGCAAGTAGAGGATGCTGATTAGGAATGTGGTCATTCCGAAACGGCCGTCCATCCAACCATCTTGCAGTCTATAGAGCTTTGTCCAAATAAATTTGACAAATATAATTTTTCTCAGTTGGTTAATCTACTCTTGTAGTTTAGTCAACGCAATGGTTTTAAGCTGAAACTTTAGAAAACTTTGTCAAAACTTTATTTCTATAGAAAACTTTGTCAAAACTTAATTTATATACAAAATTTTGTCAAAATTTTATTTCAATATAAAATTTATCAAAATGTTATTGCTATAGAAAATTTTCTCAATTTTTTTTTGTTTTTAGATAATTTATCCGGTCTTTTTTTTTGTATTAAAATGTTGTCCAAATTTTATTTCTATACAAAATTTTGTCAACATTTCATTTCTATAAAAAATGTTGTAAAAATTTTATTTCTATAGAAAATTTTGTCAAAAGTTATTTCTACAGATAATTTTGTCAGAATTTTATTTCTATAGAAAATTTTGTCAGAATCGTAACGAAACTATGAATGGTGGGCGCTATCGTGAAATAATATCCAACTATTTTTACCCAAAATTCAAGAGCCTGATTTCAACAAGAGAATACATTTTATTTCACGTTCAGGAGCGGTCCATTGACCGCCTGGATCGTGCGATTTAGCCTTTAGACTATTTTTTGCTGGAGCGCAGTAGTCAACATGTGCATGAAATATTCTTCAAACATTAAATTATATGGACCGTACTATCGATTCCATTTTTTCTGAATTTTATGTGTGTGTGTGTGTTATTTTAATTTTCCAAAAACTCTAAAAACTCAACAAATATGCTTGTCAAAACCAGTTACATAATTGACCAATAAATAACTTGGTTCCCATTTTCCCCATTCATTTTGCTCTTAAATTATATTTGAGGTAATCATATATCTTCTCTGGCTGATATCAGCATGTTTCAAATAACAACATCATCTATCCAAGTCCAAGTTGATTTTTAATACTTGTAAAAGACAAACGTTATATCACACGAAAATTCTACTCTCAACTCGATATAAATAATGTGTATTTTGTTGTCACGTCACTTAGGGCTTATGAACCTCAAATTGATTTCAAGTTTGTTTCTTAAGTCTTTTTTTTTTATATATATAAATCAAAACCCATATTGCAATTGAAATATGGGTTACATTTTCTAAACAATGTTTATATCATGTCTCACATTAAAATGTATTTCTTTATTATAATTGATTTACTTAGTTATTTATATTGTTGTTTATATATAGCTTCAACTTACATTCGATTTTAACTCAAAATAAATTGACATCCATTATAAATATGTTATTCATAATCTCATTGACAGTACACTGCAATCCAGTGCAATCGTTTATGCATTAGGTATTCATTACACAAAAAAAACCGGAATGAAAGAAAATACAGTCGAAGCTCTGTTTAACGAATATCCCATTTAGCGAAAATCCAATTTAACGAAAGTACCAATTCTTAACGTTGAGTACTCTAAATAACGAACGGTTGAACAAAATTTACGTTCGATTTAACGAAAATGCTTTGAATCTTAAGAAAATAAACAACACAAAGTAAGCAATATTTGACGATTTTGAGAATGACTTAATTCCTTAGGAAATATCCACAAAGTACGGCATTCCCAAGATATTTAGATTACATCATATGTTTGGAAACACATATTCAATGGCCGGGTAATTAGGTAAAGTTAGGTTAGATAGATGACAGCTCCGTTACGGAAATGAATCTACCCCAGGACCGGTACAGGACTACTCCCTGAATAGTAGTCCTGTGAATAGACCGGTCCCAGTTCTGTTCGAAACGTATGGAAGGAACACGGGTTTGTCATTGACGGGGGTAAATTTACACTGCAGGACACGGCTTGGACTCATTCCAAAGCACATGACTTGAGAGAACTTAGTTGGACTAGACAGCTGCTCATGAACCAGTCTGGGACACACCCTTAGGAAAAGGTATTATTTTTATCATCCCAATTGCATCAGAAAGAAAAACTATTGGAATATGTTGACCCATAGCTATATGTCTAGATCCAATAAAACTTAAAAATCAAAAGAGTTTAAAACTCTATAATTTTTATGAAAATTTAAAAACTGCGACAAACTGGAGCACTGGTACTAGTCCTCTGATAGGTCCGTTAGTGGCAATATACACAAAATTTTCGTAGGATCGCTAATTGGACAGGTGGTGAATTTTTCTCTTAATAATGGTACTACCCGATCCTATATTTAGTTCTTATAGCTGAAGAGAAATTAAGAAATACACAGGAATGTCAACATCATTTGTGGGAGGGATAACCTACGGCTGAAAAACTTTTTTTTTGGTGCTGGTACGTTGAGAGTAACATACATCTATGCCGACAGGAGCTTGTAGGACGTTTAGGAAGATGTTACTATGAAAACTACCTATGCCTGGCCCATCTTGAAACCGGAGACTGGAAACAAATTACGCTAAGAAGTTAGAGCACACAAATATTGACATGGGTGTATATAGGCCCCCATAAGAAAGCGAATCTTGGATCCTCTTTTCAATCTAACCTCAACTAGATGTATCAAGTTCATCAGTTTTTAAGGATTATTTAAATCAATATTTTTTAAGTGCCTCTGTAGTTTGATTTTGCCAAATACTTATGAATTTTCACTCATCTGGTAAAAAACTACGATTTTCAATAAAAGTTAACATTTAATATTCCCGTTCGATTTAACGAATTTTTCGAAATAACGAAAGGGCCTGACAATATATCGTTCGTTAAACCGAGCTTCGACTGTATAGTGAAGAAACACTATCCGAAGACAGAAGACAGACACAATTTAAATAATATTTACCCAATTGGGAAAAAAATGAACTTATTTGTGCGAATTTCGAATTTACATAGTAAAATTGTGTACTTCATTTGTGTAAAACTTTTTTTCTCATTTTTAGTTCGTGCCATTAAGTAAGACAAATATATTTAAAATAATTTGGCAAAATTTAACTAAAATCACTACCGTTGATTTGTTTCTAAGGGCAACATGACAGACTTTAAATAAAGGATACTTTTATGATGAAGTTGACGTTTAAAAATTCTAATTTTTTAGAATTTCGGGAATTTTTAATTATCAAAAATCATCCAACTCAAAGATGATTTCTATAATATTGAGGATTTATTAATTTATATGTATTTATATTATATCAGATTTATTAAAGACCAGTTGACTTCAGTTCATTAAAGTTTCGTTTTCTATAAAAAATATCCACTCTAAAGCTGAAACTCCTTGCTCTAAGATAAAATTTATGAACTTTTGTTCAAGTAAATAATCTTCATATCAAGGAAATACGTTTTCTCTATTACATTGTCACATTGTTTCTTACAGTGTATATTCTCATATATATTGTAAACAGCGTAAAATTGCACACGACAAATGTCATCAACTGCAAATTCTAACAAGTTTCTTTGAGTATACTAAACAATTATTCATATAAGAAAATATAAGAAAAATTAAAACGCCCTTACATTATGTCGGACTACTTTCTTACGAAAACAATATTTACATGAGGTAGGTGTCGTAAAAACACCTACCCTTTGTTACATGTTTAAATGAATAAATAGTTCCGGACAAAAATAAAATTAATAGTATGTTATTGTTTTTATTGTATGACGACTAATGAATACAAATGTGAAATGTAATTTGTACGTGTTTGTAAAATAAAATGAACGAAACTAAGAGGAGTCAAAAACACGAATCTAAATTGTTTGCTTGGCCCATATTCAAAATATGGGGCCCATGGAAAAAAGTTCAAAAACCTAATGAAATGAGGCCTCAACAATTATATGGGAAATAACGACACCAAATTTTTATGTTTTTTTTTTGGGGAATAATTTTGCATTATGAAAAAGAACCTCAATATTTTGAATGAAAATTAAGCCCCTTTTTGAGATTTGACTTTATTTTTCAATTGATGCTCATTGTGGCTTTCCGGGATCTGACAATGGTCGCAACTACACAACTATTTATATACTATATTGCTTCAAATAGCATTATAACATATTGTATCACTTTTGTTTCTTGCGTGGTTCTTTAGTTGTTCCGAATAGCTTTGGATCCACATAGATCCAAAACGGACTAACCATGCACTCAAGCCAGTAGCGGTCGACGGCCTTTGTCTGGGGTTTAAGGACCAAAGCGGGTGGAAAGCCTTCGGCCGGGGTCTCAGACGAATACAAAACGTCACATATACTTCCATATTAATAAGCATAATTAAGTTAGAGACTACTTCGTAAAACACGCGATTTACTGACTTAACAAAAATGTATAATGTTGGGTATCCAATAACATGTATTTAATTTTTTTTTGAAACTTCATACTTTTGCCTTAGTTAGGTTTCATTTTCACACGATCTTGTAAATCAGAAGTGAAAATGATAACTAATTTTGTTTTGGGATCGATTTTCATGATATTTAGTTGGATAAAATTTTGAGAAAATTTTCTATAGAAATAAAATGTTGACATTATTTTCTGTATAAATAAAAATTTGACAAAATTTTCTATAGAAATAACGTTTTGACAAAATTTTCTATAGAAATAAAATTTTGATAAAATTTTCTATAGAAATAAAATTTTGACAAAATTTTCTATAGAAATAAAGTTTTGACAAAATTTTCTATAGAAATAAAATTTTGACAAAATTTTCTATAGAAATAAAATTTTGACAAAATTTTCTATAGAAATAAAATTTTGACAAAATTTTCTATAGAAATAAAATTTTGACAAAATTTTCTATAGAAATAAAATTTTGACAAAATTTTCTATAGAAATAAAATTTTGACAAAATTTTCTATAGAAATAAAATTTTGACAAAATTTTCTATAGAAATAAAATTATGACAAAATTTTTTATAGAAATAAAGTTTTGACAAAATTTTCTATAGAAATAAAGTTTTAAGAAAATTTTCTATAGAAATAAAATTTTGAGAAAATTATCTGTAAAAATAAAATTTTTAAAAAATTTTCTATAAAAATAAAATTTTGACAAAATTTTCTTAAATAAATAAAATAAAATCTTGACAAAATTTTCAATAGAAATAAAATTTTGATTAAATTATGTATAGAAATAAAGTTTTGGCAAAATTTTCTATAGAAATAAAGTTTTGAGAAAATGTTTAGAAAATTATATGTAAAAATAAAATTTTGAAAAAATTTTCTATAGAAATAAAATTTTGACAAAATTGGCTTTAGAAATAAAATCTTGACAAAATTTTGTATAGAAATAAAAATTTGACACAATTTCCCATAGAAATTAAATTTTGACAAAATTTCCTATAGAAATAAAATTTTGATAAAATTTTCTATAGAAATAAAATTTTGAAAAAATTTCCTATAGAAATAAAGTTTTGATAAAATTTTCTATAGAAATAAAGTTTTGAGAAAATTTTCTATAGAAATAAAATTTTGACAAAATTATCTGTAAAAATAAAAGTTTTAGAAAATTTTCTATAAAAATAAAATTTTGACAAAATTTTCTATAGAAATAAAATCTTGACAAAATTTTCTATAGAAATAAAATTTTGACAAAATTTTCTATAGAAATAAAATTTTGATCAAATTATGTATAGAAATAAAGTTTTGACAAAATTTTCTATAGAAATAAAGTTTTGAGAAAATTTTTAGAAAATTATATGTAAAAATAAAATTTTGAGAAAATTTTCTATAGAAATAAAATTTTGACAAAATTGTCTTTAGAAATAAAATCTTGACAAAATTTTCTTTACAAAAAAAATTGAAAAAATTTTGTATAGAAATAACATTTTGGCAAAATTTTCTATAGAAATAACATTTTGACAAAATTGCCTATAGAAATAAAATGTTGACAAAATTTTCTATAAAAATAAAATTTGGACATAATTTTCTATAGGAATAAAATTTTGACAAAATTTAGGGATAAAATAGGAATAAAATTTTTAGAAAATTTTCTTTAGAAATATTTGTTTTGTAGTTTTGTGGTAGATAAATCTTTTTTTTTTTTTTTTTTTTTTTTTTTTTTTTTTTTTATTCTTAAACAGTAAAAATAGATTGTTTAAGTTATAATACTACAACTAGTCTATTTACAAAGGGACTAACTAGTAGTTTTTTAATATTGATATGAAAATTTACAGAGTTAAAGTATCATATTGTGCCTTGTTGATTGAATCGAAATTTCAAATCAAGTGGTTTATATCTCTGAAGTCTTCGGTTAGATATATGTTGTAATATATGTGGTATCTCTTCATTTTTGTGACTTAACAGTCTCATTTCATGCGCTTCTGCTTGATGATAGATTTCTTCTCTCACTGTTTTTATATTCAGATCCCTATGCAGATCGTTGTTCCTTATATACCACGGAGCGTCCACTATTTCTCTCAACACTCTGTTTTGAAATTTTTGAATCATATCTATGTCTTGATTTTTAGCACAACCCCATAGTTGTAGACCGTATGTCCACATAGGCTTCAATACTTGTTTGTACACCATTAGTTTATTTGCAATTGACAAATTAGATTTTCTCCCAATTAACCATTTTAACTCACGGTATTTTATTTCCAATGCCTTTTTCTTACTCTTTATGTGCTCGTTCCATTTCAGCTTTTCATCAAGTGTCATACCAAGATATTTCGCTGAATCAGCTCTAGGTACTTCTTGATCTTTAATATATATAGGTTTAGGTTGTATCTTTTTCTGTGTAAAGTTAACATGCACAGATTTTGAACTGTTTAATTTTAGACCCCATTTGTCCATCCATTTATCAATATCGTTTAGAGCAGTTTGTAGTTTGGTTGTTGATTCTTCAATACTTCGCGTTTTTGCCATTATCACTGTGTCGTCAGCAAAAGTGCCTATTATGCAATCTTCCTGAGGCTGAAGGTCATATGTATATAGGAGATAGAGCATAGGACCCAATATGCTACCTTGCGGTACACCGGATTGAATATGGTAAAGGTTGGAGTACTCTAAACCTTGCTTGACACGATAAAATCGGTCTTTTAGATACGATTCCAGCAAAAGGCAGAAGTTGCTGGGTAAAATGTTTTTCAACTTGTGTATTAATGACGAGTGTACTACTCCATCAAATGCTTGTGATATGTCCAAAAAGACTGCTGAACATACCTCCCTTTTCTCAAAAGTTTCTTCAATGGCATGAGTTATTCTGTGGATTTGCTCTATTGTAGAGTGTCCTTTTCGGAAGCCGAATTGATGATTAGGAATGATTTTTTCACGCTCCAAATATGAGTTGAGTCGTTTACATAAAATTTTTTCAAATAGTTTTCCAATTAATGGCAGTAAAGATATAGGTCTGTAAGAACTAGCTTGACTAGAATTCTTCCCAGGCTTTGGAATCATTACAACTTCTGCAACCTTCCAGAGAGTTGGAACGTATTGAATGCGAATGCAAGAATTGAATATTTTGGTCAGTTTTGCTAACGCTTTAATTGGTAATTGCTTAAGGATCTCTCCATTAATTAGGTCAAAACCAGGCGTTTTTTTGCAGCTTAAATTTTTTATTTCTTGAAGAACTTCTTTCATCGTAACTTTTTCTATAATTTCTTCCTCAATGTTTCCGGTAATGTCAGTCATTGGGTTAGAAATTTTGGAGAAAATTGTTTTTAAATGTTCGGCAAAGACGTTGGCTTTATCGTAGTCAGTTTTTGCCCATGTATTTTGTTGTGTTCTTAGTGGTTGATTTAATTTCTTTGGCCGTTTTAATTTTTTCGTTGCTTTCCACAAAGAATAGTCAGTTTTACTGTCATGCCCAAGCTCTGATATGAATTTATTGAATTTGTTATTATTGTACTTTTTAATTTCTTTACGTAACTTTTGTGTTAACTGATTCATTTTCTTTTTTTCGTGCGGTGATCTATTTGTTTGCCATTTTTTTCTTTGTTTTCTCTTGTCTTTAATGAGATTTGTTATATACGATGGGTAGGTGTGGCCTAGTGACGGTTTTTTTACAATAGGAGTGCTGTTCCATCCAGCATTCTGAATTAGGTTTGTTAATTCTAAGACTTCCTTTTCAAGATCGTCAGAAGTTTCTATTTGAGAAAAACAATTTATTCCATTTTGGACTAAAGTCCTGAAATATTCCCAGTCAGTTTTGTGACTCGTTAGTCTTGGCTTTTCTTCATACACATTGAGCTCTGTGCAGTACGTTAAGTAAATTGGAGAATGATCAGAATTCAATTCATAACCTTCTTCAATTTTTAATTGTGTTGCAGAAATTTTATTAATAATGAAAAAATCTATTAGATCTGGACTTTTAGAATAATCCGTAGGCCAATAAGTTGGAGATCCGGTAGAGAATACATTGCATCCAATTTTGTTTACAGCTTTAAGGAGCTCCCTTCCTTTGGTTGTAGTTAATCTTGACCCCCAATGCACATGTTTTGCATTAAAGTCACCACCAATTATAAATTTATATTTAAAACTTTGAAATAATTTTAAGTAATCAGTATGTTTTATGTTGTGTCTCGGCGGACTATAAACAGACATGATAGTTAGATGTTGGTTATTTTCCATTACAGTGATAGTTGTGGCTTGAAATTGTTCACATTGAATTTTCTCTTCCTCCCAGTGGATTAAATTGTTTTTTACGATAATTGCACTGCCGCCTCTGGCTTTATTGCATGGATGAATAGTATGATATACAGAATATTTTTGAAGAGAAAAGTATGATTCATTTGTAAAATGGGTTTCGCTTATTAAACAGATGTCAATATTTTTTGATTCCAAAACTTGAATCAGTTCATTTTTTTGTTTTTGGAGCCCATTGGCATTCCACTGCATAATTTTTATGTTCGACTTCATTCGAATACACAACTGAAATTTTCCTCCAAAGAGAGGAGGCGGTTCTCGAATATTTTATTTTGTGATACTATGTTATCTAATTTGATTATTATTTCTGTTAGGAGATTTTGATTAATTTGGTTTGTATTTGGTACACTTTGTTTTTGATTGATTTGATTTGAATTTTGTACACTTTGGCGTGTTATTTGAGAGTACGATTTCGATGGTTGGGTTTTATTTGAGATTGTTACTACATTTGTATCTAATATTCTTTTATTTCCTTGAATGGTTAAATGATTAGCATGTGTTGGGACTTTACTGTTATAATTACCATTGTGATTTACGGCATTTTTTAACTTCTTTTCACGTATTTTTTGGAGCTCCTTAGCTACAATGCAGCCTCGATAGCTGGCGGGGTGCTCTTCACCACAGTTGACACATTTCGGATTGGTATCTGTTTGTTTTGTGCAGTTTTTGGATTCGTGTTTTCCAGCGCAGCGGACACATCTAGGTTCTTTTGAACAATAATTTTTAGTATGGTTAAAACTCTGACATTTTCCACATTGAGGAATGAGTTTTGGAAGTTTCAGTGATTCTATGATTATTTTTGTATCAAGTACAGTATCTAGTTTGTATATTTTGTTTATATCTTCGGAGTGGTCGAATGATAAAACAAACATATCTAGCGGTTCTTTAGTTTTAAATTTTGTTTTATTAAAGGCATTAATAATTTTAAGTCCCTTATCTTTTATGTTGGCTATGATTTCAGTGGCATCACAGGTATGAGACAGACCCTTTGCCATAACCCTTATAGGTCTTTGTTGCTTGTCCTCATAGGTATGCCAAGTGGTTTTGGATTCATTCAATATTTTTGTAGTGTTACGATAGTCATTCGCATCTGATGTGTTGATTTTATATGATTTATTGGGTAATAGTTTTATAGAGAAATCATTTTTTGTAGCACTTTTTACAAGATTATGCAGTTCATGATAGTTTTTATCAAACGACACAATAATCGGTGGTGGCCGATTGGGTTGGTTGGTAGATAAATCTTGACAAAAAAAATTGTCTTAAAATGTTTGTAGATTTTTTTTGGCAGGAGTGGCAACCTTGGTTACCACACATTGTTAAAGATCAAGCCTTGCCGGCTTCTAATATCTTTCTCTAGAGTCTCCAAAATGTAAAAATGATTAAAAATTGTGTTGAGTGAAAAACACTTGTAGTAGTTGTTGTTGAGTCGATTTTGAAGTTAAGTTTAACTTTTTAATCGGGGGTTTTTTTTGAAACATTTGGATTGTCGTTATTTTTAATTTTGTCGAAAGAATTTCCCTTGTTAACGTAGGCCTGAATTTATTAATATTTTTTATTAATTTATTAAAATTTCAATAAAAAGCAAAATGATTTTCAACATATTTAATTTCAATCAAGGTTAACTGCTATCGAAAATATGGAGAAGAAGACTACATACAGGCTTAGTACTTGATGTCCAACATTCAATAAATTGACACTACATCACAAATCTACATTAATTGCATTTCCTTAAAAGTCCACTTGCTTTTTGTTTGCCGATGATTTTTTTTTATTCTTGTTGATGTTAGTCATTGTGCATTCGATAATGTGGGTTGTTGTTACGGGGACAACAAGTTCGAAGATTGGAGATTATTTTATTAGCCTCAGTAATGATCTACTTATTGTATTATAGTATTTAAAAATTGTATGATGTCTTTACGTTCATTGAATTGAATGATGAATGAACAATCCATATATGTACAAAAGAGAAGTATTTTAGTTTTTACCGCCTGCATCATTGCAATGTTCAAGATCAAGGTCATCTGTTGTATATATTTTAAATTCAAATATTTGTTTATATGAAGAGCACAAAATTTAAAGCATGCACCATAGGATAGAGGGGGATTTTATAAGATTGTCAGTACATCGAAATGTCGAATTTCTACCTCGTAAAATATGCACAGAAATCGATGATCGACACTTTGAAAAAATTCTATTACTAATTTCACTGAACCAATAGTTATACCCTGCGCCACACTGTGGAACAGGGTATTATAAGTTTGTGCATATGTTTGCAACACCCAGAAGGAGACGAGATAGACACATGGAGTCTTTGGCAAAAATGCTCAGGGTAGGCTCCCGAGTCGATATAGCACTGTCCGTCTGTCCGTGAACACATTTTGTAATCAAAGTCTAGGTCGCACTTTTAGTCCAATCGACTTCAAATTTGGCACAAGTATGTGTTTTAGCTCAGAATAGAACCCTATTGATTTTGGAAGAAATCGGTTCAGATTTAGATATAACTCCCACATATATCTTTCGCCCGATAGAGACTTATATGGCCCCAGAAGCCAGAGTTTTACCCTAATTTGCTTAAAATTTTGCACAAGAAGAACAATTAGTACTATAGTCAAGTGTGCAAAATTTTATTGAAATCGGTTCAGATGTAGATATAGCTCCCATATATATCTTTCGCCCGATATGGACTAATACGGTCCCAGAAGCCAGAGTTTTACCCCAATTTGGTTGAAATTTTGCACAAGGAGTACAATTAGTAGTGTAGTCAAGTGTGCCAAATTTTATTGAAATCGGTTCAGATTTAGATAAATCTCCCACATATAGCTTTCGCCCGATTTACACTCATATGACCACAGAGGCCAATTTTTAACTCTGATTTAGTTGAAATTTTGCACAGGGAGTAGAATTAGCATTATAACTATGCTTGCCAAATTTGGTTGAAATCGGTTTAGATTTACATATAGCTCCCATATATATGTTTTTCTGATTTCGACAAAAATGGTCAAAATACCAACATTTTCCTTGTAAAATCGGCACTGCTTAGTCGAAAAATAGCAAAATTACTCTAATTTTCCTAAACTTCTAATACATGTATATCGAGCGATAAATCATAAATAAACTTTTGAGAAGTTTCTTTAAATTTGCTTCAGATTTGAATGTTTCCCATATTTATACCCTTCACCACTACTGTGGTACAGGGTATAATAAGTTTGTGCATTTGTATGTAACGCCAAGAAGGAAAAGTCTGAGACCCATCGTCGACACCATCGGTATACTAACCGATCGTCTTAGAATTAAATTCTGAGTCGATTTAGCGATGTCCGTCTGTCTGTCTGTCTGTCTGTCCGTCTGTCCGTCTGTCCGTCTGTCTGTCTGTCTGTTGATGTATTTTTGTGTGCAAAGTACAGCTCGCAGTTTTAGTCCGATTGTCCTAAAATGTGGTATAGGATCCTGTTTCGGCTCAAAGACGATCCCTATTGATTTTGGAAAAAATCGGTTCAGATATAGATATAGCTGCCATATATATTTTTCACCGATCTGGTCATAATTGGCGTGTATATCAACCGATCTTCCTCAAATTCCGTACATCCGAATATTTTATGAGTCTCGAAAAACTTGCAAAATATCAGCCAAATCGGTTCAGATTTAGATATAGCTCCCATATATAGCTTTCGCCCGATATACACTCATTTGCCCACAGAGGCCAATTTTTTGCTCCGATTTAGTTGAAATTTTGCACAGGGAGTAGAATTAGCATTGTAGCTATGCGTGTCAAATTTGGTTGAAATCGGTTCAGATTTAGATATAGCTCCCATATATAGCTTTCGCCCGATTTACACTCATATGACCACAGAGGCCAATTTTTTGTTCCGATTTAGTTGAAATTTTGCACAGGGAGTAGAATTAGCATTGTAGCTATGCGTGCCAAATTTGGTTGAAATCGGTTCAGATTTAGATATAGCTCCCATATATAGCTTTCGCCCGATTTACACTCATATGACCATAGAGGCCAATTTTTAACTCTGATTTAGTTGAAATTTTGCACAGGGAGTAGAATTAGCATTATAACTATGCTTGCCAAATTTGGTTGAAATCGGTTTAGATTTAGATATAGCTCCCATATATATGTTTTTCTGATTTCGACAAAAATGGTCAAAATACCAACATTTTCCTTGTAAAATCGGCACTGCTTAGTCGAAAAATAGCAAAATTACTCTAATTTTCCTAAACTTCTAATACATGTATATCGAGCGATAAATCATAAATAAACTTTTGAGAAGTTTCTTTAAATTTGCTTCAGATTTGAATGTTTCCCATATTTATACCCTTCACCACTACTGTGGTACAGGGTATAATAAGTTTGTGCATTTGTATGTAACGCCAAGAAGGAAAAGTCTGAGACCCATCGTCGACACCATCGGTATACTAACCGATCGTCTTAGAATTAAATTCTGAGTCGATTTAGCGATGTCCGTCTGTCTGTCTGTCTGTCTGTCTGTCCGTCTGTCCGTCTGTCTGTCTGTTGATGTATTTTTGTGTGCAAAGTACAGCTCGCAGTTTTAGTCCGATTGTCCTAAAATGTGGTATAGGATCCTGTTTCGGCTCAAAGACGATCCCTATTGATTTTGGAAAAAATCGGTTCAGATATAGATATAGCTGCCATATATATTTTTCACCGATCTGGTCATAATTGGCGTGTATATCAACCGATCTTCCTCAAATTCCGTACATCCGAATATTTTATGAGTCTCGAAAAACTTGCAAAATATCAGCCAAATCGGTTCAGATTTAGATATAGCTCCCATATATAGCTTTCGCCCGATTTACACTCATTTGCCCACAGAGGCCAATTTTTTGCTCCGATTTAGTTGAAATTTTGCACAGGGAGTAGAATTAGCATTGTAGCTATGCGTGTCAAATTTGGTTGAAATCGGTTCAGATTTAGATATAGCTCCCATATATAGTTTTCGCCCGATTTACACTCATATGACCACAGAAGCCAATTTTTTGCTCCGATTTAGTTGAAATTTTGGACAGGGAGTAGAATTAGCATTGTAGCTATGCGTGCCAAATTTGGTTGAAATCGGTTCAGATTTAGATATAGCTCCCATATATAGCTTTCGCCCGATTTACACTCATATGACCACAGAGGCCAATTTTTTGTTCCGATTTAGTTGAAATTTTGCACAGGGAGTAGAATTAGCATTGTAGCTATGCGTGCCAAATTTGGTTGAAATCGGTTCAGATTTAGATATAGCTCCCATATATAGCTTTCGCCCGATTTACACTCATATGACCATAGAGGCCAATTTTTTGTTCCGATTTAGTTGAAATTTTGTACAAGGGGTTGAATTAGCATTGTTGCTATGCGTGCCAAATTTGGTTGAAATCGGTTCAGATTTAGATATAGGTCCCATATATATGTTTTTCTGATTTCGACAAAAATGGTCAAAATACCAACATTTTCCATGTAAAATCGCCACTGTTTAGTCGAAAAGTTGTAAAAATGACTCTAGTTTTCCTTAACTTCTAATGCATATATATCGAGCGATAAATCATAAATAAACTTTTGCGAAGTTTTCTTAAAATTGCTCCAGATTTAAATGTTTCTCATATTTATTTTTTACTAACATTGTGTTCCACCCTAGTGCATTATCCGACTTAAATTTTGAGTCTATAGATTTTGTAGAAGTCTATCAAATTCTGTCCAAATCGAGTGATATTTAAATGTATGTATTTGGGACAAACCTTTATATATAGCACCCAACACATTTGACGGATGTGATATGGTATCGAAAATTTAGATCTACAAAGTGGTGCAGGGTATAATATAGTCGGCTTTAGACTTTCCTTACTTGTTTTTATTGATTTTGCGACAAAAACTATTTACTTTTATATACTAAAAGGGTTTTTTGATTGTGGTTAAAATTACGGGCACAACGTAAACACCACTGCTGTCTATGATGGCACTCTAATGTTTTCATTTAGCAAATTAGGGATTTCTTTAATTCTCTTCGAGCTTTTGAGTTAGACAATAATTTAAGTTTTTTTTTTAGCTTTTTTGAGTGCCAAATTTAATTCAGTTCGTTAGAATTTTCAATTAAATTTTTAATGGGATCATTTTTTAAACTTTATTCAAAAATTAACCGATTCCATTAATTATTTCATTGAAACTAATATTTTTAAACTTACCAGGGTCATTTTGGCGGCAAGAAGTGAATGGGTCTCCGTTAAAACCATGAGGACAACTGCAGACAGCAACATGATTTCTAGACTGCAAAGATCAAAAAATAAAAAAATTTTGTTATATAAAAGTGATTAATAATTAGACTTACAAATATATATTTTACTAAAAAAGTGTACTTTTCAATGTTAAAAGATACAAACATACATTGAAAAAAGACTTTTCTTTTATGAATTTTTATGAATGAAATTTTAGACCAAAGAACATATCATTTGACTCCAAAAATGTTCTTCAACTGTAAAATGTTTTGAGGTTTCAGTACTTGTCATCAATTCAGGTTTATTTGAGAACATATTTTATAACAGCGGGGAAATTCTTTATCTAAAATTTCTTCCCGGATGAAAATACTTTTTCTTTGGTCTACAAATTGTTTTATGAAAATTACAAATCATAATAAATACAACATTAAATTTTTTTAATTAATAATTTTTTAACCGGAAATATATTAATTTTACGAAATTTTCAGTTCAAGACGCCCAGAAAAAAGTGAAGCCACTATGAAAGAAAATGTAAGTTTGTATTAGAAAATGTTAACTAAAATATTTTGTCAATTGCAAACTGATACAAATAAGTTAATAATTTTTGTCAAACTAAAGAAAATTTATTAAAAATAATATTTTTTATCTGTTGTTTAATAAAATTTCATATTTTGGAAGAAAAAATTGGAATTAAAAACTTTTAAAATATCTTTAGCGCTATATGAAGTATGGAGTATGGAGAGTAAAATAAACATTTTCTTCCCATTTGTCAAAATTGGACTAAAATTAACTAATTATCATGATCTAAAATAAAGTCAAATTGGCTATAAAAAATGTCGTTGTCTTTTTTTCTGGGGGTATGGAGAGTAAAACATCATGATGATTGATTCACCTGCATAAGGTAGAGGATATGTGAATATGGGGAAATATTAAGGAAAAACATGTTTTGATTTTTTCATTAAATTATATTAAAAAAATATTTTTGAATAAAGTTTTCGTCAAACTTTGTAAACTTGTCTCTATAAAATATGTATTTAAATCAATATTATTTTTATATAAATAAAGCTCTGAATTTGGACACCATTGGACTAAAATTAACTAATTATCATGATCTAAAATAAAGTTAAATTGGCTATAAAAAATGTCGTTGTCTTTTTTTCTGGGGGTATGGAGAGTAAAACATCATGATGAGTGGAATTGATTCACCTGCATAAGGTAGAGGATATGTGAATATGGGGAAATATTAAGGAAAAACATGTTTCGATTTTTTCATTAAATTATATTAAAAAATATTTTTGAATAAAGTTTTCGTCAAACTTTGTAAACTTGTCTCTATAAAATATGTATTTAAATCAATATTATTTTTATATAAATAAAGCTCTGAATTTGGACACCATTTACTAAAGGCATATCTAACCTCTGTTTTTGTTCATTACAACATTCTATTAAATGTTTAAATAATATTTACCTCACAATTTGCATTAGCACCACAAGCACCCACACAAGGATTTACGCAACGGCCATTCTGACACTGCAGGTCACTACGGCAGTCTACATTGTCCAAGCATTCACCGCGATTGCAGTGAGTCAAAGGATTTCCAGTGTGTCCTGGGGGGCAGGAACATACAGGACGGCCGCCTGCTGTTTCCTGACACATGGCATTCACGCCACAGGGATTACCATGGCAACCATGGACTTGATCCGCATCTAGATTACGTACGAAGGAAGTGCGAAAGGGAGAGGTAACGAAAGTGCAAGGTAAAGTGATTAAAAAATTAGCACAAACTAAATATGGAATGTATTTTTAGAGATTTGTGGTAGGTGTGAGAGTTAATGTATGTGTTTTAGAATTATATAACAAAAAATGCAGAAAATGCGCAGAGGTGAGTGTGTGCTTTGGGTAGAGTGTAGTGAAAGGCAGACAGTGATTGGCATAACATTAAATTCGATAACCATTATTTACAAACATTAATACAATTTTTTGGTGCAAAAAATTTTTAAACCTTCAATTACGTGCCTCACATTATTAGCACAGAAAATTATTACAATAAAATTAACAAAAAGTGGTGATATTTTTAGAAGTGCTTAAAAACAAAATTTAATTTTTTTGTAGGATTTTTTCTACTTCGAATTAATTTCTATACCACGTGAATAATAAGTGTAATAAGGATCCTGATAATATTGTCTCTCCACTGTTCTGCCATCGCCGTATGTATAATACGTACGTCCATTGTATGAGCATGTGCTACAAATAGCACGTTTTGCTAATTTCTTATCATCCACAGAAGTTGTGGTATTTTTGGTTTGGTCTTCAGCATTTGTCCAAGCAATGATAGCAAATACTAAGAGTAATTGAATCCCCCATGTTCGTGATAACTGAAAAAAATATAAAAAAATATAAAGTTTAATTTTTATTTTTAATTTATCATCGATATTATATTGAGTTGGTTTGTGGTAGAACAGGGCGCAAACTGCTTAGCAAACGAGATAACATATAGGTTCATTTAATATAAAAAATAAAGATCAGTGTTTAATATTAGTAGGAAAACAATAGACTTAAGACACAAACTTCTCAACTACGCTTATGATACCTTGGTTAAATTTATAGACAAACTAAAGACTTAAGAGATAGTTTCAGCTCTCCCTTGTTTTAGAGAACTAGAGAAACTGTCATACGTTAACCCAGATATGCCGACCGTACTACATGTAGTACACCTGTTATGTTCAGGTTTCTGCGTTTACAGTGCTTCACATTTTCTAATCTACTTGTTGGTGTGCTAAGGAATATAACGGCCCGTCGGCATATCTGGGTTAAATTAAGGCAAAACAGATGACTTAAGATACACACTTTTCAGCATTTTGGTTAAATTTGTAGACAAACTAAAGACTTAAGACACAAACTTCTCATAAATTATTAGTTGAGAGAGTTTTAGCTCTCTCTTGTTTTAGAGAACTAGAGAAACTGTCATATGTTAAATAAAGGCAAAACAGAAGACTTAAGATACACACTTTACAGCATAATGGTTAACTTTGTAGACAAAGTAAAGATTTAAGACACAAACTTCTCAGCAATTATAAATTGAGAGAGTTTTAGCTCTCTCTTGTTTTAGAGAACTAGAGAAACTGTCATATGCAGGGCTGCCAATTTTGCCGATTTATCGGCATTTTGACGATTTTTTACTCACAAAATGGACAACTCCGATTTTTTTCCGATTTTAACGATATTAGACACATAGTTTATGGAGTTTAAGTTTTTTACACTTTGAAGAAATTTTTGAAAATATTAAAATAAATTTGAAAAATGTTGGGAAAAAATTCGGAAACAGAACGTGGAGTACTTTGGCTTTTCGAATTTTGTCAAAATTCGTAATCATGATTCTTCCAAACTCCGCAGCAAACGTAGACATTTTTAAGCAAAAAACTAAAATTAGATGATAGCTGGAGAATAGTTCAGTGGATGGAATATTCTGTTTAAAAAACAACCTAAAATGAAATAACTCAAATTGTTTTAATACCAAAATTGATAATGATTTACACGGAATGTGCAATAGAAACTTTTACTTATTATTATTATTATGATAAAATTCTAGTACGGTATAAAAAATAACCACCATAAAAAATCACCTATTTTGGAAAACATGGGACTTTTTCTTTAGTTTCAAAATATATAATTAAAAATGTTACTCAATTAATAACAATATTTTAGAAAAATAGATTTTTTATACAAAAATTACGAAATATTTTTGTTTAACAAAAAATGGTTTTTATGGTAATGTTATTTGTATGCAAAACTGATTTCTTTATGTACTTTGTTTTTAGTTTACCCAAAAAATACGTTTAATTTTAATATAAGTTATATTGCCGATTTTTTGACGATTTTTAAAATGCAAGTGCCGATTATGACGATTTTTATCGAAAAAAGTGACGATTTTTCTTGAAATTTTATTGGCAGCCCTGGTCATATGTTAAATTAAGGCAAAACAGAAGACTTAAGATACACACTTTACAGCATATTGGTTAAATTTATAGACAAACTAAAGACTTAAGACACAAACTTCTCAGCAATTATTAGTTGAGAGAGTTTCAGCTATCTCTTGTTTTAGAGAACTAGACAAATTGTCATATGTTAAATAAAAAAACAGAAGACTTAAGATACACACTTTTCACCAAATATTTTATCCTACCCATTAGATATAAGTTAATTTTTTTTGTCTTCTCCTCAAGTTATCATATTCCAAATTTGATTAATTTCATATGTATAATTATTAAAACTATTATAAATATTCAAATAATTCAATTTATCAATATCGATGTTTGTGGATTCTTTATTATTGAGAATTAATATTCATACGCTAAAATATTCAAACGCCCACATATCAACGAAATTAAATCAGTGTCGTATACCTTCATTTATCTAATATTTGATTTGTTCATCTTATTATTGTTGTTGTTGTGGTTCTATGTCTGACGTTATCTTAATGGGAATTCACACCTTGTTTTGTTTTACCGGAACAACTCAAAATTCTCACAATATTGACGATAGCATTAAGCTTCGTTTGCATTTAGTTTTATGACTTAAGCAGTGACTTCTTTGTTCTTATATGTATGGATTAAGTCGTTCAATTTGTATCGATTCGATCGACAATTATATGCTTTTTCGGTGATGATCAATCACAAAATAGTTTTTTTTTTTTATTTAATGTGGGAACTTAGGAAAACATGGGTACTTGTTTTTGTCCATTTATGGTTTTAGAGTGTAGGGTGTTGAGAATTTGCAAAATTGTCAATTTTCCACTCAAAAAAAGTGAACTCTCTATTTCACTAAAGCCAATTTAACTTTATTTTAGTTCATGGAATTATTATGTTTGGAGAAAGCTTCCTTTACCCTAATAATTTTTTGTGTGCGTTAGTTAAATTAACTAAAACCGAGGAAAAAATATACTCAAATGAAGCATAAAGATTAACTAAATTCATGTCTTCCACAAAATAGTTCAGAATTTCTTTAAATTTGTAAATTTTACCAAAAATGCGTTCATCAAGAACTTCGTATGTCACTAAAGACATTCTTGCAATTTTGAACTCCAAGTTTTTCCTTCAAACTACAAAATTTTCTTTAATAAGTGAAAAAACTTAGTTATTGAATTTGTCGAAAAATATTTACTTATTTTTATGACATCGGCGTGATGTCAACGTTTGTAATACTGTTTAGTTAAAATTTTCTACAAATATTCAAAATTTTCTAAAATTAACCGAAAGTTTTCTTCCTGATGGGTTTATTGTTTTTTTTTTTTCAGTGTGTGTAATATGCACTAAATACTGTAGCCGAAAGGGGTTTTTGGGACACAAAATATACACGATAATAAAATTTTATTTGTTTTATTTGTGAGGTCTGTTGGAAAATTTCAGTCATTCACAGCATTTGATCTATGGAATTTAATCTGATTTGGCAAATTGTAAATTGACCGATTACACAAATTAGAGAAATGTTAAAGGTACACAAAAAATCTTTAGAAACACACGAAAAATATCAGAGACAATCGTTGAATCGTTTGCCAAAAATTCGGGTTTATTTGCTCTTGCAGAAAATACATTACATTAAATGTGAATTTTGTTTGTCTGAAATTTCTTTTTTGTATTTTTTGGTGTATCAGAATAAAATCGGAAGCAATCAGTAGACACAATCTTAGTCAGAGTTTTTTTAAACACGTTATAAATTTTGATGTCGCCCACCATAAATTTAACATTATAAAATTATTTCTTTGAAATGATGAAAAATATGCAAATTAAATTTAAAAATTGAATTGAATATATTTTGAAAAATAATTGTATCATTCTAAGAAAACCATGAATCAATATGTATATTTGTTAATTATACAGAAAATGTTATGGCTTCATAATATCGTTGGATTGGAATAATTAATATTTTGGTAAAGTAGTGGCATAGAAGACCTTTGAGGCAATAAGTTAAGCGGTTGATTTTTTAAGTACTTTGACATATCACCTGATGTAAGAGCAATATACTATCGTGTAATACTCTGACCTATTATGGAAGATTATGTAACCTCAAAAATTTCTTTAAATGTTTAATAAGAAGAGCGTTTTTTATCATTTTTTAAAATTTGTTTTTTGTTTTTAAGTAGAGTACTTGACTTCAAATGTTGCATGTTTCAAGCAGAACAAAGAGTTAGACTGGAAAAGGGCAAGGAGTTGCTTCGAAAGTGACCAGTTATTGAATTTGGTTTTCTCCAATGAGAGTCATTCCAAATTGAGTAGTTTGTAAACAAACAAAATGATAGTTCAACTTTTGCACAGGGAATTGACGTATTGTTGGCATTATACAAGTGTCGATCATCTCAAGACCGAGCTTCGCTTTGTACAGCGTCTGATGGCTTTGTCGGCCATATTCGAACAAATCTGAACAGTTTCTACAATTTGATGTTATTTCCGATATTTTTGCTTTTGAACAATAAAAAACGATATATAAATAGAGCTTCACTATTTTGGATTGTATATAAGCCACCCGATATATCTGAATGATGATTGGGGAAAATTCGATAAACGAGATTCGAATCCTTGTTACAGTTTTAAATTCTATATTTGAAGTTAGATATATTTTCCAAAACAATCTATATTGCTGCTCTCATATTGTTTTAATCGAGTCTGGCGTGAAAGTAAATGCTACATATTATCGAGAGAATAAGTTGGAAGCTACTTTAGAGCATACACTGAAAAAACAGAGAATACAACAGGAAGAAAAATTTTGGTTAATTTTAGAAAATTTAGATTATTCTTAGAAAATTTTAAATAAACAGTATTACAAACGCTGACATCACGCCGATATCACAAAAATAAGTAAATATTTTTCGACAAATTTAAGAAAATTTATTAGACACAATTATTTTTTTTTTTCACTTGTTAAAAAATATTTTGTAGTTTGAAGTAACAAATTGGAGATCAAAGTTGTAAAAATGTCTTTAATGCCATACGAAGTTGAATATGGGCGCATTCGTAGTAAAATCTAAAGAAATAATGAACTATTTTGTGAGTAGTAGGAATTTACTAATTCTTTATGCTTCATTTGTGTACATTTTTATCCCATTTTATAATTCATTTAATTAACGTACACTACGCAACCTACGTTTTAGGATGTGCATTTTACAAAATATTAAGGACTTATTTCTTTAAAATAATGAAATTTTAATTAAATAAAGTTTATAATCTTTGCTTAAAAATTTTTTTTTTCATTAAATTTAGGACACAAATTTTGTAAATTTGCGTCCCTCCCTTAACGTCACATGTTTTTCAACTAAGGCTAATTTTCCTTAAAGTAAAGAAACACATTTTGATTTAAAGAAGTTGTCCTTAAATTAACTGAAATATTACAACTATAGATTTAAGATAAAAACGCTTCAAATATAGGCTAATACTTATTTTGAGGATTTAGCGTCTTTAGTTTAAAGTTTTTTTTTTTGAATTAAGAAAACATTTTTTACTTTGAAGTATCCGTTATAATTTGGATTTTGAAACTGGAATTTGTTTGTACGTGAGTTCATATATTAATAAACCGCGAAAAGAGAATAAAAATTTGATAAATGAGATCTGTATCCTAATTTTAATTTTATTGGTCCTAGATTATTATTTTAAAGAAGCCGCATCTTTGGCTCGGAATCAATACCAAAATCCTTAAGGGAAGGTGAAAATCTTTGGATCAAAGTAAACTTTTTTTTGAGTGTACGCAAAAAAATATTAGAGTAGAGGAAACATTCTCTAAACATAGGTTAGGTTAGGTTAGGTGGCAATGGAACCACCGTGGTGCAATGATTAGCAGCCCGCCTTGCATACTCAGGGTCGTGGGTTCGATTCCTGCTTCGACCGAACACCAAAAAGTTGTTCAGCGGTGGATTATCCCACCTCAGTAATGCTGGTGACATTTCTGAGGGTTTCAAAGCTTCTCTAAGTGGTTTCACTGCAATGTGGAACGTCGTTCGGACTCGGCTATAAAAAAGAGGTCCCTTGTCATTGAGCTTAACATGGGATCGGGCAGCACTGAGTGATAAGAGAGAAGTTCACCAATGTGGTATCACAATGGACTGAATAGTCTAAATGAGCCTGATACATCGGGCTGCCACCTAACCTAACCTAACCTAGGTTAGGTGGCAGCCCGGTGAATCAGGCTCACTTAGACTATTCAGTCCATTGTGATACCACATGAACTAAAATAAAATTAAATTGGCTTTAGTGAAATAGAGGGTTCTCTTTTTTTGGGTGTAGTTTGAATGAAAAAATTTGAGTTTAAAATTCCAAAAATATCTTGAATGCCATATGCAGTTGAAAATTTAAAAAAATTTAAAAAATTATGGACTTTTTTGTAGGAAATACGAATTTATTAAATATTTAAACATCATTTGTGTATAAAAATGTTCCTCGTTTTTACTAATACTTAATAAATTCCAAGAACTAAAATAGTGTTTTATTGGTTTTGGTGCCCTGCAGTGTTCACAGTATATTAAAGTCAAGTTGTAAATATATGTAAATATATACAATTTAAGGTGGAATCTTTTAAATCAAAGGACCAAGGAAAAATTTATCGAATTTAGTCAAGTATAAAATCATTGGATAGGAATATATGTTTTTCAGAACTGCTACCCCTTTTGGCTTTTCAGCCAATGCGACTGCATTTCCTTTGTTATCACACAAAATCTTCTGAAACAAATACTTTTTTGATATTATTACTGTTTTTTTTCGAGTGTAGCAATTATTCGTTTCCGCCTGACTTTAACACTTTCTCACTTGTTTTCACTAGTTTCAATAAGTGTTTGAAATATAGATTTACCACACTTCAATTTTATTTTAAATCGTCATCTTTTTATGAATTTTAAGATTTATTTCCAACATAGTTTTTTGTATTTCTTTTTATCATTAATGAACTTTTGAGGTACACTTTTAATAGTGTAGATAATGCTCTCTAATATAAAAGTATTCAATTATCCACTGATCAAATAAAATCGATTTTGTTCATCACTAGATAACTCAACTAATTGTTTGCTAAGCACTATAAACTTCAAATTGAATACTTCACTTCAATGTTTTATCAGAGTAAAACAAAATTGCTTTGTATTATATCAAAAGTTTCTCAGGAGATATAATTTGTTTTCCGTTCACGAATCTATAGTATTTTAATTTATAACGTAGATAATCCATTGGCTTAAGTATTGCCTTTTGACAATGTCCACTCATAGCACTTATACTTTAATAGGACATTAGGCTTTTGTTTCTCCATTCCATTTCAGAAAGCCAAGAATGGACAAAAAAAGAGAGCTACACCAACTTACCATTTTAAAATAGGTATTCGAAACAAAACTACGGCGACAATAAATTCGTATTTCGATTCGATGAATTAGGCATACGTTTCGCGATAAATGAATTTTATCGAACACTGATCAGTTCTTAAGTTGAGCACAGGCTTTTATAAGCATTTCGTTCGTCGTTTTGTTTTGGCCTAGCTGAGAAATAACGAACAGAACACATACGATCGTTTTAGCCAGAAAGTGAGCCCAATACGAGGTATGGCACAGAAGAAACTCTAAATACAGCAATGGCAAATTAACTACAACGCATCAAGAACACTGAGGGCGTTTTGAAACGCCAGCATGGAGCTATTTTCATTACAAGTAAAACATTCTTATTTTATTCGAGGGGGTTCCATGGGAAAGAGTCAGCAAATCGACTATCAGTACCACCAACAAATATGTGTCGATAATATTTTGCTTTTCAATATTTTTTATGCTTAACTTGTCACAGTGTACATCACAAGGAATACTTTCAATTTGCCGCACTATGGACTGAAAGAGTAGAAAATTTTATATGAAATCGCCCGCAGAGAAAAGTCTGCGAAATTTTATATAGCCAATTTTACTTTATTTTAGTTAATAAAAATTTTATTAATTTTAGTTAAATTTTGTAAAATGTGAGAAACACTTTTCTTATTTAAGTTAGTTTTTGATTAATTTAATGACATGAATTAAATGGTGAATAAAGCAGAAAGTAGGGAGGATAAAGTAGAGGAGTAGGACTATGTCATACTATGTTATAAACCACCTTATTGAATCTAAATCTCATTCAATGTCCGTATTTTAAAAACTGAAGAGGTACATATTTATGAGAGCTTTATCTAAAATCTAAACCGATATGCTGATAAGTTTTTTTGCCAAATTCAAGATGCACTCAAAAAAAAGTTTACTTGGATCCAAAGATGTTGACCTTCTTTAAAATAAAGAAATTTTTTACCGACCTATCTGGCTTTAAATCTAGGACCAATAAAATTAAAATTAGGATACAGATTTATCATTTATCAAATTTTCATTCTCTCTTCGCGGTTTATTAATAAAGGTACTCACCAGAGAACGGCTGCGATCTACCGCAACCGACCAGTGTATTTAGTAAACACCAACATTTGCAATCTTAAAACACCAATTGGTAAAAAAAAAAATCAACCACCAATATCCAATGCAACCGACGACTGTCGGTGTTTGTTAGTACTATTAGTGTTTTTATTCTCGAATTTGTATCAATGTAAAAGATCTCATGGTAATTGGTGTCTTACTAACTGCCACCGAAATTTCGTGGGTAAGATTGCAATACGAAAAAAAGCCACCGGCTGCAGTTCACTAGTACTCACTTACAAACAAATGCCAGTTCAAAAATCCAAATTATAACGGATACTTTAAAGTAAAAAATGTTAAAGTAAAAAACTTCAAACCAAACACGTTAAATCCTCAAAATAAGTATTAGCCTATATTTGAAGCGTTTTTACCTTAAATCTAAAGTTTCAATATTTCAGTTAATTTAAGGACAATTTCTTGAAATCAATAATGTGTTTCTTTACTTTAAGGAAAATTAGTCTTACTTCAACGGAGGGACGCAAATTTACAAAATTTGTGTCCTAAATTTAATGAAAAAAAATTTTTTTAAGCAAAGATTATAAACTTTATTTTAATTAAAATTTCATTATTTTAAAGAAATTTGTCCTTAACATTTTGTATATTTCGCATCCTAAAATTTAGGTTGCGTAATCTTTAATACCACATAAAAATTTTTGCAGTGTGTGTTTCAAAGTATTACTCTGTGTTAAATTTGGAAATGATCGGTTAATACATGAGGGTATTGTAGAAAGCCACCGTGGTCCAATGGTTAGCATGCCCGCCTTGCATTCTAAATCCGAGTTTTGACCAAACACGAAAAAGTTTAGAAAAATATATTTACGTGGTATTAAATATTACGCTACCTAAATTTTAGGAAACGCAATTTACACAACAACAAATGCAATTTACACAATAACAAATTTCTTGAAAATAGTGATATTTCAATAAAAAGAAAGTTTATAATTTGTGTTTCAAAAATAGTTTTCATTAAATTTTGGAAATGTGCGTCCCTCCGCTAAAGTGGTATGTCTTTGACCTAAGGCAAATTTTCCTTAAAGTTAAGAAACATTTTTTTGATTTAACGAAATCGTCCTATTATTAACTGAAATATTGAATCTTTAGATTTAAGATACAAACGCTTCAAATATAGGCTAAGATTTATTTTGAGGATTTTGTATCTGTGCGCTGAAAAGAATATTTACGTGATATTAAAGATTATGCAATTTAAATTTTAGGATGCGCAATTTACAAACTTTTGCAATAAAGTTTATAAACTTTACTGCAAAAGTTTTTTTCATTAAATTTAGGACACAAATTTTGTAAATTTGTTCACCCCGGTCGCATGTCTTTGAACTAACAAAAATTTTCCTTAAAGTAAAGAAACACATTTTTGATTTAAAGAAATCGTCCTTAAACTACCGGAAATATTGAATCTTTAGATTTAAAATAAAAACGCTTCAAATATGGGCTAAGACTTATTTTAAGGATTTAGCATCTTTGGTTTAAAGTTTTTTTTTTTTGGAATTCAGCATCGTTGTAATTTGGATTTTTACACTGACATTTGTTTGTACGTGAATAACACTATTGATATACAGTGAAATGAAAACACGATAAACGAGATCTGAATCCCAATTTTAATTTTATTGATCCTAAATTTAAGACCAGTTAGGTCGCCAATAAATGTTTTTATTTTAAAGAAGCCGCATCTGTGACTCGAAATTAATACCAAAATCCTTAAGGGAAGGTCATACTTTTGAATCCAAGTAAACTTTTTTGAGTGTGTTTTTTTGGAATTAAGAAAACATTGTTTAATTTGAAGTATCTGTTAACATACACCGAAAGAACTGTGAACCCACCAGGAAAGAACATTTTTACTAAACTGTATTAGAAACGCACGCCGATTTCACAAAAATAAGTAAATAATTTTCGACAAATTCAAGAAAATTTATTACCCAAAATTATTATTTTTTACCTACTAGAGAAAATTTCCTAATTTGAAGAGGAAAAAATTGAATTTCACAATTGCAAAAATGCCTTTAGTGCCATACGAAATTCAAGATGGGTGCATTATTGGTAAAATTTAAAAATTTTATGAAAGTTGTCTTTTTAAGTTGAAGAAAAAAACAGTTAATTTGATTGCCAATTAGAAATTATCATTAGTACGCACGTGCCTCAAGAAGGAATATTTGCGAATTTGGAAAAAAGGTTTTTATCCATGTGACTTTTTCAAAAATTACAACAAAAATTTTGAAAATTTTTATTAAATCTGTTGTAGTACATATCAATTAAAATATTTGTGGAATTCAAATCTTAGAATTGCAAAAACACAACAGGTGAGTATTTTTTAAAGTTGTCAAGTTGCCTGTGGGCATCTTTCCGCAAAACAGGCAGTAAATTTCCATATTTTTAGACATGAGACCTAAAAAAAACTGTTTGACAAACAATGATATTGAAAAAAATGTTCCATATCAACATCATTCGTTTGGAATGTCCCAGTGACGAGGATGTGGGGAGTGCTGGGGAGGAATTTGGGAGGAATCGTAAAAAGGTAAGAAGCCATAGATATCGGTCTTCTTCATGTTATACTAGTGGATTAGTTTGATCACGAATATTGGTGCTTTATTATACTTAAATTTTTTGATTGCCAATTAAAATGGCATGGTCCAAAACAAAACAATAAGTATATACGGCCGTAAGTTCGGCCAGGCCGAATCTTATGTACCCTCCACCATGGATTGCGTAGAAACTACCATTAAAGAGGTCATCCACAATAAAATTACTTGGGTTGCGGCCGATGGCAAGGCATTTTAAAACTTCTTAACATCATCTTCTAAATTGTAAGTTAGTACATGCGGGATATTTAGTAGACAAAAGAAAGGTCGATTAAATACGTATATATTTGGCACGGTTATTATCGGTCATACACTAGCGAAATGTATCAAATTTCAACCGGATCGGATGAATTTTGCTCCTTCAAGAGGCTCCGGAGGTCAAATCTGGTAATCGGTTTATATGGGGGCTATATATAATTATGAACCGATATGGACCAATTCTGGCATGGTTGTTAGATACCATATACTAACGCCACGTACCAAATTTAAGCTGGATCGGATGAAATTTGCATCTCTTAGAGGCTCCGTAAACAAAATCTGGGGATCGGTTTATATGGGGGCTATATATAATTATGGACCGATATGGACCAATTCTGGCATGGTTGTTAGAGACCATATACTAACATCACATACCACATTTCAACCGAATCGGATAAAATTTGCTTCTCTTAGAGGCCCCGCAAGTCAAATCTTGGGATCGGTTTATATGGGGGCTATATATAATTATGAACAGATGTGGACCAATTTTTGCATGATTGTTAAAGACCATATACCAACACCATGTTCCAAATTTCAGCCGTATCGGAAGAAATTTGCATCTCTTTTAGGCTCCGCAAGCTCCGGCATCTATGGGGGCTATATATAATTATGGACCGATGTGGACCAAATTTTGCATGGGGGTCCGCAAGCCCAATATCGGGGGCTATACGTAAAAGTGAACCGATGTGGCCCATTTGCAATACCATCCGACCTACATCGATAACAACTACTTGTACCAAGTTTCAAGTCGATAGTTTGTTTCATTCGGAAGTTAGCGTGATTTCAACACGACCCCGAATATTTATACTTTATGGGGTTTTAGAGCAATATTTCGATGTGTTACAAACGGAATGACAAAGTTAATATACCACCGTTCCTATGGTGGAGGGTATAAAAACAAATCACGCGTGTCTCACACGAAGCCGTGAATGCCCGCAAACGCGACTAAATAAAAATGTGTAGTGCGTGAGCGTGAGTAAAATTCAAATTATGTTCGCGATTTTGCGTGAGTAAAATTTCTCCGAAATCACTGCCTACGATTAAAATTCACGTTCACCATCCAATTCACGTTCACGATTAAATTCAATTGTAATCCATTGCAATAATAAAAACAAATTTAAAAAAATCTAAATAGCCGTAATACGTCTATAATTCCAAATCAAACTATTTTATAGTCACAATTGCCAACGCTGCCCAAAGGCAACTTTCTATGCCGCCCAAACGAATGGGTGTGGTGACCCAAAATTTTGGCTAGATGCTTCTAAAAATGACTTCAACATGATTAAACGTAAAAAAATAGCGATACCGATAAAACTTCGGGGTTAACTGCCAGTTAACAGAAAGTTAATCGCAGATATCTTTAACTGAAAATGTTTCAGCAGTTAATTTATCTATCTTTCATATGAATATGGAGGCAGGATAACAGACATGTCCATAGTACAATTTAAAAGTTCGTTAGCTAAAGTAGCATCTTCTAGAAAATGATGTACATAATTTTCTTAAATTCGAAATTTAAAATGGTTAATATTTGAGTAACTCCATTTTTTTTTGCAAAATATAAAATTTTCTTAAAAAGTGTTAACTTATTTGTATCATGGTGCATTTTTAATATTTTTCTTTGCTTTAAGGAATTTTTTTTTTACTTCAAAGACATACGTCTTTAAAGGAGGGACGATAAATTAATAGATCCAAAAACAAATATTATATATTTTCTTTTAATTAAAACTTCTTGGTTTTAAGGAAAGTGGCTCTTAATATTGTGTAAAATTTAGGTTACATAATTTTCAGTCAAACTCTGAACTTCAAAAGGTTTTATTGATGAATATAAAAAGTTGATTTTGTCAACATGAGTATTCGATTATAGTTGTTGTCAAAGTCGAAGTTTGCAATAAGTCAACTTTGCATTTTCTCCTTAAGGAGTTGACTGTTTGAAAATTCTATTTTCGAACCCAGCAAAAAAAGCGTCGCCAAAAAAGTATTGAAAATGTTCTTTTTGGATCCGGAAGTGGTGCAAAATTGACGCAGAAGCGATGAATTTAACATGGTCTTGTCATAGGGCGGAAGTCCTCCATTTCAACAGCCGGTGCACTGAATTTGCATCACTTCTTTAGGTGTGATCCGAATTCAATGTTTTGGATGTAAATTAAAAAGATTCTGTTATATTTTGTCAAATAAATAATTTTTATAATTTTTTATCATTTTTAATGGGTTCTAACGCTTGTCTGAAACGTTTGACCTCAAATATTTTCAAAACTGCGCAATTTTTTCAGATTGGATTTAGCATTTTTTTCGACAAAATTTAAATATTTTATGAATTCTTAAACTGTTTTTAACCAATTTGAAACAAAAAAAGTTAAAATTACCCATTAAAAATATGAAAAAAAGCTTTTATAAAAAATTGAATGAAAAGAACTTCCTGTGTAGTTAAAATAAAGAACATCATTGGGAGTATATCTTCTGGAAGTGCTTTTAAAGTTGTGCTTTTGGAAGAACTTCCAAATTTTTTTGCTGGGAATTTCATATCCCAGCAAAAAAAGTAGTGAAAATGTTCTTTTTGGATCCGGAAGTGGTGCAAATTGGCGCAGAGGCTATGATTTTAACATGGGCTTGTCATAGGACAGATGTCCACCATTTCAACAGCCGTTGCACTGAATTTGCATCACTTCTTAAGGTGTGATGTGAATCCAATGATTTGGATGTGAATTAAGAAATTTTGTGATATTTTGACGATTAAATAATTTTTAAAATTTTTATGATTTTTAATGCATTAAAAAGCTTGTCTGGTACGTTTGACATCAAATATTTGACAAAATTCATTTAACTCAAATGAACTTCCTGCACTGAAAAAAATATTGTCGTGAGGTCAAAGATTTCATGTCTTTAAAATACGAATACAAATTTTGCTTAGCATAGAAGACGCATTTCTCTAAAATAAAATTATTTTCCTTGTCCAAAAGTCGATAAACTTTTCAGTGAAGTCGTATTGTCCTTATAATTAAGTGATTTGACTTAAAAATGGGTATCTTAACATGAAAGAAAAAATTTATAGGCTAAGGTCAACTTGACTTTAATAATTCAGAAAAATTCTTTAAATTTAATGAAATTGTCTTTAAATTTGTTGTCTTTTTGCATCTTGACTACAAAGCAAAAAATTGTTCAAATATAGGACATGTTATTCAAAACTTTATTTTAAAGAAGTTTTTTACTTCAAACATAGCATAACTTCTACTGGAAGTCGAGTCCTAATTTGGAAAATAAAGTTGCCGTTCACTCGTTTTTAAAGGACTTTGATAGCATATGAAGAAAAAAAGCTGAGAAAGCGAAAAATTAAAATTTGCTTCCTAGAAGCAAGTACACAAAACCTAAATTTAAAAGAGAATTGTGTCTTAAAAGTATCCTTACTTGTATTCTCCGCTTCTTTGGCTCGGAATCAATACCAAATTTTTTAAAGTAAAGACAAAATCTTTGGAACGGAGTATGCTTTTTTTTCAGTGTGTTCAGTTAAAATAAAGAACATCTTTGGGAGGACATTTTTGGAATCGCTTTTAAAGTTGTGCCTTTAGTAGAACTTCCAAATTTTTTTGCTGGGATGTTTTTGCCAAATTATATATCTATTGTGAACAATTCATAATAACTTCCAGTACCATGTGCACACGTCAGCACACTACGTCAAGTATGTAATACCACCAACAATAGAACAAATTGCTTCCACATAGGTATAAATATCATCGTACTGAATTTGGGTGAATTAATTTTGATGCGTGGGTTTTGCATACAATTATTAGTCTTTATGACAAGAAAGCCACCGTCGGCGGACGACCCGAATGAGCAGCTCACTCACATTTCTAATACGTCTACTTGTTTGGTAGTCATTTTAGAATATTGGCGCGTAAATAAAATCATTGTTTCAACAATAGTCTATGGTTGGTTGGATGAATGAATGTTGGGGTAGTTGTTTACTTGGCCTTTTCCATAGAATTATTTAAATATGATTAAAAAGTTGCAGAGTAAAATTCATTCAAAATAAATATGTATCCCATTAATTACACTAGCCAGCAGGAAGAGGCGATTGGCCAAGCTATCGTTGTGGTATTCTATTTTGTACAATTTCTCTCTTTCACAAAAACTCAATAATTTATCTTAGCCAATGCCATTAATTTGGTCAGAATTTAAAATGACAAATTCCATATATGTTTGTAATTTTCAATCATTCTTCAACCTAAATCAAAGTTCAATGAACAACCGTTGTACCCTCACAAATAAAAAAAAAAAACAACGATCGTAAACTTCCAATATTTTCATAGTGTTTTAACTTGGATAAAATATACACTCAAGAAATTTGTTTGAAAACACCGCAGAAAAAATCTGCGAAAACTGTAAAAAGTCTGTCTGTTATGTTTTAAATACTATTACACTGAAAAAAATATTGTCGTGAGATCAAAGATTTCATATCTTTAAAATACGAATGCAAATTTTGCTTAACATAGAAGATGCATTTCTCTAATATAAAGTTTTTTTTCCTTGTCCAAAAGTCGATAAACTTTTCAATGAAGTCGTATTGTCCTTATAGTTAAGTGATTTGACTTAAAAATGGGTATCATAACATGAAAGAAAAACTGTTTGGGTTAAGGTAAACTTGACTTTAATAATTCAGAAAAAATCTTTAAATTTAATGAAATTGTCTTTAAATTTGTTGTCTTTTTGCATCTTGACTACAAAGCAAAAAATCGTTCAAATATAGGATATGTTTTTCAACACTTTATTTTAAAGACGCCTTTTACTTGAAACATAGCATAATTTCTATTGGAAGTCGAATCTTAATTCGGGAAATAAAGTTGTCGTTAAATCGTTTTTAAAGGATTTTATTAGCATATGAAGAAAAAAGGCTGAAAAAGCGACAAATTAAAATTTGCTTCCTAGAAGCAAGTACACAAAACCCAAATTTAAAAGGGAATTGTTTCTTAAAAGTATCCTTACTTGTATTATCAGCATCTTTGGCTCGGAATCAATACCAAATTTTTTAAAGTAAAGACAAAATCTTTGGAACCGGGCATGCTTTTTTTCAGTGTACATTTAAATATGCTTACATCGTTTGTGTAAATCTCATTTTTGTTTTGAGTTCGTGTCGTTAGAGTGTCCCAGCAAAAAAAATTGGAAGTTGTTCCAAAAACATTTCTTTTAAAGCGCATCCAGGAATCCCCCATCAAGTTTTTTCCACTTCCGATGCAGTCCTTTTGGACAAGTCCACAAACATTTCTTTTAAAGCGCATCCCGGAATCCCCCATTAAGTTTTTCCACTTCCCATGCAGTCCTTTTGGACGAATCTTAGAAAGTACGGAATTAGTTCGTTTTAGGTGAAAATTACAGTTTTGGATAATTAAATTTCAGAAAAAAGAATAGAAAATCAATAACAAAAAGTAAAAAATAAAAAAATCATCCATACTGGGATTTGAACCTATGCTTGACTTTTTCACTTGCATGGAAGTTCTTTTGAAAAGGTTTTATATTTATACCAAAAAATATATTTATACAAAAATATATGCCGAAACAAAAAACAAAATTAAAACCATGTATAAAAAAATAATTTTTTAGAAAAATATTTAATAAAAAATTGCCGCTGGTGATATTTGAACCAGTGTCCTTTATTTTTTCATTCATAATAAAGAACATCTACACACAAAAAATTATCACCAAAATTTTTTCAATTAAGCACTTAATTGAATTTGGAAACGGATTCAATTAATATGTTAATTGATTCAATTAATTATTTAATCAAATCCGAATAAAACCAATTAAAAAAATGATTGATATTTGTTACGTTTCCAATTAAAATGTTAATTGATTCAATCAATTTGTTAATCAATTCGGAAATAATTTTCAATTACAAACGTGATTGAAATTTTTTCCGTTTCCAATTACATATGTGATTGATCCAATCATCTTTGTGATTGAAACTGAAGAATTTTGAGCAATGGAAAGAGCGAAAAGAGAACAAGAGAATGGGTATTTATTCAGCAATGTATGATGGAGAGATCAGTCTGTGGAAGTAGCTCGTAACGAACGGTTGGGTTTTTGTTTTTCGCGTAAATTGAAAAACATGATTGGCGACATTCTGTCTGCTGCATTCAAAATGTGTGCATAAATATTTTGAACGCAACAACAAATCATAACAAAGGGTTGAAATAAATAAAGTGTGCAACAACAAACGGCCACGTGGTAAGGGTTTGAAAAAAATATGTGACAGAACGCATTTGAAATTACCTGTGTTTGTGTTTTGTGGTATTTGTGGTAAAATGGAAAACAATCTACGTTTATTGAAGGTAAGAAATTGTGAAATGTGAATACCGTTGTCCATTGAAGCCTGTTTACATTAAACGGACTAAAGTAATATATTTTCTATTCATTTCTTTTAGTGACCAATTTTATTTCGTGAAATTGACCAATCAATCCCATCAACTTCATCATTTTATCAAATATATAATAATATGTTTGCAATAAAAAAGTGGGTACCGTATTGATCTTTTAAAATTATAAATTTTTTCACTCCTAGTTTTCTTAAAACCAAGAGCGGTATGGGTTTGTTGGAAGATTCACCTTGAAGTTGCGAAGTAGCGTTGGCATTAAATTGCATTTTTGTTTTACCTGCCTTTTTCAGTTTGAACCCAAGTAGAGAGCAGTATATCTGGTATATAAACTAATGAGCTGAATTAGGTAATGGTAAAAAGTTCTTTCTTTTGGATTTAAAAATATGAAAAATATCCGAAAATAATAAAAATATGTATTTTCCATTTATATTTTTTCTATTTCCAGAATTTGCAAAGTATCATCAATATAATACCAAATATTACATTGCTTTCCCATTATTTTTGTCTTTGATTGGTTCAAATTTTAATAGACGATTTTAATGTGTGGAAATTTTGGAAAGGAATTGTTACTAAAATTAAATTACCGAGCTCCTCAATACACCTTTTTATGCTAAAAGACTACAACTGCAAAAGAAGATTATAAATCTGCAACCTGGAACTAAGAATTGAACTTGATATTCTATGCAGGTAATGTTTAACAAAATTAACTTTTAATTGAACAAAATTAAATTCGAATTATTCTGTTTACTTTCAGAAAAACTAATTTAGCTTACAGGCTGCTGATTTATTGGAAATCTAGGCGCATCTACATATTAAAAGGAACATGCTAACATGGTTATTATTATAAGGAAGATAGTGATTTATATAATTTATTTTTTCACCCTATAGTTGTTATTGATAGTTGTTCTAACATAACTTACAAATACAACAGTAAGTTATGTTAGAACAAAACACAAATGACAAGAACCAAATTTATTTGTCTATTGCATAATTCAAAAAATAATAAAATATTAAATATGTTTTATAAGAAACACATATTTTCTTTTATTTCAAAAGAAAAAAAAAACTAAATACGATTTTGGGGTCGCAATATATAAATTTTTTTGATCGAAATTTATAGCCAATTTCAATTAATTATTTAATTGAATGAATCAAATAGTTGATTGATTTTTGTCGCGAAATTAATTAAAATTTTAATTGATTCAATTAAAACTGTGATTGAATTTTATGTTAAAAATCAATCACGTTTTTAATTGATTCAATCACACAATTAATTGATTCCGTGACAAAAGTCAATTAAATTTTTAATTAAAAATCGTGTTGATTTTCAATCAAAATGGGTGATTGATACTATCATTTTCGTGATTGAAGACATTTCAATTAAAAAAATGATTGAATCCGCGATTTTCGTGATTGAAATCAAAAATTTTTTTTTGTGTGTAAGGAAGTAGTTAGAATGTCATGCCGTGGTGTCATATTAGGTTCATGTAACATAACAAACATTTGAATAGACGTTTTGAATAGACGTGCTAAAGCATTCTGTTATGCTGCCAACAGACCCAGGTTCAACACCCGGTGGAAGCAAATAAGTTTTTCAATTTGTAAAAATTAGAAAATAAAAAGTGAAATTGGAAAAAATTGTTTTTGTTTTTTTGTTTTTAATTTCTTCATCCAAATGAACATCCAAGGCACAAATTCTAAATCAATGTAAATCCAAAAATAAAAAATATAGTACTTCCGTCCTATGGCAAGCCCATGTAAAATTCATTTGAGATGATCCAACTTTGCACTATTTCCGGATCACTTCTTTGTTGGAAGCTCTTTTTTGCTGCGATGTAAAATATAATTAAAATGATCAACTAATTTTAATTCATTAAATTATACATAAATAGGTTCTTGATGTTTTCGTCTGAGTCTCTTTTGAGGTTATCTTACTTTTTGTGCAAAACTTTAAGAAAATCGATGTAAAATCCCGTTGGAATCAGGAGTAAAACATTGAATGTTTTATTATATTTGCGGGATCTATATCCAACTCTGAATCGATTTGAACAAAAACTGAACAAAATTTCAAGTAAATCAGAGTGAAAACAAGACATCTATGCCAGTTGCCACAGTTGGTAGAATTCTACTAAAATTGGTATATTTTTTACTGTTTGGTAAATTGGTAGAATTGTCATTTTTACTGTCCTTTGACACAGACTATCAAAGTACATTGCACCGAAAAAATGATGCCCAGTTTCAATGATTTTATCTTTAAATGATTGATTTTGGAATTGATTCCGAGCCAAAGAAGCGTACTTGATTCTAGGTAACAAATTGTAGTGCTATTAGAGCCCTTTAAAAACGTGTTAACGGCAACTTGAATTTTCAAATTCAGACTCATTTAGATATTAGTTATGCTATGTTTCAAGTAAAAATCGTCTTGAAAATAAAGTGCTGAAAAGCATCTCTATTTTGAAACGCTTCTCTGATTTGTTGTCAAGATGCAAAAAGACAACTAATTTAAAGACAATTTCATTAATATTTAAGATTTTTTCTCCATTAGACAAACAAACAAAATTTTCGTTCATTTTAAGATACCAATTTTTAAGACGAAACACTTAATTATAAGGACAAAACGAGTTTATAGGAAAGTTCACCCAGAAAAAAAGTGTATTTGAAACTAAAGGAAAAAATGTTCATCAATTTAGTTTAGCCATTTTATTTCCATTCAGTTAAATTTTTGTGTGAAATAATAAAATTTACTTGCTTCAGTAAAAAAAATCCTAAACTGAAAACAGTTAGGAATAGTTCATTAACTAGAATAAGGCATGGAATTTTACTAGTACTGTTTTCTTCGCTGGGTATAAGAATTTACTACTGGACAAAAAAATTTTATTCACTGATAACAAAGCATTCGTAAAAATAAACAAAAACCGAACTAAAACCAAATTTCCTCAAATTTAGTAAAATTTCTTATAAAATGATAATTCCGACTTCCTTTATTATAGAAAGCTTATCATACATACGAATAACAGTTGGAATAGAAAAATATTTTAGTTCATTCGTACTAAGAACTATTCAATCCTTTCAAAACTTAAGGAAACACACTTGTTAGAATATAGGAAAATTTCCTACATTTCTTTTATCTACCTGTAATCGATATGTTTGCGCGTGGATTGTTTTTTTTAGTTGGAATCGCGTTGTTATGGTATACGGAGAGATTGTTAAAAAAAAAAAACAATATAGTAATATAATATAATAAAAAAACAAATACAATATATAAAATATTTGTTATTTTAAATTAGTGAGAAAAATGTTCGTTTATTGAAAATTGGTTTATAAAAAAAGAAAACACCAGCAGAATAACAACCCCTTTATTCGTCTTCATTTTGGAATCTTCAATTATCAGATAATATTCAGTGACGCTAACCTTTTGTGAAAAAATTGGTTTAAGATTTTTTTGTTTATATTTGTAGGTATTGAAATTGTAAAAGGTGGACAAAATTGCTACACTGAAAAAACAGTGAACCCACCAGGAAAGAAAATTTAATTAATTGTTGAAAAATTTGATTAATTGTAGAAAATTTTAACTAAACTGTATTATAAACGCAGATGTCGCTCCGATTTCGCAAAAACAAGTAAAAAATTTTATTATTATTTATTATTATTTTTCACTTATTAAAGAAAATTTCGTAGTTTGAAGGAAAAAATTGGAGTTCAAAATTGCTAAAATATCTTTAGTGCCATACGAAGTTCATGATGGACGCATTAAATATTGGTAAAATTTACAAATATTAAGGAATTCTGAACTATTTTGTGGGAGACACGAATTTAGTTCATCTTTATACTTCAATTGTATATAATTTTTTCTTCTGCTTTAGTTAAGTTAACTTACGTACGCAAAAAATTGTTAATGGCATGGAAACTTTCTTAAAACGTACTAATTCCATGAACTAAAAGAGAATTAAATCAGCTTTAGTGAAATATAGGGTTCACTTTTTTTTGAGTGTAGGCAGCAACTTATTCAAAGTGAAAGGTACTACAAGAAGAAAATAATATGTTTTAATATTTCAAGGCCAGCCGATGCTGTTGATTCTAAATAAATATATTTAATATATTAATAAAACATATCTTTTATTGAAGAAAAAATTGCTTATATAAATACATAAAATTGTATTTAAGAACGAAGGTAAGCAGTTCTAATTTTGAAGTAAAAGGTTTACCACAAACATGTAAGATTTGTTCAAATGAATGAAAAAAGTTCAATAAAATCCATATATGAATTCAATTCAGTTAAATTTTTCCATTCCGTGGTTAGTGGTACATAAATATAGGAAAATTTTAACTAATATATGGAATGCATTCTATCTAATTTCTACGAAAATCATATCGTTCAAACAAATAAAAATGTCTTTGGTGCTATACGAAGTTCAATTTTCTTCACAATGAGTTCATTTTAACTTAAAGAAGGGGTCACTTTTTTCTGGGTGTTTAAAGTATTTTCTACAAGAAAAAAAAATACTTTGGAGAAATGCGTCTTCTATGCTAAGCAAAAAAACGCATTCGTATTTTAAGGACATGAAATCTTGGACCTCACGACAAAATTTTTTTTCAGTGTGCAATACCAAACTAAAATTCATAATTCAAGGGTTTCTTTGTAAGAAAAATATTTTGTTTCTATACCATCCACTAAAATTTGATCAAAAACTTAAAATTTGATTTTTCATATTTGCTACATGTTTGGTATAATTTTCACGAAATTTTGGTAGATTATTGTTTAATCGAATAGCAACAGTGCCTCTATGTTATATGGGCTTTAAACGGACGAATGATAAATATGAGTTACACGTGAATCTGATCCGATTAACGATATTATTTTTTTTTTTCATATGAACCGATCTCTACAATTTAATTTGAAGCATAGACTCAAAAAAAGTTTACATGGATCCAAAGATTTTGACTTCTGTTCTTCTTTAAAATCAAGAAATTTTTTAGCGACCAATAAAATTAAAATTAGGATACAGATCTCATTTATCGAATTTTCATTCTGTTCTCACGTACAAACAAATTTCTGGATAGAGAACATGGAGCATTTTTGTCTAAAACATGTTTTTTTTCTCGCCAAACATATAAATACATGATTTCCGAAATCAGATACATAACATGGTTGCGACCAACATGTTCCCCACCAAAAAATAACATTTTGATTTTGAAACCTGTTTGAGGTGATCATATTTCTTGTCTGCACACAAAAAATTTTTTTTCTGGTTCAATCACGAAATTAATTGATCCAATTAATTTTTTAATTGAAATGTCTTCAATCACAGAAATGATAGTATCAATTAAAAAATTAATTGAAGGTCAATTAAAAAATTAATTGATCCAATTAAAAAATTAATTGATACTATTAATTTTTGTGATTGATTTTGGTTTCAATTAAAAAATTTGTTGAATCAATTAAAATTTTAATTGAATATTTTTTAAAACTCAATTAAAATTTTAATTGGAAAAATTTTCGTGAAATTTTTTTCTGTGTGGTCCAAGGCTTTGTTAAAATAAGGATAATGTAGCGAAACTACCCCTTGTCGTAAAAAAACTGAACAAAAAGTTGAAAAACAATCATTGGCGCAAAAGGGCAATAGTTCCTTTTTGCTCTTTTTGGCAATTGCACGAAAATTTTCTTTCGCATTAGTTTACATTGAACATATTTGAAAAAAGATAAGAAATATTGCATTGGACTGTGGTAAATTTCGAAAAAATATGAAATTAATCTAAACCCAAAAACGTCAAATTACGTGTCGCAGATTTTAAATATTGTTTTCGTTCTTTTATATATTGAAGGTTTCCTACAATGTGGCCTTGGGCTTCAAATCTATGGGGAAGGTGCTTTGGATCGGGCGAACTCAATGTCGGGTTTTACTTGTTTTCGATGACATTGGGCATTGCAAAATTTTTTACACATTTTCTTTGCTAAAGTTCCCTTATCCATATTGTTTATAAATGATTAAAACTAACATTGAATATTTAATATACTCACCATCATAAAATAATAATGGAGATATAATAAGTTTGCCAATACGTTTGTAACACATCGAAATATCGGTCTACGGCTTTACATAAGATATATATTCTTGATCAGGGAGAAATTCTAAAACGATATAACCAAGGCCGTTTGTCTGCCTCTCTGTTGCCATGCTACAGCCTTCAATAATGGCACTATCATCCTGAAATTGGGCACAGATTCGATTTTTTTAGGCAGGCAAGACAAGTTCGATGACGGTTAGGTTAGGTGGCAGCCCGATGCTCACTTAGACTATTCAGTCCATTGTAATACTACAGTGGTGAACTTCTCTCCTATCACTGAGTTCTGCCCGATTCTATCTATGTTAAGCTCAATGACAAGGGACCTCCTTTTTATAGCCGAGTGCGAACGGCGTTCCACATTGCAGTGAAACTACTTAAAGAAGCTTTGAATCACTCAGAAATGTCACCAGCATTACTGAGGTGGGATAATCCATCGCTGAAATTTTTTTGGTGTTCGGTCGAAGCAGGAATCGAACCCACGACCTTGTGTATGCAAGGCGGGCATGCTAACTATTGCACCACGGTGGCTTCGATGATGATAGCCCATTAGATGTTAATATAGCCCCCATATAGACCGATCTTCCGATTTGGGCTTCTACACTGAAAAAACATTTACGTGATATTAAAGATTACGCAACCTAAATTTTAGGATGCGAAATTTACAAAATGTTAAGGACAAATTTCTTTAAAATAATGACATTTTAATTAAAATAAAGTTTATAATCTTTGCTGCAAATTTTTTCATTAAATTTAGGACACAAATTTTGTTAAAGTCAAAAAAACATTTTTGGTTAAAAGAAATTGTCCTTAAATTAACTGAAATATTGAAACTTTAGATTTAATATAAAAACGCTTCAAATATAGGCTAAGACTTATTTGGAGGATTCAGCGTCTTTGGTTTAAAGTTTTTTTAGAATTATGAAAACATTTTGTACTTTGAAGTATCGGTTATAATTTGGATTTTTAAACTGTTATTTGTTTGTACGTGAGTACCTATCCCAGCAAAAAAAGAGCTTCCAAAAAAGTAGTTTGGATCCCCAATCTGTGATCCGGAAGTAGTGCAAACTTGGATCATCTCCAATGAATTTTACACGGGCTTGTCATAGGACGGAAGTACTCCCTTTTTGGATCCTTTGCATTACTTTAGAAGTTGTGCCCTGGAAGTTAATTTGAATGAAGAAATTTAAAAAGCGAAAAAAAAATTTCTTTTCACTTTTCACTTTTTTTTTCAACCATATGTTTTATTACACTATTATTTTCCTATTATCTAATTTTTACAATTTGAAGAACTTTTTCGCTCCGACCAGGAACCTGGAACCTGGGTATGCTGGCACCATAACAGAACGCCTTAGCACACTCTGCCACAAACGCCATTGAATATAAAGCGTCGAAAGGTCAATTCAAATATGTGTGATATGATGGTAATACGACACCAAGGAATAACATTCTAATTGCTTCTCGAGAAGTTCTTTATTAGTATGAACGAAAAAATAAGAAACACAGGTTCAAATCTCACCAGCGGCAATTTTTTTAACAAATATTTTTCTAAAAAATAATTTTTTTATGTTATGCATCGTTTTTATTTTTTATTTTCGGCATATATTTTCGTATAAATAAAATTAAAAATTCTCGTAATTTGCAAAATCTTCTCAAAAGAACTTCCATGGAAGCGAAAAAGTCAAACGGCACAGGTTCAAATCCCAGCTGGGATGAAATTTATTTTTTTTAACTTTTTTTATTAATTTTCTATTTATTTTTTATTAGTTTTCTATTTTATTTTTAATTTAATTGTCCAAAATTTGCACTTAAAATACCCTGATTGCGTTCTTTCTAATACTTGTCCAAAAGGACTGCATCGGAAGTAGAAACAAATCATTGGGGGATCCCAAGATGCGCTTTAGAAGAAATGTTTGTGCACTTGTCCAAAAGGAATGCATCGGAAGTGAAAAAAATCATTGGGGGATCCCACGATGCGCTTTAGAAGAAATGTTTTGTGGACTTGTCCAAAAGGACTCCATCGGAAGTTGAAGAAACTCGATGGGGAATCCTGGGATGGGCTTTAAAAGAAATGTTTGTGGAACAACTTCCAATTTTTTTTGCTGGGTTTATTAATAAACTGCGAAAAGAGAATGAAAATTTGATAAATGAGATCTGTATCCTACTATTAATTTTATTGGTCCTAGACTTAAAGCCAGGTAGGTCGCAAAATATTTCTTTATTTTAAAGAAGCCTCATCTTTGGCTCGGAATCAATACCAAAATCCTTAAGGGAAGGTCAAAATCTTTGGATCCAAGTAAACTTTTTTCTTTGGGTGTAGGAATCGTAGTTTTTATCCGATTTGCCTGAATTTGGAAATGTAGAAGTATTTTAGGAGCACAAATAGGTGTGCCGAATATTATGTGTATTGCTCCATGGTATATCCCCCCATTTGATTTCTGGGACTTCTGGAACCGTAGTTTTTATCCGATGTGACAGAAATTGGAAATTTAGAAGTATTTTGGGAACACAAATGGTTGGGCCGAACATGGTGTGTATCGGTCCATGTGTTGGTATAGTCCCCTTATAGACCAAACTCCGGATTGGACGTCTTGATTTGAAATTGTAAATCTAGAGATATTTTAGGCCCACAAATACGTGTGTCGAATTTAGTTTTTATAGGTCCTTTTTTTTCTTCCTCTGTTGGTTAAGCTACACTTGTAGTTTAGTCAATGCATGGTTTCAAGCTAGGATCAAAAACCACAATAATGATTGAAGAGAAACCAACAATAACAAACAAAACGAATGAAGATAGAGGAAGCACGCTCAAAAACAAACCCAGCCAACTACATTCAAATCGATGATTTGAGTTTGGCAAAGGAAAAGAGATATGCTTGCAAATTTGTTTAGGCAGTAGCCAACTATCAAACCTTTTTTCGGAAGGTTCAAGTGTAGTTCACTTTGGGTTGAGTGAATTACCTGAATTTATTCTGATAATTGGTTGATAGTTTTGCTGCAAGTAGAGGATGCTAATGAGAAATGTGGTAATTCCGAAACAGCTGTACATCCAACCATCTTGCAGTCTATAAATAAATTTGACAAGCATACTTTTCCTCTGTTGGTTAAGCTACACTTGTAGTTTAGTCAATGCATGGTTTTAAGCTGACATCAAAAACAACAATAATGGTCCTTTTTTTTGTAAAACCTCCATATACACCGATAGAATGGCATATTATCACCTCAAACATGTTTCAAGAGGAAAACGTTATTTTTGGACGGGGAACATGTAAGATGTTTATCGCAATCAGGTTATTTTTTCGGAAATTATGTATCTGATTTCGACAACCATATATATGTTTGGCGAGAAAACAAAATTTTTTGCAATCAACATCTTCCATGTTTGGGTGATCATATTCCTTCTCTGCGTTTAGACCGATCTCCCGATTTCACTTCTCGAGGAAATAGAAGGCACACTGCTCATCCCAATTGCCTGAAACTAATAGTACAATTTCCAGAATATCCTTCTCATACTCATTCGAACTTTGATTTCCAATCAAGGTGTTATTGTATCATTTTTTTGCACGTTTACACGAGATATTTAAGATTCCTCAAAAAATCAAGCAAAAATTGTTTTTATAAGTGTATACCATAAATTGTTTTTATGATGTAGTCCGCAAATATAGAAGCTCGGAAATCATATCATTTGAATCGATCTACTTAAGGTAGTATTTTTCTTAAAATTTTATATATTGTACGAGTTATAATTGATTTATGGTGGTGGGTATATAAGATTCGGCCCAGACCCAGAACTTATAGCTTTCTGATTTCTCATTAAGAACTAACAAGCATATTTATTTATTAATGAGAAACCAGAAATGATAACGTTTGTTTTCAATTCATAAAATATCAAAATAATAGGCGTATAATTGCAACAATGAAGGTGTTACAAATAAATAATTAAACTAATTTTACATAAATATATTTATATGCGTTCGATGTAAGAAATATGGTAACATTTGTATTTTATTATGATCATTTAGTAACTATTTATTTTGAGTGTATAGAGAGAATTCATGAAAAAAAAAACCAAAAACGATCTTCCGGTAGTTTTTGTTCGTTGCATAGAATATCTGGCGACAAAATCGGTCAATGACACTCGAATTTAATAATATATACCGCCTACAATTTCGAGATGAACATTTACCTAAAAGAAAATATCTTTATTTGTCTTTAAGCGATTACAGCAAATTTGAAAATTTCTGCACAAATTGGTAATCAAATGGAATAGAAATCAAAATTTAACAATACAACAATTAAATGGAGGCTATCTTGGGCTGCATCTAAGATAAGATAATAAAAACTTCCCAAGATGTTCTTTTAAACAGTAAAAAAAACACAAAAGGGATGTATTTTTATAGTCAGTTGTAGGTGCCACAATTTTCTGATCCTCTTGAACATATCCAATTAAATATTACACCCCAATGATTATTACAACCCTAACATGTATTTACATACAAAAGATGTAAGTCGATAAGCAATTGGTCGGTGCCACTAAATGTGATACTTTTTTACGATTTTGTGCCATTTTTTCAAAAGTTTAAATTTTATTGGAAGTTAACATCACATAGAGAAAATTCAGAAAAATGTAAAATTATGCATCAATGATAAGAAGCTATCGTCCAATAAAGGTGATACGGTCAAAATTTGGTCAATATAAACGTATTTCTTTCAATTTTGCATTTAAAAAACCTGAACACCCCTCATTTTGAAGGTGTGTGTGTGTAGAATGTTGCTCCTATTTTGATTTTGGAATTCACTCTTCAGTTGTCAAAATGCCGTCCAAGCAAGAAGAGCAGCGTATCAAAATTTTGCTCGCGCATCGCGAAAATCCGAGCTAATCGCACGCAAAGCTGGCAAAATCCTAAAAGTTGCCAAATCAACCGTTACAAATGTAATTAAAGTGTTTGGGGAACGTTTGTCGACAGCCAGGAAGTCTGGATCGGGGGGAAATCGGAAACCGGAAGCCGCTGAGACGACAAAGAGAGTTGCCGGTAGTTTCAAGCGAAACCCTAATCTCTCTCTCTCCGAGATGCCGCAAATAAGCTGGGTGTATCGTCTACAACCGTGCATCGAGCCAAAAAACGAGCCGGATTATCGACTTACAAGAAGGTAGTGACTCCAAATCGCGATGATAAACAAAATACGACGGCCAAAGCGCGATCCCGGAGGCTGTACACGACGATGCTGACGAAGTTTGACTGCGTGGTAATGGACGACGAAACCCACGTCAAAGCCGACTACAAGCAGCTTCCGGGACTGGAGTTTTATACGGCAAAAGGAAGGGGAAAGGTAGCAGATATTTTCAAGCACATAAAACTGTCAAAGTTCGCAAAGAAATACCTGTGGCTTGAAAAGCAGCGTTTTCATAGCTTCCGGGACTGTCAACCAAGAAATTTACGTGAAAAAGTGTTTGAATAAACGTCTGCTGCCTTTCCTGAAGAAACACGGTTGTTCCGTACTGTTTTGGCCGGATTTGGCATCTTGCCATTACGGTAAAAAGGCCATGGAGTGGTACGCCGTCAACAACGTGCAGGTGGTTCCCAAGGACAAGAACCCTCCCAACACGCCAGAGCTCCGCCCAATTGAGAAATACTGGGCTATTGTCAAGCGGAACCTAAAGAAGACCAAAAAACTGCTAAGGACGAGCAGCAGTTCAAGGCAAACTGGCTTTCTGCGGCGAAGAAGGTGGACAAGGTGGCTGTACAAAATTTGATGGCAGGTGTCAAGCGTGAGGCCCGGCAATTCGGATTTGGAAAAGCGAAAGCCTAACTGAATATTTTTCCTGAATTTTATACTAATTGAACTTGAAAAAGAAATTTAATTTGATTTGTTAAATAAACGATTTCACCGATTTACACGCGTTTTCCCTTGACCAAATTTTGACCGTATCACCCTTTAATTCTTAATATTTGAACGGTTATGATTCAATTAAGGTTATGTCAAATTTATTGTGACGATAAATATCGTTTCAATGATGATATCTTAATTAGGGCTGTCATTCGGGATCGATTTTTATAAATCCCGGGATTCGGGATTTCAAAATATAGAATCCCGGGATTCTTTACATTTTTTATGTAATAACAATCTAGAGCGTCAAAAAATTGTTGTACATTAAATCAATTTAGTTTAATTCAATTTTATTAACGAAAAAATAACAAAAGAACATAAAGAGTTAAATAAAAAACAATTAAAATTGCTATCATACTTAACGAACACTTACACGCAAAAAAATAATTCTTTCCTCCCAAACGAAATTTTAGACAAACAAAGTTCGTTTCTCATTTGCTTTTCGTTGAAACGAAGTGTATTTGGAAGAAAAGTATATACTTTTTGTGATAAACGTTTATTCTTTTCCAGAATGTAATAACAATTTCATAAAGACTAATTCAAAAAAAAATTCTGGCTAATTGCATTTTCCCTCACATCTTTCTCACTTCCGCGAAGTTTTTTATTTCATACCACCTTTTTCTGTAATACAACCAAAGAAATTTGTTAGTAGGGACAGCAGAAAAGTCTGCTAAAACAGCAGAAAGTCTGCTGAGAAAGGGACAGCAGTCACTGTTTGCTGAAATAGCAAACATTTCCTGCTATTTTTGAAGCTAGATTACACTAAAACATGTTTTATTTTGGCTAAAACAAATAAAAATGTCATCTTAGGAGCTATCCTAACATAATTAAAACAATATTTTATGAATATCTATAGTATTTGGCCCAAAATTTGAATATTTATAAAATTGAGGCATAACAGCAAACAAAATGTTTGCTGATCGTATTTAGGAGCTTGTAAGTATATTACAGTGCAAAAATACACCAAAAACTGCTTTTGGTTCTTAAATATGCTTTGGGGAAAAATGTATAACCTAAAAATTTTATAAATTGTTGTTCATTAGGCCCTGAAGTACAGAAATATAACAGCAGACATCGACTGCTGTTTTTAGCAGACTTTTTTCTATGAGTGTGCAAACAATGTAAAAGAAATTATACGATTTTATAAATTTTTACATTTTTTTAACTTTCGCCTGGACGGAGAATCGAACCGCGGACCATGCAATTTGTAAGGCAACACACTATCCACTGAGCTATGTAGCCGTTGTCATCAATAGACAATTACCCATATAAGTTATATTTATATAGCATAGCTTGCGGCGCCCACGAGCCGATTAAACAAAGTTTATTTAACAGAAAAATACATTTAGTTGGGCACCGTGGAGCAGTGGTTGCTACGGCCGACTTGCATGCCAAGGGTCGTGGGTTCGATCCCTGCTTCGACCAAAGTTTTTTTTACATATATTCCAGATATGGTCGGAAGATTCCGAAAAAATGATCAGACCTAAAGTCAGAAAAGAACAGTGTTTGAGATAAACGGAATGGACTGTGTTTTTGGTTCAAAAATAACTTTTTTTTATTGAAAAAATAAAAATTTTGTACCAAACGAATTTTTTTCCTAATTTCCCTATTTTAAGAATGAAATAAAGTATATACAACAGTAAGTTCGGCCGGGTCGGATTATAAATACCCACCATCACGAATCCAATATTATAGTTTTCCTTTGAAATTTCAGGGAGTTTGATGGCAGATATTGTCCCAAGCAGAGCAGTTCAACGTACACTTCTCGAAGATAAAAGTAACATGAAGAATATATCAGATTGTGGATTTGTAAGAATCATTTTTGTTTGAGTTTTAAAGGAATCTTCAACATCTCTTGTGCAAGAAAATGATGAAATGACGCCTTGATGTGAAATCTAGATTTTCACCCCCATTATTTAATGATTACGAGAAGTAAAGAAGAAGTACATTCAGTTTCAAGCAATTTTCATAATCAGTGCGCTTTCTATACCCTCAAGAAGTGAAATCGGTCTATATAGAGGCCTACCAAATAGACCGATAAAACTAAATCCGATTCTTAGCCTATCAATGAAAGAGAATAGTTACTTTTTCAAAAATATTTTTATTTTTCAATATATTTTTCTGAAACTTCACTTAGTCCAACGCTTTTCTAGCAATTCTATCCCATGATTAAAATAGTTTTCCTCAAGGTCTTCAAAATAGTGGTTTACAACTGTAATTGCATCTTCATTTGAGGTAAAACGCTTGCCAGCAAGGAATTTTTTTAGATTTGGGAACAAGTAAAAGTCACTGGGAGCTAAATCAGGAGAATAAGGTGGGTGGTTAAGCAACTCGTACTTTAATTCGTTGATTTTAGCCATTGTTAAAACACTCTTGTGCGCTGGTGCGTTGTCTTGATGAAAAATTATTTTTTTTGTGTTGTAAGCCAGGACGTTTTTCTCGAATTTGTACATTTAACATAATTTATCCAAAAGGTTGCAATAGTACTCTGAATTTATTGTTTTACCCTTTTGCAGATAGTTAATCAATAAAATACCTTTGAAGTCCCATAAAACCGTTGCCATAACCTTACCAGCCGATTGATTTGTTTTTGCCTTCTTTGGGGCACTTCCTCCAGCTTCAGTCCATTGTTTGGATTGTTCTTTTGTCTCTGGAGTATAGTGGTGGATCCATGTCTCATTAAAAGTTATGAAACGACGCTTAAAATCCATTTTATTTCGTTTAAAACGATCCAAACAAGCTTGAGAAATGTTCATTCTTATGCGTTTTTGATCGACTGTTAACAAATGCGGCACCCATCTTGCAGAAAGCTTTTTCATCTGTAGTTCTTCATGCAAAATTAAATGGACTCGATCATTTGAGATGAGATTAGCAATTTCACGCACTTTTATTCGTCGATCATTTAATACCATATCATGCACTTTGGCTACAATTTCTGTTGTTGTTGCTGTTTTTGGACGTCCACTACGTGGTTCATTTTCAATGCTTGTACGACCACGTTTAAATTCAGCTATCCAATTTGTTTACTGTTGCATATGAAGGAGCACTTTCACCTAACACATTCACAATATCATTATGAATTTCTTGTCCCGATAAACCTTTTTTATGTAAATATTTAATGACAGCACGCATTTCTAATTTTTTGTGCTAGGCTAAGAAGATTCCGAACTGCCCTCGTATAGTCCTAAAAAACCTCCAGATTTTCAATTTCAGGCAAATTGGACAACAACTACGGTTTATACAAGCCCAAAAAGTAAAATCGGGGATCGGTCTATATGGGGGCTATACTAAAACATTGACCGATACGCACGTCTTTATGTTCGTAAAATAACTCCAGATTTCAAATTTCGTGCAAATTGGATAAAAACTACGGTTTTCTATAAGCCCAAGAAATAAAATCGGTAGATCGGTCTATATGGGGGATATACCAAAACATTTAGATTTCCAATTTCAGGCAAATTGGATGAAAACTACGATTTCTATATGGGGACTATATCAAAACCTGGACCGATATAGCCCATCTTAGAACTTGGCCTGCCTGCAGAAAGACAAGTTTGTGCAAAATTTCAGCACTATTGCTTCATTATTGAAGACTGTAGCGTGATTACAACAGACAGACAGGCAGGCGGACATGGTTATATCGTCTTAGAAATTCTCCCTGATCAAGAGTATATAAAACGAAGAGATAGCAACGTATCCCTAAAGTCCGAAGTTAGAAAATTATTCAGAATTAATTTATATGGAAATGGAAATTCAAATCGTTAAATCGATAAAAACCCAAATATTCAAATAATAGAAAATGAATCATAGTGTCCAATGTCGAGTGTCCGTTATTGATGGCTTACAGTTCGCATCAAATCTATTATTAATGTCCCTCTAGATTTTTTTATAAAACAGAAAAAAAAACTACAATCGAATTTGTTTATTTTTAGATATTCGTTAATTCTAAACTTCTTTTCTTACATTTGAGACAAGTATAATAAAATAAAAACGATAATGTATAATCATTTAATGTGGGTGGAAACAATACAGCTTCATCGCCAGGCAACATCATCATCATCATCGAATGTTAACTAAATTATTCAAATGATACGAAAGCAATGGACTTAAAAGACCATCAACATAAATAGTCAATTTATTGTGAATAGGGGTTTTAATCGTGTGTTCGGTAGCCTAACTCAAATTTGTCCACGAAAGACATTAAAGATCTTCAATAATATATGGTGATATGATTATGTCCAAAAACATATTTCACCGGAAGAAAATCAATTCTCTTAAGCGGAGATTGAGATATCATTAATAATGATTTTAATAGGAAAACTGAAACTTATCAATTTTGAGTTCGATACAAAGGTCCCATGATTGTTTCATTCGCTTGTAGGCTTTTGGTATACCACACCACCAAATTCATATCCATAAGATTCTTCCCATTGGATATTCGGCGATGCAAAATATTTTCTTTTGTTGCAGTAGGTGTTCGCAAGCTTCCCTCAAATGCTGTTTTGTGTTAGGGCTGTTTTATTTTAGTAAAGGATACCGTAAGCCGTGACGGACTAAATGAAACCAGAGTACATACTAGTTTATCGATGACATCTCCAAAAATATCTCCTGGTGCACAATTGGCGCAGATGAACTTAGCATGGACTTGTCATAGGACGAATGTTCAGTTCAGTTCAGTTCATTTCAGCAGTCATTGCACTGAATTTGCATCAATTTTTAAGGTGTGATACGAATTCAGTGTTTTCGATGTGAATTAGGTTAGGTTAGGTGGCAGCCCGATATATCAGGCTCATAGTCTAAGTCAGTCCATAGTGATACCACAGTTGTGAACTTCTCTCATATCACTGAGTGCTGCCCGATTCCATGTTAAGTTCAATGACAAGGGACCTCCTTTTTATAGCCGAAAATAATTTGGTCACACAAATAATTTGGTCCAATAATTTTTATTGTTATACCAGAAATCACACCCTGATCACGAACAATAACTTTGATCTGCCATAAAATATGTCTACCAGAAATATTGATCTACGACCCCCTAAAATATATACCGATCGACTCAGAATCACCTCCTGAGTCGACCTAGCAATTGGTGTTCATCCGTCCATCCATGTATTTGGTGTTCGCAAGATTAGGGTCGCATTTATTAACCGATTTTGATGAAATTTGGTACATGGTGTTTTTTGGCACAAGGGCGAACGCCATTGGAAAAATCGGATCAAATTTAGATATATCTCCCATATATATATGTATCGTCAAACGGCCTTACTCAAAGTTGGCTTACTTGAATCTTCTATAGTACACAGAAAAAAATTTCACGAATTTTTTTCAATTAAAAATTTAATTGATTCAACAAATTTTTTAATTAAAACAAAAATCAAAAATTTTTTAATTCATACTATCATTTCTGTGATTGAAGACATTTCAATTAAAAAATTAATTGGATCAATTAATTTCGTGATTGAATAAGATTTTTTTTTGTAGGTACACTATAGTGCCAAAAATCATCGAAATCGGTTCAGATTTAGATATAGCTCCCCGATTTTCCAAAATTTTGTCATAATAACCTTATTTATTAACCGATCTTACTCATATTTAGCACAAGGTAACCCTCTGTGGTATTAACTAATCCTGAAAAATATCATCCAAATCGGTTCAGATTTAGATATAGCTGCCATATATATGTATCGCTCAATTTTCAAAAATTCCCCTAATAACCTTTTTTTTACCATTTTTTAACCGATCTTACTCAAATTTAGCTACTGTCGTATCAACTGCAAAATATGTATCGCTCTGTAGAATCAAATATAGCTCCTAATATCAGACAGATATTGTGATAAAACTCCTAAACATGCACGCCTTAATTCTCTTAAATATACAAATACGCATTATCTCCCAAACCTATTTCAATTATACCCAACAAATGCTTATGTTTACTACTTCAGTAGGGGTGATTTAGGGTATGATATAATCGGCCCGACTTTCTACTTTACACGGACGAAAAAGGCTGTTTGGGTGTAAAAATTATGATTTGAACTCAGTTTCGTAGTAAAAATTTAATATAGTAGTATGTAATGTTGAACACCTTTTCGGGATATTCCGAACGTATCTGGAATATATGCAAAAACATATATGTAAAAAAAAATAAAAAAAAACTTGGTGTCGGTCGAAGCAGGAATCGAACCCAGGACCCTTGGCATGCAAGGCGGACGTACCAACCACTGATCCACGTCGCCAACAAATGTATGTTTAACAACGTTATGTTGTTAAACAATGTTACGTTTGCATCGGATCGTGGGCGCCGCAAGCTATGCTATATAAATATAACTTATAACGATAATTATCTCTTGATGACCATAACAGCTACGTAGCCCAGTGGATAGTGTGCTGGCTTACGAACTGTGTGGTTCGCTGTTCGAATCCCCATCCGGCAAAAGGTAAAATTAAAAAAAAAAAAAAAAAACAAGTAAGGAAAGTCTAAAGTCGGGAGGGGCCGACTATATTATACCCTGCAACACTTTGTAGATCTAAATTTTCGATACCATATCACATCCGTCAAATGTGTTGGGGGCTATATATAAAGGTTTGTCCCAAATACATACATTTAATCTGGACAGAATTTGATAGATTTCTACAAATCTATAGACTCAAAATTTAAGTCGGCTAATGCACTAGGGTGGAACACAATATTAGTAAAAAAATATGTGAAATATTTTAATCTGAAGCAATTTTAAGGAATCTTCGCAAAAGTTTATTTATGATTTATCGCTCGATATATATGTATTAGAAGTTTAGGAAAATTAGAGTCATTTTTACATCTTTTGGACTAAGCAGTGGCGATTTTACAAGGAAAATGTTGGTATTTTGACCATTTTTGTCGAAATCAGAAAAACATATATATGGGAGCTATATCTAAATCTGAACCGATTTCAACCAAATTTGGCACGCATAGCTACAGTGCTAATTCTACTCTCTGTGCAAAATTTCAACTAAATCGGAGTTAAAAATTGGCCTCTGTGGTCATATGAGTGTAAATCGGGCGAAAGCTATATATGGGAGATATATCTAAATCTGAACCGATTTCAACCAAATTTGGCACGCATAGCTACAATGCTAATTCTACTCCCTGTGCAAAATTTCAACTAAATAGGAGTTGAAAATTGGCCTCTGTGGTCATATGAGTGTAAATCGGGCGAAAGCTATATATGGGAGATATATCCAAATCTGAACCGATTTCAACCAAATTTGGCACGCATAGTTACAATGCTAATTCTACTCCCCGTGCAAAATTTCAACTAAATCGGAGTTAAAAATTGGCCTCTGTGGTCATATGAGTGTAAATCGGGCGAAAGCTATATATGGGAGATATATCCAAATCTGAACCGATTTCAACCAAAATTGGCACGCATAGTTACAATGCTAATTCTACTCCCTGTGCAAAATTTCAACTAAATCGGAGTTAAAAATTGGCCTCTGTGGTCATATGAGTGTAAATCGGGCGAAAGCTATATATGGGAGATATATCCAAATATTCAACCAAATTTGGCACGCATAGTTACAATGCTAATTCTACTCCCTATGCAAAATTTCAACTAAATCGGAGCAAAAAATTGGCCTCTGTGGGCAAATGAGTGTAAATCGGGCGAAAGCTATATATGGGAGCTATATCTAAATCTGAACCGATTTGGCTGATATTTTGCAAGTTTTTCGAGACCTATATAATATTCGGATGTACGGTTGATATACACGCCAGAGGCCAAAAAAATGGCCTCTGTGGGCAAATGAGTGTAAATCAGGCGAAAGCTATATATGGGAGCTATATCTAAATCTGAACCGATTTCAACCAAATTTGGCACGCATAGTTACAATGCTAATTCTACTCCCTATGCAAAATTTCAACTAAATCGGAGCAAAAACTTGGCCTCTGTGGGCAAATGAGTGTAAATCGGGCGAAAGCTATATATGGGAGCTATATCTAAATCTGAACCGATTTGGCTGATATTTTGCAAGTTTTTCGAGACCTATAAAATATTCGGATGTACGGTTGATATACACGCCAATTATGACCAGATCGGTGAAAAATATATACCAAATTTTAGGACAATCGGACTAAAACTGCGAACTGTACTTTGCACACAAAAATACATCAACAGACAGACAGACGGACAGACAGACAGACGGACATCGCTAAATCGACTCAGAATTTAATTCTAAGCCGATCCGTATACTAAAAGGTTGGTCTATGATTACTCCTTCTTGGCGTTACATACAAATGCACAAACTTATTATACCCTGTACCACAGTAGTGGTGAAGGGTATAATTATAAAATTGAATAATTTCTTCTAGAATGTTTGTATTACAGAAAGAGGTGCTAAGAACTAAAAAAATTCGTGGAAGTGAGAAAAATGTGAGGGAATATACAATTAGGCAGAAAAAAATGTTTGAGCACAATCTTTTTTGGGAGAAAATTCGTCTAAGCATATAATATTTTTGGGTTCAAAATGTTTCCAAACATATTATATGTTCACATAATAACATATAGTTTTTTTGGAAGACAACATTATTGAATTTGGATAGAAAAATACATAATGTTTGGAACTTAGACTACCCAAACATATTATATTGTTTAGACCAATATGCTTTCAAACATATTATATATTGGAAGAAATCAAATATATAAATGTTTGGGCAATACCCAAAAATTTATATGCTTGAAGCAAAATGTGTTTGGGAGTATATGTTACAGAAGCGATTTTTTTTTGAGGGTGTACTTACTTGTTTTTCTAATAAATTTTCTTGAATTTGTTGACAAATATTTTCTTATATTTGTGATATCGGCATTTGAAATACAGTTTAATTAACAATTTCTGTTTATTCTGGAAAATTTATTTTGTTTGCGTAAATTCCACTTTTACTTTTGAAATACACAACGAAATCACATTTTCATTTTTCTAAATAAATAGAAACTGTCTGGTGTGCACTTCTGAGTAGAAACTATATCCACAGAAAAGGTAATAAAACCCTATACTCAATGTTTACATTTTGAATTAATAGAATATAAAGTATATTTGTACATACATACACTGAAAAAATATTGTCGTGAGGTCAAAGATTTCATGTCTTTAAAATACGAATGCAAATTTTGCTTAGCATAGAAGACGCATTTCTCTAATATAAGGTTTTTTCCTTGTCCAAAAGTCGATAAACTTTTGAATTAAGTCGTATTGTCCTTATAATTAAGTGATTTGATTTAAAAATGGGTATCATAACATGAAAGAAAAAGGCTAAGGTCAACTTGACTTTAATAATTCAGAAAAATTCTTTAAATTTAATGAAATTGTCTTTAAATTTGTTGTCTTTTGCATCTTGACTTCAAAGCAAAAAATCGTTCAAATATAGAACATGTTCAATTTGTAAAAATTAGATAATAAGAAAATAAAAGTGTAACAAAAAATAGTGATAAAAATAAAAAGTGAAATTGGAAAAAAATTTAGTTTTTTACTTTTTTAAATTTCTTCATTCAAATGAACTTCCATGGCAAACTTCTAAAGCAATGCAAAGGATCCAAAAATGGAGTACTTCCGTGCTATGACAAGCCCATGTAAAATTCATTGGAGATTATCCAAGTTTGCACTACTTCCGGATCACAAATTGGGCATCCAAACTACTTTTTTGGAAGCTCTTGTTTTGCTGGGCTAGCAAAAAAGCGTCGCCAAAAAAGAAGTGAAAATGTTCTTTTTGGATCCGGAAGTGGTGCAAAATTGGGGAAGAAGCGACGAATTTAACATGGGCTTGTTATAGGACGGTTGTCCACCATTTCAACAACCATTGCACTGAATTCGAATCACTTTTGAAGGTGTGATCTGATTTCAGTGTTTTGGATGTGAATTAAACAATTTTGTGATATTTTGTCAAATAAATAATTTTTATAATAATTTGTGATTTTTAATGCATTCTAACGTTTGTCTGAAACATTTCACCTTAAATATTTTTAAAAAATTCGCAATTTTTCTGGAATCGATTTAGCATTTTTATCGACAAAATTTAAATAATTTGTACCATTTTATTAATTATTATTCTGTTTTTAACCTATTTGAAATAAAAACAGTTAAAATTACCAATTAAAAATATGAAAAAATCAAGTTATGAAAAATTGAATCAAAAGAACTTCCTGTGAAGTTAAAATGAAGAACATCTTTGAGAGGACATTTTTGGAAGTGGTTTTAAAGTAGTGCCATGTAGAAGTGTGATTTAAATAAGCTTAAAAAATAAAATAAAAAAGTTTTTGTTACTCAATTTTTATTCATTTGTTTTCACATAAAGTCGTCAATGGTTAACAAAAAATTCAAACAACAGCAAAAAATTGTTCTACAGCCGAAAAAAATTGCAAACGATGTTCGTTTCTCTTAACTTTCGTTTTGGAAGGAAAGAATAATTTATATGCACCTAACAAACTTCAATTCTTCAGAATTTTTTTCTTATACCACCATAGAATGGTGACGGGGGTATAATAAGTTTGTCATTCCGTTTGTAACACATCGAAATATCGATTTCCGACTATATAAAGTATATTCTTGATCAGGGAGAAATTCTCAGACAATATAAGCATGTCAGTCTGTCCGTCTGTCTGTTGTAATCACGCCACAGTTTTTATATAGTCCCCATATAAAGCGAACTCCCGGTTTGGGGTCTTGGGCTTATAAAAACTGTAGTTTTTATCCAATTTGCCTGAGATTGGAAATCTAGAAGTATTTTGACCATCAAAAAGTGTACCGAAAATGGTGCCTATCGGTCCATGTTTGGTATAGCGCCCATATGGACTGATTTTCCTGAAATTGGAAATCTAGAGGTATTCAGGGCCATAAAGAGGTGTGCCGAAAATGGGGTATAGCGGGTTCAGGTTTGTGTGTGCGTCAGTGTGATGATTACACACAAAAAATTTTTTCTCTGATTCAATCACCAAATTAATTGATCCAATTAATTTTTTAATTGAAATGTCTTCAATCACGAAAATGATATCAATCACAGTTTTAATTGGGCATAGAAAAAATTCTTGATTAAAAAATTAATTGATTTTTTCAGCAAAATTCAATTAATTTTTTAATTGATTCAATTAAAAATTTAATTGATGTTGATTGCAAAACGCAATTAATTTATTAATTAAAAAGGGTAACTATTTTTAATTACTTAGTTAGATTGGCTTAGAGTTTTTATTTGGATTAACAAATGATTGTTTGAAATACATTTTTAATTAAAAATTTAAAAAAAATCAGCACTTTTTTTAACTGAATTAGTCTTCCGAACTTGATTAAAAAGTTAATTGTATCAATTAATTTTTTAATTAAACATTTTAAAAATTTCAATCATTGACTTAATTAACATAATATTTCTATCATGATTAAAAAGTTAATTGTATCAATTAATTTATTAATTGAAAAAATTTTCAACTTCAATTAACTTTTTAATTGGAAATATTTTGGTGATATTTTTTCTGTGTATATATGAATTTATTTTAAATTAAAACTAAAATAACGGACTTAATCACGTTCTGGACTCGAATTTGTTGTCTGACTTACGGAATATGGATCAGCAACATATAATCTGGGATCTTCGTGTCGATGATTGTTTGAACTATTACGTATGTTCTCTCGACTGTGAACAAATTGTCGTGGCATTAGGTTTAATGAATCGGTGGACTTTTGTCTGGATAAATCTTGATATGTTTGATGTTTTACCCGGGCTCTGCGAGTTCAAAATAATTGTCTAGAATTCTTACAATTTCAGCTTCGCAGGATATTAGTTTGATGCTTTTGAAAAATTTTGCTAACAGTGACTCCCTTTCGTTGTCCAAACTCTTAATCTCTTGGCAGGATCGCCAGTTTTGGAGGTCAATTATTTTTTTGTTGAAACTCAAGTTTCTTGATTGAATAGCTTTTATTGATTGACAACTCATGTGAAAATAAAAATTATATTATAACAAAAACAACTGTGATGAATTTAAATTATAAAGGTTTGTAATGTTCTTGTGTATCTATACCCATATGGACTGATCTCCCGATTTTATTTCTTGGATCCGTAATTTTTATCCAATTTGCCTGAAATTTGAAATCTAGAGGTATTCTAGGAAAATAAAGAGATGCGCCGAAAATGGTGATTATCGGAGCATGTTTTGATATAGCCCCCATATAAACCGATCTCCCGATTTTACTTCTTGGGCTTCTAGAATCCGTAGTTTTTACCCAATTTGCCTGAAATAGGAAATCTAGAGATATTCTAGGAAAATAAAAATATGTGCCGAAAATGGTGATTATTGGACCCTGTTTCGATATAGCACCCATATAGACCGATCTCCAGATTTACTTCTTGGGCTTCTAGAATCCGCAGTTTTTATACAATTTGCCTGAAATTGGAAATCTAGAGGTATTCTAGGACCATAGAAGGGTGTGCCGAATATATTGAGTATCGGTACAGTTTTTGATATAGCGGACTGGTTGAACTGATCTGCTTGGGAAAATATCTGTCATCAAACCCCCCTGAAATTTTCGAAGGAAACTATTATATTTGATTCATGGTGGTGGGTATTTAAGATTCGGCCCGGCCGAACTTACTACTTTATGTACTTGTTTATAATAAAAACACAAGATTTTTGTTTACAATATATGTATGTATATTCACCAAGTATATAAATTAATAAAATTGGTAAGTTGTATTTTCATTATTAAAGCCTCGTTCGAAGCACTATTTAATAACATTTGATGTTTAAGTTTCAAATATGTCGTTATTCACATTACGTCCCATTTTGTCCATACGCTTATAATTTACATTGTTGCTGCGACAAGTCAGTTTTTCGTTTTACTATTCTCTTATATTGTTTATTTACTTAACATTTATTATTATTTAATAATTATAATTTTGTTTATAGAAATTTACTATGGTAATTAGTGTATACATATATAGAACTAACCATATATATTTATTAGATGTAGATGTAAACAATACTAAACAACAAAAATTAGAATAAAATAAAAAACTATTTTTTATTTCTCCATAAATCAAAAAGTTTAACTTTTTAATAAAAAAAAAACAAAATAATCAAAAAAAAAAATTGGGCTAATTTTAACTAGACATACACTCATTTTAGCTTAGTCCATTATATTGACATCAATAATTATTAATTCAAATTTCTTTGTTAATTAAATAATAAAGTCCATATATAGTTGTTTTTGTTTTTGAAACATAATAAAACTCTAATATAACTATTATAAACGTGATAACTAGGAAAAAATTAATTTTCTTCCAAAAAGGCAGTAAAGTGTTTTTTTTGTTTTTGTTTTGTTTTGTTTTGCTTTTAATCCAAAATTCCCTAAAGGGAGTTTAAAATGAACAAATTAAATTACATTTGTATATAGTGTTTCGAGTTTAATTAATATATAAATATATAATATTATGTACAACATAAATATAAAATTGAAATATCATTTTAACCATTTGTTACCAAAGATTTCTCAATCAAAAAGAAAACATAGTCATTATATGGAATCGAGCTCAATAGTAGATTTAATTGCACAAAGACATATGCCCATATGTAAAATAATTTATTGACAGTTTATCGAAGGAATTGATATGGTAAAAGTAGGCTTCAAGTTTTCTTTAACGTTTTTGCATATGGGGGATAAAATACAAAGGCATACAAACTCACTCTTTTCAAATGATCGTTATGGACAATTTAATATCTTATTATAATTTTATTTAAGTTTGAAATATAAAACAAAAGCCGTTTTGCAAAAAAAAAACTATGAAAAGTTTTATATTTATTTATTTGCCCTAGGAATTTTTCCTTTAAAAGCATTGGTCAAATGTCGCTGATTTAAGGACCTAGAAATTTCAGCCCAGTTCAAAAACAACTTTTTTTTTAAATTAAAATGATTTATCCTAATTTAAATGTTGAATGTTTTATTACGTATTTTTATAAGTATACGAATTTGAATTTAATCCGAAATATATTACCTCTGAACAGTTAAAAAAAGATTTAGCCAGAAATAACTATTTTTGGGCCTATTCTAAAGATAAACTACAAAGCTTTTTAGTTGCATATCAAACCATTGTATCCTAATAACCTTGCTTTAAAAACTTCACTTGTGTTACAATACCCGCAGTTGGCAAGCAGCCCACCCCTCTATAAACTCCAAATCAAAAATGGAACTATGGTCTTTTTTCTTTCCAAACATTTCAGGGCTATTACAAATTTACATTTCAGGGAGTCAAAATCAATTTGCGTTATATAGTCCAATTTCGGAAACAATGATGTCTAGGATCTGTCCACAGACTTGATTATGAAATGAATAAAGCAAAAAAGTGTTCCCCATTCTGGAGTATGGTTCTATCGTATGGGATCCTCAATATGATGTTTACATTAATACACTGTTAGAAAAATATGTTTTTCATATGTTCCGATATAAACAAAATGTATTTCGGGCACGATTTTAAACCACAATATATTTAAGTGCGAACATGTAATGTTCGTAAACTAACACTAAATGTTTGGGACATCTATGTTAATATGTTAGAATATATTATGTTTGGGGCATGAATGTTTCATAAAAATCATATGTGTGAATACAAACATATATAAATTTACAAATTTCGACTAAACATACATATGTTGTGATACTTTATTCAAAGCGACAGAGAGAGTATAGAGAGAAATAGAGATGGAAAACGGGAGAGTTGACGAAAGATATCAATATAACACAGCAAAAGAGTCAAAAGAGAACAATTTCTGTGAAACCGCTTGTATGTTGTTTCGGAAAACTGTTTTATGATAAGGCCAAAAATTTGATATGCTTAAGTCTAAATATTATTTAATTTGAATTAAGAGAATAGACATTCGGAACCAAGAGAATAGACATTTGAAAAACAAACAGCATATGTTTTCGCCTTGAGAGCAGCATTTTATGTATGTGTGGACATGTGTTTTGTTTATCATTTTGGCATTATGGGCACAATTTTTTTCTTGGTTCCTTAAAAGAAATCAGGGGTCTTCATAAAAATAGCGAAAGGGCACTATACACTTTTTAGAGTTGGGACAGTAAAATGAAATAAAAAAACAAACTTTAGTTCCTCTTTAGTAGTCCACGAGGAGTTGACGGACACCATCAAATATAAAAGCGGGCATTAAGTTCGAGTTTTACAGCTAAAACAATTTAAAAATTTTATTTTATTTAAAATGAATTATTAAGAAAAATAAAAGGAATTTTAGAGCGATGGTGTTAAATGCTAGTAAAAAAACTTTTCACTCTTAAATAAATTTATGTTTATATTATAAAATTATGTATGTATGTTTATACTCGACTCCACGTTCTTCTTTTGTTAGTTTTTGAATTCCTTCCAAATTTTAAAGTTTTGTCCAAAAACAGTTTTTTATTACAAAATTGTTATTTTTGCAATAAAAAATAATATTTTATCCAAAAATCAGTCAATTTCGTTTATATCAAGCACTGTTACTGACTATAAATCTTTAATAACGCACATTTCGTAGTTTCATTTAAAAATTTAATATAGTATAAATATAAATGTGTAAATTAAAAAAAAAAAAAAAAAAAATGTTCGGTCGGAGCAGGGATTGAACCCACGACCCTTTGCATGCAAGGCAGACATGCTAACCACTGCTCCACGTGGCAAACAAATGTATGTTTCTGTTAAGTAATGTTATGTTTGCATGGGCTCGTGGGCGCTGCAAACTATGCTATATAAATGTAACTTAAAACGATAATTATCTACTGGTGACTATAACAGCTACGTAGCCCAGTGGATAGTGTGTTGGCTTACAAACTGTATGGTCCTCGGTTCGATTCTCCGTGCAGGCGAAAGGTAAAATTTAAAAAATTTATAAAAGTGAATAATTTCTTCAACATTATTTGTATTACAGAAAAAGGTGCCAATAACTAAAAAATTTCGTGGAAGTGAAAATTACGAGTATGTTAGGGAATGAGCACAATCGTGTTTGGGAAAAATTCTTCCAAGCATATAATATTTTTGGCTCAAAATGCTTCCAAACATATAATATGTTCACATAAAACAAACATATTAATGTTTCGGCAGTATGCAATAATATATGTACTTCCTGCAAAATATGTTTGGAACATATGTTAAAGAAGCGATTTTTTTTGAGGGTGTAGGATAGAATCGGTGCAAAAGCAGTTCTTGTTGTTCGATTTGAAGCATCTTCATTGGAACAGTGACTTTGTTCTTCCTCCTTACACTTCTAGATTGAGATTGATTCATTTACCAAGTCTTAGGAACCGTCGGACGATGTTGGGCTCGCATGAGTGCTTCAGTTTGAAGCAATTTTTTTTTTTTTTAAATGGGAATTCATCGCCGTGCGCCTTACGTGGGAGCCACCGTTGTGCAATGGCCCTCCTTGGTCATGGATTCGATTCCAGTTTCAACCAAACAACAAAATGTATTTCAGCTGTGGATTTCAAAGCTTATCTAAGTATTTCACTGCGACTATAATAAAGGAGTTCACGTGTCATTGAGCTACCCATAGAAGCACTCATTAATAAGAGAGAAGTAAATCACGTATAGTATCACAATGGACACCTAACCTACGTTAGGTATCGTACACGGTGTTCTAGTTTGTTCAGTGGTTGTTTTATTGCATACCATTGCAACAACTAGGTCCGTTCTAGTACCTAATAATTTTTGATAATGATCACAAATTTTTACTGGAAGTCGTTCGTTTACTCCAAAAAGCCAACAAAATGAGAGCCAGAGAGAGAGAGAGAGATATCAAATATGACATTTGAGAAATAGAGAAGTTGCAAGTTTTTGCTATGGATTTTTTGCCAGTAAAAACTTACTAGAATTTGTCATAAAAAAATCATACGCACAATATATTTCACAGAGTCAATTAGAAGTGTAGTAAAAAAAATATTTTTATTATTTTAATTGATTTAAAATCTTTAAATTGGCTGACGGTAAATTGGTACTGAATGACGTTCGCGTACATTTCTGCTAATTTTAGCAAAGCGAAAAAATCAATTTTCACTCTCCTGCAAGTTCACGTTTTACTCGATATTATGTCACAATAAGTTGGTAAAATTTATGTTAAAGGGCCTGTTCCTTTATTGTTTTTGTGTTGTTTTATAGAACATTTTTGTGATAAAAAGGCCTCACAAATGTAAGGATCTTCTTTATCATTATGTGACTTTTTGTGCGATATGCGACTTTTTCAAAATTTCCAATGGTAACACTGGTTATGGGGATGAGGCCCTCACGGTCGTAAGGGAAGGGAAAGTTTGCGATGAGACCCTTCAAAAAAAAAAAAAACATTTCAATAAATCGGACACTATCTGACCTTCGACATAAGTGCTGCTAATATTTTTTCTGGCTTTTGTCCCCAAATTGGGATGCTTTCGTCCCCAAAAACTCCCATTTTAAATTTAAATTCCTCTCAAAAATCGCCAATAATATTTTCACAAGTTTTTATGAAAAAAATAAAAAATAGCCCTACTGGAAATTGGTGCCAATTGTCACTAACGGACCTATCACAGGACTGGTACCGGTGATCCAGTTTGTCGCAGTTGTTAAGTAGTCATAATTTAATGATTTCCGTACTCGCTTGATATAAAAATCTTATTGGATCTACACGCAAAGAGAAAAAACGTTTGGAAAACGTGTACCGAAAAAATTTTTCTTTTGTTAGAGTTTTTTGAATTGCTTCGAATTGTATACACTTTTATCACCAAAAAATTCGTTTGTTACAAAATTTTTATTTTTTCAATAAAAAAAGTTATTTTTGAACCAACAACACAGTCCATTTCGTTTATATCAAACACTGTTCTTTTCTGACTTTAGGTCTTTAATAAGACACATTTTACAGCTCATAGTAAAAATTTAATATAGTAGAAAGTAATGTTGAACATTTTTTCGGAATCTTCCGACCATATTGGAATACATGTAAAAAAAACTTTGGTCGAAGCAGGGATCGAACCCATGACCCTTGGCATGCAAGTCGGACGTAGCAACCACTGCTCCACGGTGCCCAACTAAATGTATTTTTCTGTTAAATAAACTTTGTTTAATCGGCTCGTGGGCGCCTCAAACTATGCTATATAAATATAACTTATATGGGTAATTGTCTATTGATGACAATAACGGCTACATAGCTCAGTGGATAGTGTGTTGGCTTACAAATTGCATGGTCCGCGGTTCGATTCTACGTCCAGGCGAAAGGTAAACAAAAAATTTAAAATTTATAAAATCGTATAATTTCTTCTACATTGTTTTTTATTACAGAAAAAGGTGCTTATAACTAAAAAACTTCGTGCAAGTGAGAAAGATGTGAGAGAAAATGCAATTAGCTAGAAAAAATTTTTGAAGTAGTATTTATGAAATTGTTTTTACATCCTGGAAAAGAATAAACTTTTAGCACAAAAAGTATATACTTTTCTTCCAATGTGTAAATTTACCCCGTCAATGACAAACCTATGTTAAAGTGACCGGTCCCTTCCATACGTCTTGACCAGAACTAGAACTGATCCGTACACACCAGGGACTAGTCCTGTACCGGTCCTGTGGTTGATCCATTTCCCGTAGGAAGGTTCTACTGTAGAAAATCTTTAATAATTTAAAAATTGAAAAAATATAAAATTTTCGTAATACCAGCTTGCGGGCGTCAATAAGATCGAGATTTCCAAACACAAAATCAGGAGAGCGTCGGACGTCTTCCAAAGGCTCGCGAAATTAAACTTGAATTTACTTATAAATATTTAAGTTTCATTCATATGAAGGTAAACCATCTTTATAATTTTTATATTTATGGAATATATTGTCCAAATGAATGAGAAACATAAATGAGTGGGCAACATTTATAGCCCCCAAGTCCTCACTAAATGATTTCACCAATGTAGAAAAATATCGTAGATAAGCTGAGTAAAATTATAATTTAGCGCTTGGGTCCCCAAAAAAAGTCCTGCATCTCCTTCGAGCCCATTTGCTTTTTACACAGAAAAAATTTCAAGAAAATTTTTCCAATTAAAGTCTTCATTGAGTTTTAAAAAATATTCAATTAGATATTTTTTAAAACTCAATGAAACAAATTTTTTAATTGAAACAAATATCAATCACAAAAATTGAGAGTATCAATTATTTTTTTAATTGATATTAGCATTTCTGTGATTGAAGACATTTAAAAAATTAATTGGATCAATTAATTTGGTGATTGAATCAGAATTTTTTTTGTGTGTAGGATTCGCTGTGATACTTTGATGATTTGTTGTGCCTCTTTTTTAATTATGTACAAAATAAAAAGAATTTCATGATTTATTATACCGAACCGATTTCTAAAAAATCACCAAATTTATGCAAATTTCCCATCAAATCCTCAAATCCTCAATTCCCCAAATCAAAAATTTCGTCTCCATCCACGGTAAAAATATCCCCAATACTGGCAACACTCTTCGACACTACATTCTCTTACAATCTGCAGGCGAGTACTGAATTTTCTTAGTCGTACTAACTACTCTCAAAAAAAAAAAAGAAAAAAACGCCAATAAAAATTTCCAAAGATAATTTAAATTTATTTTAGTTCATGGGCATTATTTGATTTTAAATTAATTTTCCCCAATTTTGGATTTTTTTAATTTGAATTTATATTTTGTTTAACCTAACGATATACACTCCAAATAAAAAAAAAACTTCTTTAGAATTTTTCACAAAATATATCATAATTTTCTAAAAAATAATATGTGCGTTTTTCGCATTTTGCCCGGGATATAACCTTTTTAAATTATTTTGGTTTCGAATTCTGTTGTGAAAATTATGCTACGCATAGAGGCAAATTGGGGGCATTTTCAGCACTGCCGACAAACGAGATTGCTGCGATTGCTCTGAAAAGCATGAATATGGACTAATTTTAATATTTTCATTCATATTTTATACCAAAGAAATATGTTGCACAGATATCAGTAAGAAACGTAAATTATGTTTATATTTTATTATCGTTATTTTTATTTTGAGTTCATTTCACTTTCGTCCTTTACTCATATGTATTTGACGACAAATATAAAATATTCTACACAAACAAAATATGACCAATATGGTTTCCAACTAAATGTTAATAAAATTAAGAAACAAAGAATTATTCAACTAATTTTTTTTTATCAAAACAAAAATCAATCACATAAATTAATTGAATCCATTAAATATTTAATTGAATCAATTATTTTTTATTGGCATTTGTAATTAATATTATTATTTTTCCCTAATAGAAGCAATTTCGTTTAAAAATTAATTGGATCATTTAATTTTGTGATTGAAGACGAAAAACAAAATATTTTTTGTGTACGCCTATTTCCAGCGAATTCAACTCATTTCTACATGTACTTGAACTCAACTCATTTCTACATGTACTTGACTATGTTTCTTTTCGATTGTTTTGTTGTTAGCAAGACGGCATATTACCAATAACTTTCTTGGAAAAAAGCTTTCTTTGTTAGATAAGTATTTGCTTTAAATAGAATAAAATCCTGTGAATAGATAAACTTAAGTTAAATAGTATTATTTAGTATTTATAAAAGAATTTCCGTAAACTTGTATACAAATACAAGTTTTGTACCCATTTCATTCATAGTCTCGATTTAATATACAATATAAATTTAAGGAAATCAGGGATGATAGCAACAAATTGTCCTTATGCAATAAAATTTTAAAATTATTAATTTCATATTATTGTGTTCATTCTTTTTCTATCTACCATTAAAAATTTTTCGAAAAATATGTTAAATTATTTGTGATAGCGTGGTTGCCATTAACAAGTTGATAGGTTTGTTGATTTAAGGAAAACAAAACAAATGTAAATAGCCCAGCAAACCAAATGTTTCGATTATTCACGTCATATAAAAAAAAGAGCACTCCCTATTAGAAAAAAGATATTCCAGAGAATGGTTTATTGTTTGAAAGTAATTATCTCATATTCCAGCGGTAGATGATCGAAATATTATTGCATACAAACTCCTGCTATTTTCTTGAAATAGTTATAATGTTTATTTTATGGGAATTCAAGGGAGCCTTCGAAATTCATTATCCAAACGGAATTTGAAATTTGTATTTTTTTCTTGAATTTGTTTTATTTATTCATTCACATACTACAAGATACAAAAATCTATAAAATTACAGTATTGGATATGTATTCGGCGATTTCGATTTTAATGGGTAAATTGTAATTAATATTAAATTATTTTTAACATAAATAAACACTTAAAAACATACATAAATGTGGAATATGCAGGGTAGCTGATGTGTATTGCAACCAAGTTCAAGTTGCTATCATTTCTAAACAGTTCGTCTGACTGCAGACAAATTTATTGCAGTGATAGATCTTTTTATTTTTTATAATCTTATAAAAGCATTGAGCATCTAGAAAAAGAAATATTCGGTATTCAATGCCGATTATTATCGTAAAAATTCCCTTAAGACAGCATTGAAGCCCTGGATAGACAAACATTTCGACCGCAGACCGTGGTATTTCCAACAGAACTGAGCACTATCGGACTCAGCACTTGTCAACCAAAAATGCCTTAAGATGTTCCTCGCTTCGTTTTTACCGTTCAATGACCACCAAAATCCGAATCACAATCACTATTGCCACAGTTGGTAGAATTAGAATTTTATCAAAAATGGTAAATTGTTTACTGTTTGGTAGATTCGTAGATTGCCTGATGTTTTGGTAGATTTTGGAATTCATAAATAGAAATAAAATTTTGCCAAATTATTCTATAGAAATAAAATTTTGCCAAATTATTCTATAGAAATAAAATTTTGACAAAATTTTCTAAGGAAATAAAATTTTAACTAGAAATAAAAATTTGACAAAATTTTCCATAAAAAATTTTTGCCAAAATATTTTATAGAAAATTTTGTCAAAATTTTCTATAGAAATAAAATTTTGTCAAAAATTTCTATAGAAATAAAATTTTGACAACATTTTCTAAAGAAATAAAATTTTGTCAAAATTTTCAATACAAATAAAATTTCATGTTGATATTGTTGACCTTTCAACTTAATTTTTATGATTTTTATTTCATAATCTCGGTTATAGGTCTATAAATTAAACTTAAAATTGTTGGTTTTCTATAGAAAAACAGACAGCAAAGCAGCAAGACAGCGGAAAATCCTTGAAAACGGTTTTGACGAAGTCAAAAAAAAAATATCGGAAAATGAAAAACAAGAAACCAACAATTTCAAGTTTAATTTATAAAGCTGTAGAAGAGATTATGAGATAAAAATCATAGAAATAAAATTTTGTCAATATTTTCTATAGAAATAAAATTTTGTCAATATTTTCTAAAGAAATAAAATTTTGTCAAAATTTTCTATCGAAGTAGATTTTTGTCAAAATGTTTTGTAGAATCAAAATTTTCTATAAAAATAAAATAATAAAAAAATTTTGTTTGGTAGTTTTTTGGTAAAATTGTCTCCAAATTTTGGTAGATTATTTTTGGCCTGAGTGGCAACCGTGGTCACAATCCGTCGGATTTTCCTGCTGGGGCAATTTAGAGAGTAAGGATGGCACTACCAAAAAAAAAACAAAGTTTCGATCATCTCAAGACGACGTTTCGCTGGGAATGGGCAAAATACCGCAGATCCACATTCAGCGTGTGATACTTTTGTCCGCCGCTTGGAGGCCATAATTTGTACGAAAGGTAGCCAATTTCTCACAAAGCAAAAACAAGTATAGACATCTTATATTTTTTAAGTAATAAGTCCACAAATTGCTTGTTTTGGATTGTTATTATTTATCTCAAATTCTCGGAAAGTGAACATCAAAGTACCTCGGTTTTCACACAAAAATTTATGAATGAATAAAAATATAAAATTTATCCATTCGAAAGTTGCATAATTATTTAAGAAACAGGGATTTTGAAACACTCTTCAGCGATCTTTATTTCCAACTTATATAGGGTTCGGGTTTTATATGGAGAGGACGTCACAGCTCGGATTGTATGGAGAATGGGGATTTTAAGAAATTTGGATTAGATATCTTGTTGGGCTTAAGAATAAATGTTTGTGAATTTGGAAAAAATCTCACGTAATCCTTATGGAAAAATTAATCCAACACGCGAACGAAAAATACAGAAATTGTGCATATTCTTGCCTGTATAAAATTTTCGTAAATGTGAGTAAGTTCATGGATGTGAATTATGTGTAAAAGTTGCTTCATGAGTGTCTATATTGAACTTTAGGTTAGGTTAGGTTAGGTAGACCGATATTTCAGGCTCACTTAGACTATTCAGTCCATTGTGATACCACAGTGGTGAACTTCTCTCTTATAACTGAGTGCTGCTCGATTCTATGTTAAGGTCAAAGGACAAGGGATCTTCTTTTTATAGCCAAGTCTAAACGGCGCTTCACATTGCAGTGAAACCACTTATAGAAGCTTTGAAACACTCAGAAATGTCACCAGCATTACTGGGAGGGGATAATCCACCGCTGTTTTTTTTTTTTAGTTTGGTCTAAACTAGGCGGGCATGCCATTGCCATTGCACCACGATGGCCCCATGGTTCGTGAACCTTAATTTTCTTGCTACCATGAGTATTCATGAGTGTGAACTTTTATGTCAGCCCACTCGTTGTCAACAGAGTTTCTTTTTAACTCAACCTTATGCAAGGCAAATTTTTAAACTTAAACATTTGCTCACGATACACCCATAGTGGAGAGCTACCTTATATTGATTGATTTTTGTTACTAATTTATTATTTCGGTTATTATTATTTTGGTTATTAACAACTATTAATCGAAATTATGGAAAATATAAAAATTATTCACTGGAGTTGAATCCTAAGTGTGGTGAAATTGCAGCATAGAGCCTAGCTTCATTCGCCTGTGGTAGTAATCCAAGTGACTTGGTGGCAGAGAATGAAGCCGACCAGCGTTGCCACAATTAATTAATTTTTCCAAATAAAATTAATTTTTAAAAGATAAAATTTTTCAAAATTTTACTTTGATAGAAAATTTTACCAAATTTTTATTTCTATTCAAAATTTTTATTTCTATAGAAAATTTTGTCAAAATTTTATTTCCATATAAACATTTGTAAAAATTTTATTCCTATAGAAAATTTTGTTAAAATTTTATTTCAATAGAAATTTTTTGTCAAATTTGTATTTCAATAGAAAATTTTATCAAAATTTTATTTCTATAGAAAATATTGTCAAAATTTTATTTCTATAGAAATTGTTCTCAAAATTTTATTTCTATAGAAAATTCTATCAAAATTTTATTTCTATGGAAAATTCTATCAAAATTTCATTTCTATAGAAAATTTTGTCAAAATTTTATTTCTATAGAAAATTTTGTCAAAATTTTATTTCCATATAAACATTTGTAAAAATTTTATTCCTATAGAAAATTTTATTTCAATAGAAATTTTTGTCAAATTTTTATTTCAGTAGAAAATTTTGTCAAAATTTTATTTCTATAGAAAATTGTATCAAATTTTATTTCTATAGAAAATTTTGTCACAATTTTACTTCTATAGAAAATGTTGTTAACATCCCAGCAAAAAAATTTGGAAGTCCTTCTAAAGGCACAACTTTTAAAGCACTTCCAGAAGATGATGTTCTTTATTTTAACTACCCAGGAAGTTTTTTTTAATTCAAATACAAATCATTTCAATTGTGTCGAAAAAAATGATAAATCCAATCTGAAAAAATAGTGCATTTTTGAAAATATTTGAGGTCAAACGTTTCCAACAAGCGTTATAATCCATTAAAAATTATAAAAAAAAATATAAAAATTATTTATTTGACAAAATATCACAGAATTTTTTAATTACATCCAAAACATTGAATTCGGATCACATCTAAAGAAGTGATGCAAATTCAGTGCAACGACTGCTGAAATGGAGGACTTCCGTCCTACGACAAGCCCATGTTAAATTCATCACTTCTGCGTCAATTTTGCACTACTTCCGGTCCAAAAAGAACATTTTCATTACTTTTTTGGCGACGCTTTTTTGCAAGGATTTTATTTCTATAGAAAAATTTTGTAAAAATTTCATTTTTATAGAAAATTTAGCCAAAATTTTACTTCTATAGAAAATTTTGTCAAAATTTTTAATTTAATTTTAATTTATTTTATTTTCATATGTAACTAAGCCTTACAAAGGCCTTATACAGTTACTTAAATCAACATTTTTTTGAAAAATTTTATTTCTATAGAAACTTTGTTAAATTTTTAGTTCATTAGAAAATTTTGTCCAAATTTCATTTCTATACAAAATTTTGCCAACATTTCATTTCTTTAGAAAATGTTGTCTGTAGAAATTTTGCCAATTTTTATTTCTATAGAAAGTTATCACAAATTTTTATTTCTATATAATATTTATATCTATACAAATGTTTTTAAAGTTTATTCCTGTACAAAATTTTGGCAAAATTTTATTTCTATAGAAAATATTGTTAAAATTTTATTTCTATAAACATTTTTGTCAAAATTTTATTTCTATAGAAATTTTTGTCAAAATTTTATTTCTATAGAAAATTTTGTCAAAATTGTATTTCCATAGAAAAGTATGAAAAACCTACCAATTTGAGGAAAATGGACCAAAATCAACCAAATTCCATTTGGTCCGACAAACGGGCTAAATTTAAAAATTAATAATTTTTTGGACCAATTTTGGCCCGATCGGACCAAAATGGCAGCCCTGAAGCCGACCCAATTTTATCGGCGGCGGGTGACAATAAATTTTTGCATCCGGTGGCGGCGGCTAAGCCGATATAAAATTGTCTATTCGGCGGCGGCCCCATTCTCTGATTGGTGGTATAAAGATTTAAGCCACTTGACATAGCTTATATCTTTTGTTTATCGAATTTCTCTGGAAGCTATTTCTGTTAAAGATTCGTATTAAGATATCTTTCATCGAATTAAGGAACATTCGAAAAAAAGTTTCGATTGAAATTCCTTACGTTTTGGCTATTTTTCAATGAATTTTGGTTAACATAGATCATACATTTGGTTTGCTGGACAATTTACACATTATAAATATTTTAACAATAGATAATAAATTACTTACATACAAACACCTTCATTAACATAACATATTGTTTTTAATTTTTCAACTGTGTTCTTTTTGTTTGTTTTCTCTACAACTAAAGTTCATCACGATCCGGTTCTGTTCGATTAGGCGGTGATCTTGTATAGTGTTCCTGGTAGATTTCCTCATATTCATTTTTTATATTAACTAAGAATATGTTTTGTTGTTGTTGTTGCCTTTCTTGTTCCATTAAAATGGCTTCCATTTTATTTTCCGAATTGAAATGGCCATGATGACCCTGGTTTGCTTTGTTCGAGACAACATCATGTCGATTAGAAGAAATGAAGCTATGAAAATCAGAGCTATTATCGTTTTTTATGGCGGGTGATATACACGAAGATGAGTGAGGTGAAGACATTGTGTCGGACGAAATGAAAGACGATGATGAATATCTGGAACTACATTTCGATGGACGTAATGTACCACAGTCATCGTCCATGTATGGTGACGTCGCACAGCTTTCGACTTCTGTTTCAATGTGCAAACGTTTCAAAACGGAAACATGTTGCCGGGGTGTTTGATGTCCGTCTCGGTGTTTGTGTTTTTCATCATCATACTTTATTTGTTGAGCCGTTTCTGGTATATTTTCAGGTGTACTGCAGGGTATGGTTATAGAATTTTCTTGGCACATATTACTATGCATTTGTAAAACACTGGGACGTTGTTGTGAAGTGCTTTCGACAATTGATTTTATATTTGATGACATATTCGTTGACTCCGCATTTGAACAGGTGTCTTCGGCATTAAGATCCGATGACGACACTTGCTCAGTGGAATTTTGCCTGTCATTACTTTTTAAAACTATACTCTTGGCTGCCGTGGCTATAACCACACTAACAGACTTGGATATAGAATTTTTCACTGAAGCGGGTTCTGGTGGTACTAAAGCTAAAGGCGGTGTACTAGTATGGCGTTGGACATCATCTTCCGAATGTATTTCATCTACGACACATGAATTTGTTTGCCTTTTCTGTAAGTTCTCTATAAGGTACAATACAATTTTCTCCAATTGCTGAGGATTATGTGACGCTGTGGCATCCTGCATTGTTCCCGTAGGAATTTTTGCATTTATTATAATTGAAAATTTATTTTTCATTTCTTGAACTTTTCGTTTGCCTTCTTCCTCGTCTAGTAAAGTATTGATGCAAACAAATGAATGAACTTTATTTGTGGCTCGATCAATTTCCAGGTATCCTCTTTGTTGGGGCAGATCGTATTTTATGTCATTTATATTACTTTAATTTATATATTTATTAATTTATTGTTTTTATTTTATTTATTCTTCACTATTTATTTTATTAGTCGTTTAATTGTTCTTTATTTAAATTTTATTTACATCCCTTTAATGTTTCCCCACCCTAATATTTACTTTCAAATTCATTTCGTTTATTTACTTTACTCTCTTTTAGTTCTATGACCTATATTCGTTTTTCGTTTGTTTTCGATCATTTAATGTTACATTAGTTATTATAGTTTGTTTTGGTTTGATCGATCTCTTCCCACTGCTTATGTTGGTCGTGGGTATAGTTGAAGAAAACAACAACAACAACAAAGCATAAATATCGTTTATGCTTTTGCTTGTTATTTGTTTTTCATAATGCTTGCAAATTTGATACATTGGTTGAATGCATGTATGTATGTACATACATACATATCAATAACTGTCATCTTTTGGTTCTTTTCGTGGTTCAGTGGGAAGAGATGATCAAAGTTAAAGTTAGTTGTCGATTATTGTTTGTCACCAACGCGTTGCTCGAATAAAGGAAAACAATGTTTGAACTTGTTATATTAAAACAAATAGAATATTAACTCTTGTTGTTCGGCATAGTTACATTGAAAATAATTATTGTAATAAAACAAATTATTTAAACTGAATTTTTACTCGGTCGTTGGGTTTTTAAAAAGGCAATGTTTGAACGGGTAAAAATATAAAGAAAATCTAAGTTGTTCTACGGGCGACATATCAACTTTGTGGTTCTGTGCAAACATTTTGGCGACCGTGACAGGACGGTCAGTGTTTAAAGTTGAAAATAATTTGTTGTGGAAAAAGGTTTTCGTACATTTGAAGTGGTGTGGGGTATTTCATCATTGTTGTGTTATTCGTGCTTTCGTTGCCCCTACTGCTGATGTTAAATCCTGTTAGTTTTGTACCTTTGGACACCAACTTTAATTGCTGCCGTCGTAATTATTTTGAAAGAAATTCAACTCGGAGTTTCTTAGCAGAATCAAAGTGAATTGTTGTTAGGTAACAATTATAAAGCTTGGCTTGGTGATACATAAAATTCCAATTTAGTGGAAATTAGCGCCATATTTATTGGAAAGCGCTAATTGCAAAATTGTTGTTCCTGAAATATAAGAAACGCAATTTTCTCTTTCGTCGTTGACGTTCTCTTAAGTTTGCAAAATGACGAGAGACGATAATGATGCTTCTGAAGAAGCAAGTGGTGCTGATTTGTCTTCTCTTAAACAGCAACGTAGCTCTATGAAGAGGAATATCAGCAACATGCATAAAAAGGTAGAAAAAGATGGTGCAAAAGTAGATTCCACTATTTTAGAGTGTCGTTTGCAAATTTTGGAATCATACTTCAAACAGTTGTGCCACATCCAAACTCAAATAGAAACACTTAGTCCGGCTGACACATCGAGGAGTGATTTGGAAGAACTTTTCATAACAGCAAAGGCAAAAATATTGGGCCTTCTGAACAAAAGTCGTAGTTCTATACCTGGTGATACTACTTTGATGAATGCTTCAATTGCCGGAATTTCAACACAATCTCGTTTGCCTTCGTTGAAATTGCCTCGTTTTGATGGAAAATATGGCGAGTATAAAAGATTTATTTCGACATTTAACAACATGGTCCATGAAAATCAAACTATTACCCCAGTTGATAAATTCAATTATTTATTGAACTGTCTCAGTGGTCCCGCTTTGGCAGTTGTTGAAGCTTTTCAAGTGTCAGAGGAAAACTACCCGAAAGCACTAACACGGCTCCAGGAACGTTATGACAATAAGGTATTGATTTTTTTGGAACATATCAACACTCTTTTCGATATTCCGAAAATGGCAAAAGGTGATAGCTCATCATTGCGGAATATTATTGACACTGTTTCGGCTGTTCGTGGTTCTTTGTTGTCGCTTGGGTCTGAAGCAGATGTTATGAACGCAATTTTAGTACATTTGGTTTTGAATAAAGTGGATGCAGATACGAAACAGAATTATGATGAAAAACAAGAATATAAATCGTTGCCCTCTTGGGATTGTTGCTATGATGTTTTGAGTCTTCGTTGTCAATTTCTCGAAAGTCATGGAAAAAGGACAGAATTTGGTGAAAAAGCAAAACTTGTCAAGCCCAAGCAAAATTTTAATCGCACTGCCCATACTTTCGTCAATTCAAATCCAAATTGTGTATATTGTAATTCAACTGATCATTATCTGCAAACTTGTTCTTCGTTTTCGGCAATAGCAGTTCCCGATCGTTTTAATTTTGTAAAACGCGGTGGCCTGTGCATTAATTGTCTGCGAAAGGGGCATATGGTTTCAAAATGTCCATCAAAATCACGTTGCAGATTTTGTAATTCAACTCACCACTCAGTGTTGCACATTTTTAGTCCAGACAACTCGGGACAGTCAACCATTTCGAATACTACTACAGTGCAACCTTCAACTAGTAATCAAAATCCAGTTTCGCTTGTGGCTCGCTCATGTAAAAGGGCAATCATTCCGACTGCTGTGGTTCTCATCAAAGATTATTGTGGAACTTTTCAACCGGTAAGAGCTTTACTTGATTCCGGCTCCGAACTCAATTTCATTTCAGAAGAAACTGCAAAAAGGCTTCGGCTTAAATTTCGACCATATTCACAAGAAGTTTCGGGAATTGGAGAAGTTAGAACCAGAATTAAATTTACCGTGTCCGCTACAATAAAATCAAGAATTAGTTCGTTCCAGTGGTCCTCAACTTTTGCTGTTACCCCAACAATTGCATCTGTACAGCCCGGTGAGTACATATATACTTCAAATTGGAAAATTCCCACCGATATACCGTTAGCTGACCCATTGTTTTTCAAACCGCAACATATTGACATTCTTTTGAGTGCTGAAGTATTTTTTGATTTATTACTTGATGGTCGAATTTCTCTTGGATATGGTATGCCAAACCTTACCAATACTGTTTTTGGATACATTGTTGGTGGTATCGCAAGTACTGGTCAAGCGAGATCTAATTTTACATGCAATTTGATGGTCAATTCTTTAGAAGTGGATCTTGATAAAACTCTAAAAAAATTTTGGGAAGTAGAAGAATACGAAAAGAATCCCAATATGTTGTCCGAAGAAGAAGCAGCATGTGAAAATCACTTTGTTGAAAATGTTAAATTAGATTTTGATGGAAGAGTTGTGGTCCGCTTGCCATTTAAAGAAAATCCCAAATGTCTCGGCGATTCGTTCGAAGCTGCTCGAAAACGTTTTTTGTCCCTGGAAAGACGTTTAGATCGTGATCTACAATTGAAGTCAATGTATAAAGAATTCATGGATGAGTATTTGTCCCTGGGTCACATGTCGCTCTATAATCAACCGTTATGTGGTACCTATTACATAATACCACATCATTGTGTTTTGAGACCACAAAGTACTACAACAAAAATTAGAGTTGTATTTGATGCATCTTCTCGTAGTTCGTCAAATAAATCATTGAACGATATTTTGATGGTTGGACCAACAATACAACAAGACCTGATCACCACACTATTTTCGTTTCGTTTACACAAGTATGCTTTTACTGCTGATATTTCTAAAATGTATCGACAATTTCGAATAGATGAAAATGATAGAAAATATCAACTCATATTGTGGAGAAATCAAAAAGATGAACATTTAAAGGTATATCAACTGAATACTGTTACCTACGGTTTATCTGCCGCCCCATTTTTGGCGATTCGTAGTTTGTTTTTCATTGCAGATAAATATTCGCACTCGCATCCTTGTGGTTCTGAAGTTTTGCGCAACGATTTATACGTGGATGATGTACTCACCGGCGCTGACGACCTTGCAACGCTGGCTCAAAAGAAAAACGAGCTAGTAAAAATATTAAGTTTCCATGGCCTTGAGTTAGCAAAATGGAACAGCAATAACATCATGTTCGGTTCAAATCAAGATGCAGAAATCACCATTAAAACAAGTGAAGATGAAGTTGCAAAAGCCTTGGGTATGTCTTGGAAACCCAAGGAGGACGTTTTTACTTACCGATTCGAGTTACCAGATGTGATGAATCCTACAAAAAGATCTGTTTTGTCAATTGTATCAAAAATCTATGACTTGCTTGGACTATTGAGCCCCATTGTCATTCGATGCAAAATACTTCTTCAAGAAATGTGGGTGCAAAACATTGGATGGGATGACCCATTAACTGAACATCTTAAATCATTATGGCTCCAAATTAAATCGGATTTAAATTACATACATAAAGTTGAAGTCCCCAGGTATGTTTTAACCTCAAATGATACTCTTGGAGAAATTCACGGATTTGCTGACGCCTCGCAACGAGCATATGGTTGTTGTATTTACTATCGAGTTTGTCTTAAGGGAGAATACAAAACGACCCTTTTAATTGCAAAATCCAAAGTGGCCCCAATTAAGGCACAATCACTACCACGGCTCGAATTGTGCGCAGCAGTATTGCTGAATAACACATGGCTCAAAATACAACCAAAAATTTCAAGTTTTGTCTCATCGATATATTTTTGGACTGATTCCAAAATCGTACTACAATGGCTTAAATTACATTCGTCGACGTTGAATTGTTTTGTGGCAAATCGTATTTCTGAACTACAGGAGAAAACAAGAAATGTTAGCTGGAGACACGTCCCTTCGAAGAGTAACCCTGCTGATGTGGTTTCGCGTGGATGTAGCGCGGAGGAAATTTCTAATACCATTTGGTTTAGTGGCCCTTCGTTTTTGGAAGAAGATATTACAAAATGGCCCGGAACTGAAGAACAATTGAACATCGAAATTCTCGAACGTAGAAAGGCAGCTGTTTTTGTGGCAAATTCATCAGAAGTCAACATCATAGATGACCTTCTCGATAAGCATTCTTCCTATATTAAATTTATTAGAATAATTGCTTATATTTTTCGTATATTCAACAGATGTCCTGCTAAGAAAGATGTGAATATTTCTGATGTAATTCATTTGTCCCCAGATGAATTAGAAGAAGGTTTTTGGAGAATTGTGGCTCACATCCAGATGTGGTGTTTTGGTGCCGATATCAAATCACTGAGTAATGGTGGTCTGGTAAACCCATCGCTTCAAAAACTTTCACCATTTGTACATGAGATGACACTTGGAGCAACCACAGTCAAAATTCTTCGTGTTGGTGGTCGTTTGTCCCAAGCGCCCATTCCATATGATGCAAGATTTCCAGCACTATTACCAAAAGACCATCGCTTCGTTAAATTGTATATTGAGCATGTTCATCGCTCACATTTACACGCTGGAGCAAAAGTGTTGTTGGGACTATTGCGCCAGAAAATATGGATTGTAAACGCCAGAGATGTTGTACGCAAAGTTGTTCGCAATTGCGTTCATTGTTTTCATTACAAACCGAAATTGATGGAACAGTTGATGGGAAATTTGCCATCAGATCGACTTCGAGCTCAACGCCCATTTTTGATTGCTGGTGTTGATTTTTGTGGTCCATTCATGACGTCGTACCGTATCCGAGGAAAAGTGCCTTATAAAACATACATAGCTGTATTTGTGTGTTTCACTTCCAAGGCAGTTCATTTAGAACTAGTTTCGGACCTATCGACAAACAATTTCATCTTGTGTCTCAAAAGATTTGTTGGAAGACGTGGCATACCCCAAAAGTTGTATTGCGACAACGCCACTAATTTCGTTGGAGCACGTAACCAAATCAAAGAATTAAAAGAAAGTCTTTTTCGAGATGATGTGGTCCACGACATGAAATCACTTTGTTGTCAACTTGGTTTCGAATTTTGTTTTATACCTCCCCGTGCCCCACATTTTGGCGGACTGTGGGAAGCAGCCGTCAAATCTACAAAAACGCTACTTATAAAGAACGTTGGCAAAGCATATCTTACTTTCGAAGAGCTACAAACAGTCATAATTGACGTTGAGGCAATTTTAAATTCGCGCCCCATCGCTCCAATATCAAACGATCCCAATGATGGTGAAGCCCTAACGCCTGGTCATCTGCTTATTGGTTCTTCATTGGTTGCAGTTCCCGATAAACATATCGATTCATCCCAATCATCATTATTGTCTCGGTGGCAAAGGGTCTCATTTTTGAAACAACAATTTTGGCAAATGTGGTCCCGAGATTATATGCTATCTTTACAACAAAGGTCAAAGTGGTTCAAAGACAATAACAACATAAAAGAAGGGCAACTAGTTCTAATACATGAAGACAACACTCCGCCACAACAATGGTTACTAGCTCGTGTTACAAAACCTATTCTAGGCCGTGATGGAAAGGTTCGTGTGGTTGAACTGAAAACTAAATCTGGAATTTGTACTCGGCCAATTCACAAAGTGGCTCCCCTACCAAATAATGAAGAGGTTTGAAACATGGAGGTTTCAACGGCGGGAGAATGTTGGGGCAGATCGTATTTTATGTCATTTATATTACTTTAATTTATATATTTATTAATTTATTGTTTTTATTTTATTTATTCTTCACTATTTATTTTATTAGTCGTTTAATTGTTCTTTATTTAAATTTTATTTACATCCCTTTAATGTTTCCCCACCCTAATATTTACTTTCAAATTCATTTCGTTTATTTACTTTACTCTCTTTTAGTTCTATGACCTATATTCGTTTTTCGTTTGTTTTCGATCATTTAATGTTACATTAGTTATTATAGTTTGTTTTGGTTTGATCGATCTCTTCCCACTGCTTATGTTGGTCGTGGGTATAGTTGAAGAAAACAACAACAACAACAAAGCATAAATATCGTTTATGCTTTTGCTTGTTATTTGTTTTTCATAATGCTTGCAAATTTGATACATTGGTTGAATGCATGTATGTATGTACATACATACATATCAATAACTGTCATCTTTTGGTTCTTTTCGTGGTTCAGTGGGAAGAGATGATCAAAGTTAAAGTTAGTTGTCGATTATTGTTTGTCACCAACGCGTTGCTCGAATAAAGGAAAACAATGTTTGAACTTGTTATATTAAAACAAATAGAATATTAACTCTTGTTGTTCGGCATAGTTACATTGAAAATAATTATTGTAATAAAACAAATTATTTAAACTGAATTTTTACTCGGTCGTTGGGTTTTTAAAAAGGCAATGTTTGAACGGGTAAAAATATAAAGAAAATCTAAGTTGTTCTACGGGCGACATATCAACTTTGTGGTTCTGTGCAAACACTCTTGTTCGCAAGTAAATAAAATTGCCATTGCGTGAGAGTAAACGGTAGCAACTTTCCCCGGTATCACTATTACAATCGTACATTTGCCTTAAGGCGACAATAACCCAACGGACGTCATCTTGATGCATAAAAGAAAATGGACTTAAATTTCGAACCTGCAATGGGATAGAAGATATTTTTAAAAATTTGGTATAGAAAATTGAGAATTGTTGCATAGTTCTTTTGATTATATGATCTTCTTTTGGTGTAGTCTTAGGTTCGATGCTACCTCATATATTTTGCTTTTTAATATGATGTTTAATAGAGATATAGGACTATGACAATCAGTTTATGACAAAAGTAGACAATTTACGTTTTTTACGTATGATATATCCTCTTTTAGGTCCTTATAACTGTTTCAGGTAAAAAAAAAAAAAAAAAAAAAAACAAGTATATACAGTGGTAAGTTCGGCCGGGCCGAATCTTAAATACCCATCACCATGAATCAAATATAATGGTTAGGTTAGGTTATGTGGCAGCCCGATGTATCAGGCTCACTTAGACTATTCAGTCCATTGTGATACCACAGTGGTGAACTTCTCTCTTATCACTGAGTGCTGCCCGATTCCATGTTAAGCTCAATGTCAAGGGACCTCCTTTTTATAGCCGAGTCCGAACGGCGTTCCACATTCCGGTGAAACCACTTAGAGAAGCTTTGAAATCCTCAGATATGTCACCAGCATTACTGAGGTGGGAAAATCCACCGCTGAAAAACTTTTTGGTGTTCAGTCGTAGCAGGAATCGAACCCACGACCTTGTGTATGCAAGGCGGGCATGCTAACCATTGCACCAAGGTGGCTCCCAATCAAATAGAATAGTTTCCTTTGAAAATTTCAGGGGGGTTTGATGCCAGATATTTTCCCAAGCAGATCAGTTCAACCAGTACGCTTCCCACAGATAAATGTAAAGATTTTACCTATGAAGACTACATCTACATCTACATTCTGAATTTATAAGAACCATTTTTTGTTTGAGCTTTAGAGGAATCATAAAAATCTCTTGTAAGTGTGCAAGAAAATTATGAAATAACGCCGTGATTTGAAATCTAAAATCTGTGGATTTTCATCCCAATTATTTAAATGATTACGAGAAGTAAAATCTGGAAATTTTGCATTCAGTTTCAAGCAATTTTCATGATCAGTGTGTCTTCTATACCCTCAATAAGTGAAATCGGTCTATATGGATGCCTTACCAAATGGACCGATAAAACTAAATCATATACACTTTGTTATGGGTCTAAAATGCCAGTATATTTTCAATTTGTAGCAAATTGGATAAAAACTACAATTTCTGTAATGGGGTGTAATGGGGACTATACCAAAGCATGGAAAGATACACACAGTATTCAGCACATTTAATTGTAGTTCTAGAATCTCGACAACAAATCGGAGGGTCGGTTTATAAGGGGGCTATATCAAAAACTGTGCCGATACTCAATATATTCGGCACACCCCTTTATGGTCCTAGAATACCTCTAGATTTCAAATTTCAGACAAATTGGATAAAAACTACGGATTCTAGAAGTCCAAGAAGTAAATCTGGAAATCGGTCTATATGGGGGCTATATCGAAACATGGTCCAATAATCACCATTTTCGGCACATATCTTTATTTTCCTAGAATATCTCTAGATTTCCAATTTCAGGCAAATTGGGTAAAAACTACGGATTCTAGAAGCCCAAGAAGTAAAATCGGGAGATCGGTTTATATGGGGGCTATATCAAAACATGGTCCGATAATCACCATTTTCGGCGCATCTCTTTATTTTCCTAGATTACCTCTAGAATTCAAATTTCAGGCAAATTGGATAAAAGCTACGGATTCTAGAAGACCAAGAAGTAAAATCGGTAGATCGGTCTATATGGGGGCTATATCAAAACATGGTCCGATAATCACCATTTACGGCACACCCCCTTAAGGTCGTAGAATACCTCTAGATTTCCGATTTGAGGCAAATTGGGAAAAAATTACGGATTCTAGAAGACCAAGACCCGTGTAAAAATTGGTGGATCTAATTAGATATGATTAGATCTCAAAATTGGCCTCTTTAGATCTAAGTAGATTTACCCAGATATGATGAGACAGAATAAGATATAATTATATATAATTCCATATGTGAAGAGATCTAACATAAGATCCAACCAACTATATGTAAGGATTGATATGATTATATCTAAGACATTAGATCTAGGCCAATATTGAGATCTGATCAGATCTAATTCCATAGTAATTAGATATGATTAGATCTTACCATTTTTTGGATCTGCTTATATCTAATCGTATCAAATTAGATCTCTCAATTTTTACACGGGGAAATAAAATCGGGAGATCAGTCCATATGGGTGTAGATACACAAGAACATTACAAACATTTATAATTTAAATTCATCGCAGTTGCTGTTGTTATAATATTTATTTTCACATGAGTTGTCAATCAATAAAAGCTATTCAATCAAGAAATTTGAGTTTCAACAAAAAATAATTTTGACCTCCACAACTGGCGATCCTGCCAAGAGATTAAGAGTTTGGACAACGAAAGGGAGTCACTGTTAGCAAATTTTTTCAAAAGCATCAAACTAATATCCTGCGAAGCTGAAATTGTAAGAATTCTAGACAATTATTTTGAATCAAACATATCAAAATTTATCCAGATAAAAGTCCACCGATTCATTAAACCTAGTGCCACGACAATTTGTTTACAGTCGAGAAGAACATACGCAATAGTTCAAACAATCATCGACACGAAATTACAGATTATATATTGCTGATCCATATTCCATAAGTCAGACAACAAATTCGAGTCCAGAACGTGATCAATCATTAAGTCCGTTATTTTAGTTTTAATTTAAAATAAATTCATATATAATCATCACACTGACGCACACTCAAACCTGAACCCGATACACCCCATTTTCGGCACACCTCTTTATGGCCCTAGAATACCTCTAGATTTCCAATTTCAGGCAAATCGGATAGAAAATACACTTTCTAGACGCCCAAGAAGCAAAATCGGGAAATCGGTCCGTATGGGCGCTATACCAAACATGGACCGATAGGCACCATTTTCGGTACACTTTTTAATGGTCCTAAAATACCTCTAGATTTCCAATTTCAGGCAACTTGGGCTTATAAAAACTACAGTTTTTATAAGCCCAAGACCCCAAATCGGGAGGTCGGTTTATATGGGGACTATATCAAAACTTGGACCGATATAGCCCATCTTCGAACTTGACCTGCCTGCAAACAAAAGACGAATCTGTGGCAAATTTCAGGACGATAGCGCCATTATTGAAGGCTGTAGCGTGATTACAGCAGACAGACGAACATGCTTATATCGTCTTAGAATCGATATTTCGATGTGTTACAAACGGAATGACAAACTTATTATACCCCCGTCACCATTCTATGTTGGTGGGTATAAAAAAATAACAAAACTAATGTCATTAAAGAAGAAATTTATTACAGGTAGTGCCAACTGTTTTGAACAGATCGAATCATACGAGTCTTTACCTTTACGAAAATATCAATATTTTATAGCATCACATTCATTTGTTCAATAAGAATTTGGAAATACCACTCCATAAGGACTATTTTTAAGGGGGCGTAAACAATAAAGTTATGGGAGACATTTCGTGTGTTCCGTAAGCGAAATTTAGTGGCATAAAGCTTTGGATTATTGGCAGACCTGAACATTTTTAGCTTAAACAGTCAGCTAATGTATTTGGGAACAATCAGTTGTTCAACAGAACAAACTAATCAAGCAGAACCCAGAACCCCCCTAGCTGCGGCAATGATGACACTTATTTTCATTATTAGTAAGCCATAGAATAAATGGTCCATATTTTTAGTTGGAAGTCGGATATAGCAAAATCCACATTATGATTTTCGAATGTGTGGCCAATCCAATATTGCTCCGAGGCCTACTGTCTTTGGTACATCATGTGTATACTTCTTCATGTACATGGATGGCAATTTTTTTTTTCTATTAACTTAGAAATTGTTCCAATTATTATATGACTATATTTAAAAGACTTGGAAGTGAGTAAAGGTGATTCATTGTTTAAACAAATTGAAATTGATAAGACGTAAATTAGATTATTATTCTGCATCATGTAAATGTAACATTGTTAACTACTTACTACCTATGACATAGGAACCGTGAGTGCCTCAATGACAAGTGTGTACGACTTGGATGTTGACGTATTCACATTGTTGTGACATGGTTCTCATTTTTATCAACTTTTAATTATATTAGTCATTTATATTTGAATGAAGGATGAAGCGAGTGACAATTTTTCAGTTTTTGGCCATTAACATCTTGTAGAAATTGTAAATGCGATATATATGTATGAAAAGTAATAAATTGCACAAGAGGATGTAAATAGTTTAGGTTTAATTTTATTTAATCTCATATTACCAAATTAGTGGCGAGGCGACGAAAATGCGACAGGCGTTAAAAAGCGAGGGCGAAAGCAAAGGTCACAACAGGAATAAGGATGAATATAAATTTAAAAAACAAAACAATTGGACCAACGATTATAAAATTTAATTGAAATAATAAACAAGTGAGTAAAGTAGAAAGTCGAACGGGGCCGACTATATCACACCATTAACAATCCCTACTGAATTAGTAAACATTGTTTGTGGGGTATCAATGGTATAGGTTTGGGAGATAAACCGCATTTCCATACTTAAGAATATTAAGGGGTACATGTTTATGGGAGTTTTATTACTATCTGAACAGAAATGTCTGATAATAGGAGCTATAGTTGATTTTGCATCTACAGAGTTAGTATGCCACTAATATTGATTCCATTATTTAAAAAAAGGAAATCCCTCAATTAGTGTGGGTAATAAATCCAAATTTGTGAAACTTGGGAAATAGATTTATGTAAGAGCTACACGTAAGTCTAACTACGATCGGTTAATACTAGAGGTCTGCACAATTGCATTTGTAAATGCATAGTACACGTGTACTTGCTACATGAGTACATCTATTTGAGAGAGTCGCAAAACAATTGGTACACATTTTAATGAACATCAAAAGCCACGAGTAACTTCTTGTTGCTACTCTGATGTCTTCACTACCAACAAACACATATTCCTCTTTCTCTCTTATTGAAGTGTACTCAGATTGATCACGTCGAATATGTTGCGAGAACAAAACTTCATAGAGTACTCCATGTACCACGTGAAGTTTCAGAAATACAAGAAAACAGTTACTCTCCATAATATATGTTTTCGGATTGATATAAAGAATGGAAAACGTTAAGGTAAGTGTGTGACATACATAAATATATGAAATATGTGACATACATACATATCTATGATTAATAATAATGGAAAGTTTTGCTTAGCACATAGCTAAGCAATACTTGTGGTACCACGTGAAGTGAAGAGAATCCATGTTGTACTTTTTCTCAAGTACTTACATTTTTATTGTTCCTTTTTTTCGGAACACATATTGTTTCGGATAAGTACTTGGTGGTATTTGACAAGCAAGCGTTCTCTTCACTTCACTACTTGCGCTCTGAGAGAAAGACAGTGTATGTACTATATTCGACAGCGAATTGCATACATGTAGTGAAAAGTTATTCGATGCAGACCTCTAGTTAATACTACAAAATTGGAAATTTGAGTAACATTGGTTAACAAATAAGAGTATTATGGCCAAATTTGGGAAATTCGAGCGATGCAAATTTGAATAATTTGTTCCATTTCGTAATTCTAACTCTGTCTAACTCTAAACTATTAGAAACAAAAAAAGTTCAAATTACCCATTAAAAATATGAAAAATCGAGTTATAAAAAAAATTTAATGAAAAGAACTTCTTGTGTTTTTAAAATAAAGAACACCTTTGGCACGACATTTTTGGAAGTGCTTTTAAAGTTGTGTCTTTAGATAAACTTTGAAATTTTTTTTGCTGGGTTATTATACCCTGACCACTATGTGGTTTAGGATATAATAATATTTGAAGAAAAGCAAAAACCAAAAGGAAAAATATATGTTTTATCTTCACATTCAAGTTCAAATATGCTGTTTATCCAATTCAATGGCAATATCCATTTGGCTAAAAAATAAAAAAGACAAATGTTGGTAATGGATTGACCAATATTGGACCAGTGAGTATTTTAGTTATTTTTCTCGTGGAAGAAGCACGAGCTTATGAACAGGGCGAGTGACGATGTCAACTTGTATTCCCACGTCGACCACACACACTTGACTATCTCTACCCGTGTGCAGCTGAACGGTGCGTCCTAGTCGCCAATCGGCGAGACAAACATTTTCCTTCCACAAGACAACAAGGTCATTTAGAGCCAAATTTTCACTGGGAGATTTCCATTTAAATTGATTATTAAGCTCAGCCAAATATTCTGACTTCCAACGGCGACAAAATTCTTGTTGGACAATTTTGATTTTACACCATCTGTTTGGAAGCGAAATAAAGGGGTCTAAAGAAACAACGTGTGTGGTTATTTACCAGAGGCAAAAACTATACGCTTTGTTGAGGTAAATTAATACTAGTGCCCCAACGAAACACGGATAAACATTGCGACTTCCATGCCCTCAATAAATCAAATAAGATGATCGGTTTATATGGGGGCTATGTCGAAACATGGACCGATATAGGCCATCTTCGAACTTGGCCTACCTGGAGACAAAAAACGAGTTTGTGCAAAAATTAAGCAAGACAGCTTTATTGATGGCTGTAGAGTGATTACAACAGACAGACGGGCATTGTTATATCGTCTTAGAATTTCTCACCGATCAAGAATGTGTATACTTAATACAATCGGAAACAGAATTGCAAGCTTATTGTACCACCATCACTTTCCTATGGTGGCAGGTATCAGAGAACGGCTGCGATCTTTATTAAACACCAATATTTGCAATTAAAACACCAATTGGTAAAAGAAAAATTCAACCACCAATATCCAATGCAATCGACGACTATCGGTGTTTGTTAGTATGAGTGTTGGTCTCTCGAAAACGCCGTAGTAAATCAATCACACAAATTGGTTACCCATATCTAAGCAGTTTGGTATTCTCTTATTTGGTACTCTCTCAATTCTCTTGAGCTAATGCCAACGGCTGGTTGTTGTTTGATTAACCTTGTATCTTCTCACCGCTTCAGCTACAGTATCCTCATGAATCCTGTTCAGATCTGTCTGGTATGCTGCCTGATCTAGAGGCTCTCTTTTGTAACGCTGGATCTCGGGCTCTAGAAGGTGAAGATCAACCCTTACATTCCTGGGTGGAGGTTGTCTATCCACAAGATGGTGATTCGGATGACATCTTCGATGGCAACCCAAGAGGTACTGCTTTGACAACATGCAGTTGTGTCGACGCACTGGGATGATCTTGGTCACCGCATAAAGGTGATCCAGGGGTGTACTGCGGAGACATCCTGTTGCGTTTCTAAGGGCAACGTTCTGACAGGTCTGTCTGTATTCCACTGCGTATCGCTCGTTTGAGGTGTCCACACTGGCGCTGCATAGTTTACCACTGACCGGCCGATTGCCTTATATGTAGTTAACAAGGTTTCTTGGTCCGCATCCCAAGTGCTGCCGGCAAGCGACTTGAGGACCTTGTTTCTATCGCGGAGCTTATCACAAATTGCAGTGGCATGGGCGGACGACTTATAAAGGCTGTCGAATGTGACCCCGAGAATCTTGGGGTAATTTGTTGTCGGAATTGTTTCGCCATCGACTCTGACATTCAACAGCCTGCGTACTTCCGCCGTCCATGTAGTGAATAGTGTGGCTGAGAATTTGGTGGGAGATATCCTCAAATTTCTTGCAGTGAAATAACTGGTAAGATCAGCGAGGTAGACATTTAATCGCTGGTAATTGTTGTTGTTGAGTGCAATCATACTTAAGTGCCACACTCGTTGTTTGTTTACCGAGCGTTGTTACGATGTCAATTGGTTTAAGATTGCAAGACATTGCATACGAACATTGTTATATATGTACTAGTGGTGTTTTTATTCTCGCATTTGTATCAATGTAAAAGATCGCATGGTAATTGGTGTCTTACTCACTGCCACCGTCATTTTGTTGGTAAGATTGCAATACGAAAAAAAGGCCACCGGTTGCAGTTCTCTGGCAGGTATAATAATTTCTGTGTATATATTCATAGAGAACTGCCCAGTATCCTTTTATCTGTAACGTTACTTTGTATATACCATACCAAATATATTGTTAAATCCATTATCAATTTATCTTCACGGACATTCCATATTTATAAAAATACTGAATATAAATAAAATAAAATTAATTATGTATCGAATATCGTCAGCGTTTATATTCAAATATTTGTTCAAAACAAATGCAAAAAAAATAAAACAATTGACGACAATCGAAGAGAACAAATATGATGTGATTCAAATCAAAAAAGCTAATTAAACCGGTTATAGGCCAATAACTTGTCAGTATTTCATAGATCATTCAAAATTTTTTTATTATAACAATATTAAAGAACATAGATAACAATATGCCTGTATATAGTATAGAGGCAATTATAAATTAGTAACTTTTATGGTTAATTCCGATATCACACAAATAGGTAACTTCAAGTGATCTTATGAATAAGATCGGCGACCTGGGCTTATTTCAATGAAAATTTCGATATTGTAATAAGCAATTTATAGTACGCCATAGTTATATTGTATCGTTTATGTAGTAGGCTGGGTAGCCAAACTTTTGTTATTTGTTATATTAACTTTAATTTAGAATTTTATTATTATTATTTAATTTAATTTGATACTTGTAGTTTTTGTTGTGGAGTTTGTCATTTTTTATTCCTGAAAACAAGTTTTTCAATTAATATCATACGAACAATATTTTGTGTGTTCAATCACGAAATTAATTGAAACAATTAATTATTAATTGAAATGCCTTCAACCACAGAAATGATAATATTAATTAAAAAATAGTTGATGCTATTAATTTTTGTGATTGAATTTTTTTTTTTTAAATTAATAAATTTGTTGAATCAATTAAGTTTTTAATTGAATATTTTTTAAAAGTCAATTAAGTCTTTCATTGGAAAGATTTTCGTGAAATTTTTTTCTGTGATTGATATTGAATTAATTTTTATATCCACAACCATAGAATGATGATGGGGGTACAATAGGCTTGTAATTCCGTTTGTAACACATCGAAATATCGATTTCCGACTATATATAGAGTATATATATTCTTGATCGGGGAGAAATTCTAAGACGATATAACCATGTCTGTCTGTCTGTTGTAATCATGCTACAGCTTTCAATAATGGCGCTATCGTCCTGCAATTTGGCACATATTCGTGGTTTGTTTGCAGGCAGGTCAAGTTCGAAGATGGGCTATATCTGTTCAGATTTGGATATAGCCCCCATATAAACCGATTCCCGGATTTGGGATCTTCGGCTTCTGGAAACTGTATTTTCTTTCCCTATTTTCAATCCGATTTCCATGAAATTTTAATTCTAGAGGTATTTTAGGACCACCAATAGGTGTGCCGAAAATGGTGCTTATCGATCCATGATTATACTTCTTGGGCTTCTATAAACTGTATTTGTTATCCGATTTGCCTGACATTGGAAATCTAGAGATATTTTAGGACCATTTGTGTATGCCGAAAATGGGGTGTATCGGTCCATGCTTTGGTATAGCACCCGTATAGACCAATCACCCGGTGTTACTTCTTGGGCTTCTAGAAACCATAGTTTCTATACGATTTCCCTGAAATTGGAAATCTAGAGGTTTCTTTAGGGCCATAAATGGATGTTCCGAATATATTGTGTATAATATTTCCCCATATAAACCTGCCCTCCGATTTGCCTCCATATAGACCGAAATTTGCCCCTCCAGGAAATTTCATTTCATTATGAAATTTTAAAGAAAATGTTAGGAACTATAAGGTACACATAGAGGGAGTCACTATGGTGCAATGGTTAGTATACCCGTCTTGCATTTATAGGGTTATGGGTTCAATCCCAGTTTCGACCAAACACCAAAAAGTTTTCAGCGGCAGACTATCTCCGTAATGCTGGTGACATTTCTGAGTGTTTCAAAGCTTCTCTAAAAGATTTCACCGCACTGACAGTGAAGTGGTATCAGAATGGACTGAACAGTGTGATCCTAAAATATCGAGCCGCCATTATACCAAACCTAAGGTACACTCAAACTAATGGATTTACAGTGTGAATCAAGGTTACAAAATCTCAGTTAAGTATATTACAAATTTTTTCCAAATAAATGTCTAAATAATAAGCATTCGATTATTTAGCTGCGATAACTCATTATGGCGAGAAGCTTGGTAAATTTTTTGATCTGATCCCCAATTATTCCTGTGAAGAAACACTTTCCACTTATTTATTTACTAGAAGGGTTTTGTATATGAAATCTTACCCTACTGACCTTTAAAAATTCAAATGGGAAGCAGTTTAATGTTATTGTTATTGCGGATACCTAAGAATTTGAAATAAATTTTTAATTTTATATAAAGTTGTTTTTACTGTTTTTCTCTTTGTCATGTCTCACTTCACCTAAAAACTTTATTTATTACTACCGTTCTATACGTGACTCGCAATAATATCTTTCGATAATATTATATTGTATACCTGTGTTTGATTGGAATATAACTAATAAATATGAATTTAAAACTGAACTGTAAACTAATTTTTTTACTCTCCACCCTAGGATGATGGAAATTTGTTTGAAACATGAATTTGTTTTCTTATGTCCTAACAATCAGTATAGATCCTTCAATACTTACCTCTTCTTGTAAGTAGCCAGCTACCAGACCTATACGATGATCACAGTCGATGATGCGACCATCAATTAAATGTCGCGTCTTATATTCCAGACGGTTTGCCTCCAAAGGCCAATTGATAAGTTTTGCCGGACGTATAATACGTGCCATTGCCACCAGGACAATGTCATTGCCGCTAACGCCATGGAGAGCGGCCTGTGCTATGGCATCATGGGGAAGTAGATGTGGTATAAACGCACCAGCGGAAGCAGGATTACCACCCATTGCAGCTGTACTACCAGTCATGTGGGCAGATGTTGCATTACGTGATCGTCGTATTAATTGTGATACAATAGGATAACTATTTGCTCCAGTTGCCACAGCTGAAAAATCACTACGTCGAAAACATCCATCTATCTTTACAATCTCATAGATTTTCTTCGACTCCGTTCGAGTGGAGGCACGAGCCAGTCGCACCGTAAAGCTTCGTTTATCCTCACGAAGTTTATCATCGATATTCTTCAAATGATTTTCATCGTTCATCCTATCAGGGATGAGCGCTGAGTTGATTTGTGTATGTTGTTGGTGTGCAGAGTTTGCTGCTGTTGCATAGGAACGTTGCTGGGGGTAATGAGAATGTGAGGCCATTGATGAACCATGAAAGTCCATAAATAAAGATTCAATATCACTGGGAATTAATTGCTGCCTTAACAGTTCATGATCTTCTGGATGGGTGATTTGCAAGAGATTTTGCCCATACAAATCGGCTTGGCAATGACCCAGAAGATTTTCCACACTGGATGATATCAAAACGATTTGTCCATGACATGTGAGTGTAATGAAAAAGCTATCAATCAGTTGCAAGAGGGCATCCGTCACATTGTGGTTATCCCCTTTGAAAAGTTTCTTTTTACGTGCAGCTGTCTTGCCAAAGACATATTGCAGGCGGAGACCATGAGTGGCAAATCTTAATACGGCAGTTTTATCTAAACGTCTCGGGCAGTCGGCAACATGAGGCACCATTTTCGCCAGCTCATTTATGCTGGCATTCAATTTATCGCGACGTTGTTTTTCAGCTAAATTACGCGCTTCCCGACCATTGATTATAGACGACGATGCATTTGAATCGGCCGATGCTCCCGATGGCGAAACAGTTGGGGCGGCTACGGGAGATGTTGGAGTCGAGTTGTCGGAAGAATTTGCCATGACTGTAACTGCATTATAGGGGTGGTGCACTATTGACTGGGAGGGCATAATGTCCATAATATTCTAATTTGATTTTTTTCGCAGACGTTTTTTCGTCGCTGACACTTGATGCAGGTGGCAAGGGAAGCGCAGACTTGTATCTTTTTTATTATTATTTTTTTATGTTGCTTTTGTTGTGTTATATAGTTTTAATGCATATTCCTCCTTCACTTCTGCTTTCCTTCTTGTTTCTATTGTGTTCTATACATTTCGTTGTTTATGTGATTTTTTCAAGGTCTTCCTACATATTCTCACCCTACTCTCTATCTCTAACGTCGTCCCAGCTGACCCCTCTCCAACTCTTCTATCACAAATAATGTATCTGCTAGCAACGCTACCACCTCCTCTCGCTAGCCCAGCGTCATCATCTTTCATTCCTCAATTAATCCAGCCAAATCTAAATCTCTGTTTGCGTGGCTCCGTTTTTGTTTTCTGTATTCTTATTCCGGTTTTATGTTTCACACGATTTTTTATTCTTCTGTAATATGCACTTTATTTGGGAAATCGCATAACCATCAATTTTATATCTGAATTTTGCAAAAATAAGTATGAAGAATACGAATAGAAAACTGTCCCCTTTTACCGTCTGACACTGTGTTTGTGCTCAGTACGAATTGCCAACCTTGAACCTGATCTTTCGATTATCGATAACAACAATAACTCGATATCGAATGATTAAAAGTTCACGGGTAGTGTAGTTATTTTTGCAAACTCAAGAGTTCCATCATAGTTCCATTACGAGAAAGAGAAGGAAGCCGACCCGTTATTGTCGGCGGTGGCTGACACTCAAATTTGGCACCGGTGGCGGCGGATTGACGGCCGACATTCCGTCCGGAATAACTGATAATCTGTAAAGCGCATAACCTTATTGTTGGAACGACATATTTAGAAGTTGTACCATTAAAAGGTGGGTACTATGTTTGTTGGCACGAAAAAAACTTCACTTAACCATTCTTTCGCGTTGAAAAATGAGAGTGTTGACAATACATTTCGAACGAAGAAAACAGCTATTTTGGAGCTATTCCGCGTTTATTTCTCCGCAATTTAATTGACAACATCGCCAAATGTCATACTATTTTTACTTATACATACGCAGCAGCTGATTGTTTACATACACGCATTCATGATAATTGTTTTGAAAAGTGTTTTTCTACCAGTTTTTGGATTGTTTTGCAAAAAAATCTCATACAGCACTGGACACTAATAATTGTTAAGAATAAAGCTCTAGCCGCTCTACTCCTGGTGTCTTACCACATTCTGCAACAGCTTTTACAACATGTGGTACATTGTCTTCTTCAGCTTTTCCAAATGGATACCGTCAATTTGTAACGCACATCAAAAAAACATATAATTCCGGTGTTATGCTAACTTTTACATCATGCGCAGCAATGGACTCATTCATCAACAAACTTAATTCGTTGGTGTCCACAATATCTACACAATCGCATTGCAATACCATGCTGTTGCCGCCTCACTAGCAATTTCAAATCCAGTGGTCACCACCACGGTTCCCACAAAGGATAATAACGCCATTTCATTTGCCAATGTTGTTACATCGGGGGGAACAACCAACTTAAGCCCATAACTCAAGTTCAAGGGTAGTTCCTAAGCCAAAGTCACTGTTCCCGACTTATATTTCGTCACAAAGGGATGTTAGTGTTCTATACCAGACTCTTCGTTGACTGAAATTAATACATTGAGAAGCAATTGGCTGGTTTACTGAAGGATGTTATACTCTCCCAATGTATAAGTTCCAATAACTATTTCAGTCACGTTATGAAATTCAACCAGTGTTTTGAATTGATAAAATGCAAGAATGCCGCTAACTGAAATTTAAAAGCCACAACGAAATTAAATCGTTTTATTCCAGCCTATCGCAATCTTTTTGGACAAATGATGAATACAAGAAAATTATTTTGCTATTTAAATAAAAATTATTTAATTATTTGCTATAAACATTTATTTTGGATATAACTTTGTTCAGAAAAATTTACTAATTTTATATTAAAAAGTATAAAACGTATAAGACCACCCAATTACTTATACCCAGGTATATAAAAATAAAACAAGTTCGATTATAATTTTATTATGATTTTTTATTAATTTGTACATTTATACACTAATTAAAGACCCTAGAACACAATGTTTTCTTTTCTGGATTATCAGCTTTCTTTCACTAATATTGTTATATTTAAAAATTTTTAATTATCATTTCTCATATTTAGCTTTCATGTTGTTTCCATTAAAAATTAAAATTGCATTAACATTTCTTTTGTTCAGTTCTCATTCATTTACGCCTCTTACACACAAAAAACGAGCTCGCTTAACAAATAGAAAAGGGAGCAATTACGAGGAGCGGTAAAATAATAAAAAAAATACAATTCATTTCTTTGTAAAAAATGGGTGTTGAATGTAGAAGCACTGGGTTTACAGAGATAAGACGAAATCGTTCTTAAGCATATTTTAAAAAAGAAATCTTCATCGATTACATCTGCAGTATTATGACAATTAGCTTCTTCTACTTCTTCGTGTTCTGTGCAAACATTATGTTGCATAACATTAGTCAATTCTAAATTAGCAGGGGATGATGATAAATGGTGGGCTGGTTGTATCTCTACAATATGACGCTGATGGAATGCTATTGTTGCTGATGGCTGAAGCGATGATGGTACTGTTGTAATAGGCGGAGTTTCCAACGGGCACCGGTCGCCGATTGGAAACTCCTAGAAGACATTCCTTAGGGGTAAAATTTCACCCGGCCACTTCTTCGCCAGCAAAATCCAATTTAACAACATCACCTGGTAAACATTCCTCCACATCAACTTCATTCTCTGCCGTATTTATACGGTTCAATGTCATTGTAATATCTGGACCAGACTTAATTTCCACGGTAGCTCCTGCAAAAGCCATTGTAGTGGTGGGAACAACAACATTCGATCCAGCTGCTGGTGATACTATTGTGGATGATTGTGAAACCACCATTGCATTAGTATTGCATTTGTATTACTAACGGCAGCAACAGTCGATATTGCATTTGAAGAATTATTATAGCCAGTTTCACAATGTCGACTAGATAGCTAGTCGACCGAATTACAGTCACTCGATTTCGAGTCAGATTTGGTTTCTCTATCTCGAGTGAGTTCGTTCGACTGCACATTACGTCTGTCACGTATGTATTACGCTGAACAGTAATTCTACTACTAAATTATGTTGGAGTAATACAACCATGTTCATTATTGTTTGACATGTAAATTGTGGAAAACAAATATAAACAATAATAATCAACAATAGTGTTTTCAACCTTTTTATAAAAATATGGATTTATCTGTGACCGTATATTTTACGGATAGTGAAAATGAGGATAATACAGCTAGCGTGCCACGTAGACAACTCCGTGATATGCATAATGTTTTAGAAATGCCCACACAATTGTAAGTTTTTTGTGCGTTGTTAATAAATGCAAAATAATTATGTATATTCTGATATAGATTTGTCGCGAATTTTCGAGTAACGAAAGATGTCTTTCGGATGCTACATGAGGAATTTGAAAAATATAGCGCTCCCTCTTATAGAAGTACTCACGTCCGAGGCGATGTAAGATTAGCCACATTTTTGAGATTCCTCGCTACAGGCAGTTACCAACAAACCGTGGGAAATGAGATTATTTCATCCACGAGTAAAGCAACTGTTTCCCGAGTCATCACTGAGTGCTTGGACATTTTTGAGAAAAAAATTTGCCGTAGTTGGATAAAAATGCCATTGCCAGAGGAGGAAGTAGCAATTAAAAAAGGTTTCTTTGAATCATCCGGTTTTCCGGGTGTAGTTGGAAGTGTCGACGGAACACATGTCCGTATAAAATCGCCAGGTGACAATCTGAAACACCTATACTATAATAGAAAAGGATATTACAGTATCAATGCAATGGTGGTAAGAATAATTCAATTGTTTCAAGTATCAGAATGTAAGTTATTTCTTGACTTCAGATTTGTGATCATAAAACAAAAATTTTGTATGTTGATGGCAGACACCCTGGTGCCAACCATGACGCCTTCATATGGGATCATAGCTCCGTTGACGCAAAACTGCAGGAAAGCTATGATAGTGGAAACAGAAATTCGTGGATTCTAGGTACTTTGCTTTAGTTTAATAATGAGCTTATAAATATTTTGATTACTGCTGCAGGTGATTCTGCATACCCGTTAAAACCATTTCTAATGACACCTTTTCGAAACCCATCGAATACTGTTGAAAAACGATACAATAAAAAACACGCAAGTGCTCGGAATGTAGTTGAGCGTTGTTTTGGAGTACTTAAAAATCGATTTAGATGCATCATTGGATCTCGTGGACTACACTACGGTACAGCAAAAACAACTAAAATCATTAATTCATGTTGCGCGCTACATAACATTTGCCTTTATTACAAATGTCCAGAGCCGGACGATTTAGAAATTGAAAGCGAGGGAAATGATAGTGAAAGTCACGAAGCAAGCGATGAAAGAGCTTCTTCCATACGTAGAAATATAGCAAATAATCTGTAAATTCTGCGATATGACATCCTAAATTGTTTTGTTATCTCTCTTATAAATTAGTTATTATCTGTAAATATTTAAAATTCCTGAGGTGTTCGTATCGATGTCCTTATTCCAGAGTACGCTAAGTCGACTTAACATTTTTTGATGGAGTTCGTTGTTTCTTTAGCCAAGTCATTTTATCACTATTTTGAATTCGTACATACTAAAAAAATAAACATGATTTTAAGACGAAAGAAGTAAATTTATATCTTATACTGTTTTTGAGAAATTCTAAAAATAAAATTTTTCACACTTCTTACACTTAGCGTACTTTGGTATGTAGACATCGATATAAAAATATATTTTTTTTTGATCTCATATTAGGCTACACTCAAAGAAAAAGTCTGCTAAAACTGCAGTCGATGTCTGCTGTTATATTTTTTTACTTCAGGGCCTAATTAACAACAAATTATAAAATTTTTTGAGTTATAACTTTTTGCCCACAGCATATTTAAGAACAAAAATTAGTTTTTGATGTACTTTTGCACTGTAATATACTTACAAACTCCTAAATACTGCTGCTTTAGCAGACTTTTCTGCTGTCCCTACTAACAAATTTCTTTGGGTGTACTACGCGCTTCTAAAAAGGTTGTGCCTTTGTAAACAATCAGTGAAAAATGTATGTATGTATTCACAAAGTAAATAAAAATATATTTTTTTTCACAAAAACCTTCAAACCTACACTCACAGAAAAATTCACAGTAATACCTCAAATGAATTTTAAACAATTATCTATTAAAATTTTAATTGATTCAACTAATGTTTGAATTAAAACAAAAATCAATCACAAACACTAAAGTTGTACAATTGTATAAATTAATTGACGTTGGTGATTGATACTACCATTTGTATTAGTCCATTCACATTAGGCCCGAAATCTAATAAAAGTGGACTTGAAACCCTTTTTTAATAATGTGAAAAGAAAAATGTGCAATTTAATGGCCAGCCATTTAATACATATTTTTATTGTGTAATTTAATGTAATTAGTAACGAAGTTATAACGAAAACTAAAAAATCAGTCTACTTCACTTTAACTTTAAAAACTTAAATATATATAGGAATTCAATTGAAGGAGTAAGTACTTAACATTGATAAAGTTTGTATTCAATTGTTATACAAGAAATTTTCAATTGATTCTTCAATTCTGAGTAGACTACCCTCAATTTTTCGGGTACTTTGGGCTTGTGTCTCTGCCGCAACTGCAATCCTCTCTGCTGCTTCGGCTAACCTTTTAATCTGCTCAGTTGCTTCGACCGTTGTCATTGAATTTTGTTCGGCCAATTTTAGTTGTCGCCGTATTAGTTCCAATTGCTCATAAGTTGTAGTTTTCTTTTTCTTATATGAAAAACTGGATTCCTTTTCATCACACATTTTCTTCTTTTTTGAAGATGAAGGCATTGAGCAAGGCGATAGTTCATTTCCTTTGTTTTGAGATCGTACCTGAGAATCTTTATCTTTCTTTTCGGCAGCGTTTTCACATGTAGGACTCGTAATAACTACTTTATCTGGACTAGTCGTCAATATCTCCATTGACAGTAAACTGTCCTCATCTTCTTCAATACCAAATGTTGAACCACTGGGCGCTGCGGCAGAAGAAAGATGAAGAGTTCTGTCAACAGACTCTTCAAGTTCACTTAACTGTGAAAATCGATAAAGGCCACCTCCTGTTTGAACTAAGCTTTTTTTGTTGGAAGCAATCTTTTTTTTCGTTCTGGATTTTAAATCCGTCCAAGTCTATAAAATAAAAATTTAGTCAAAACTTCCAAACAAAACACAAAAATGTAACCTTTTTCCAATCAAATGTAGAGCGTGTTGGTGGACCCAATGAATTGAGCTCTTGGGTTAAATCTTGCCACTGCTCTTCTGAGGAGATTCTGGTCGATCCAAAAACCGGAATACCCCGAGCTAAATCTGGATTGGCCTCCATAAACGAAGTAAGAGCCTTCAGCTGCTGCATGGTCGACTTCTTTAAACTGAAATATGAAAACAGTAAAACCAGTTGTACAAAAGGACGTAATGTACAAGAAAACAAATTTGTATACTATTTTCCAAGTTTTCTTACCATTTGCGCTCCATTTTCACTTACAATATAACAAAATTATTTTAAGCATTATTAGTCGATACCAAAACAGCAAGTGACTAATTATGACAAATCGGATCGTAGAGTTGACAGTACTTTCGACATACAGAAACTCAATTTTGCTTGAAAGGGGTTACGTTATCGATCGAGTAGCCAGTCGACTAATTGCTCGATAAAAACGAGTTATAGAAACACAAATCACATTTTTTCTCTTTACAAGTCGACCGTGAGTGTAATTTCGACATCGTGAAACAGGCCATTAGTAATAGTGGCTAATGTTGGAGTAGTATTTGCTGCCACCCCAATGGGACCACTCACTACTTGGGCGGCCGTTGTATTTGGTTGTTGCAATACAATATTTGCGGTCACAGCCACTGTGGTCGTGGCAGGTGTTGAGGGTGCTATGATGGAGTTGTTCACTGTAGCTGATGTAGTGGCTGCAATTGTGGGTGTCAGGGATGTGAGGGCAGATGCTACTGTGGCAGAAACGGCTACAGAACCAGATGCTGTTATATATGTTATATACATATAGCACTCCGTTATTTTTATTTCGTCAATCTAATTGCATTTTTAAATAACAACGCGAACCACTTTTGTATTCTAATTTAACACAAATCATTTGAATAAATCAATTATTTCTTAATTCACATTACAAATGGCGCCATGTTTTGAAACTAACTAATCTCAACATATGGAAGGATTTAAAGCCGACCTAATTAGGGACTATGCACTTTATGTCAGTTTTTCAACTCGAAAAAAACAAAGTACCACAAATGAAAAAATATTTCGGTAGTTTTTCGCATTTTTGGTTTTGTATGGGATTTCGCTTCGGAAACCGAACATAGTACCTACCTAAAGGCCGAAAAACAATGAAAAAAGCAGGCATATGCTTTAGCTTTTTTCTTTGCTTTATATCGGCTTTACTTTTTCCAACACACATAGAAAAGCGCAATGCTCGCTTCCCTGCCAGCATTTCAAAGTTCCATTTCATCTTCATCGCTACCACAGACTCGTAAATGTCACTACAACCATCCTACTGTGATGGGGGGCAGCATATCATAAAGTACAAAATGTACTTCATACATGTATTTTGCCATCACTACTTTTACAAAAGCCATTTTATTTTTTGTGAAACGCCAAGCGCAACCAGCTTGTTATATTTTATTTAAATAAAAACGAAAATAAAGTTCTGAAAACATAGATTTTACGCTTAAAATTGTGAAAGGTATATTGGTGAACAATTTTTGATTTTCCAAATGGAATAAAGTGATTGTTTTTCAAATATTTTACAGACACGCTGCCTCCATCGAATAAAAACACTGGCTGATAGACGCTGTAACATGTAACTCGCTACTTGTAAATCTACATCATCATTAATGCGCTTTACAGACTATCAGTTATTCCGGACGACAGTGCTCGTGTCGCACATATCCCATATATTGTGCATATTATAAGTTAAGTCCGAAGGCATAATCGATACTCCTGCATGTTTATGGGATCGATAACACATTTACCGATTATTTAGTCATCGCCGACAAGTCGTATCGATCCGACACATTGTAAGATTCTTTACAAACACCGACATTCCGTCCGGAATAACTGATAGTCTGTAAAGCGCATAATGCAAAAAATTATGTTAAATGTGATAGTGGTATAAATGTTATATTTTTAAGAATTTGTAAATGATTAATCAAATTAATAAATATCTAAACAAACGTGTTTTACTCGACCACAATGATTCTTTTACCACTATCTTAAAATGTGCTTTTTCTGATTGTTTGGAGGGTCTCTTATTGGCGTCGTTCTAAATTGATCTATAAAGGCACCTAATAATTGCACTCATGCGAAACCTTTTTGTAGTAACTTGGCGTGGTACAACTTCTCAATAGTGACGGCGCTTTTCCGACGAGTTTTTGATATCGTATATGATTGTTTTCGACGTACTGGGGATTCTCAGAAGCGCCCCCAAATTCAAAAAATGTTGGCAGGGTTCATAAACATAAACAAATTTATATTTTCAATTACAAACTTGGAAGCAACAAATGTTTTTAACGTTAAAAACAAAACAGCTTACCAAGGCCCAAAAAGATAAAATATTTTAACCTTGTTTGAAGCTTCGGCGCCAAGCTTACATTTATTGTGTGCAGGTTCATATAATTACGTGTGCTTTAACTTTTTTCAAAGCAAAGCATATAGCGAAGAATTAATCGACGTGTTCATTGTGTGTCGGCCTTGAAGGGTACTTAGAGTATCTATACTATGTCTCTATTTTGGGTGTTTACAGTTTCTTTACTATGTCTCTATTTTGAAACAAATTGGGTACGCTTACCCAATTTGCCCAAAATTCTGGATTTGAACATAAAATCAAAGCCAATACGAATTGCCAATACACAATTGACAACTCGTTCTGCCACGATTGATATACGTCCAACTAATTGCCACAATATATAGCCGCTGCCACTTTCCAACACTATTGATTACTTTGCTGTAATCGAGGAATTTGTTTTTATAAATAAATGAAAGACAATTTTTATAGTTTATGGAAATAAATTATACGTGTAATTACTAAGCAGGTGCAAAAGTACTTTCCAGATTTTATATCCTTATCGCACTTACGCATTGATTGTGTTTCGCCTAAGTTGTTTGTTTACCTCTCCCAATGTAATCAGCGGCAACATATCAGAAAATAAGGAATTCGAATTCGCGACAACGACCAGCTTTCATCCCTACATGTATATACATTGGGTACACATACACACACACGAATACCATTAGATGGCCAATTGCAAAAGTTCATCCTGAATTTATTTTAGTCACCAACTCTCTCTCTCAAAACAAGGAATTGTGCGAAGTTGTAGGAAGCACGGCAATTTAAAAAATTATCAAATCATTGCAGTGTAGATGCTGATATTATTTAGAATAAAAAAAAACTATAAAAATTTCAAAATTAAATCAAAGAAATATCTTTAGCAATAAATGCGCCTCATGGAAAGCATTTACATATAAATAGCACCGGAATTTGCTTTATAAATAGCTCATCATACGGAGCACAATAGAGCAAACAACCCAAAGTGGTCATCGAAAAGTAATTGAACAACAAAAAATTAATGCTAATAAGAAAATTGTTTTAGTGCTCTCATCGCCTCAAGTGCAGAGAATTTTGTTTTTTTCTTTCAAATCTACTAAAAAAATAAATTGGCCTCCGCCCCGAAAAAAGTGTGTTTCGGTGATATATGTGTACATGGGAACCCATTTATATATACGTATAAATTAATATAGAAATGTATATCGGAATATCCAGGAAAAGGAGGGAATGTTGTCTCATTTTATTTTAGTGCGCGTTTCCATAGAACAAATTGATCAAAATAAACACCCAGATTAGTTAAGTGAATGTGAGCCAGTGGAGCGTATACAAAACAACAAAATAATCCAAGAAAACGCGAATATACAAACAAAAACAAACAAAATAATAAACAAACAAAAAATAGTGATAGTGTTTAATTAATGATTGCACTAAACCTACAAGCTTAAAAACGCGTCAATTATTTTATTCAGAATTTTTATTTGCTGGATTTATAACCATGGGTGGTAAGTAAAAGCGGAAATGCAAATTGACGTGACATTTTCCCTCTCTCTCTCTATCTGTTACCGTTACTCGTTGATTTTCTTTGCAAATTAACGGAAGATGGATAGTCAAATGTTAAAGCATCACAAGCAGTTGTTAGATGGAGTTTCCGATTTTCAAATAGATTTTGACATCATCCCTACTCCTTGTAAAGTTGTAAAAACGGTGACGCCAATTTAGCTATTTTATAGCAATATTTAGCTTTTTTGATATTGAGTTGCTAGAAAATGTTTGTAATTGTTATCAGTTAGCGACTTTTTCTGATATTCATAACAGTTATCGTAAACTTTAAATCTACTATTGCCATACAGATTCCTTAGATAAACTGTCAGTAAATTATTAAGAATATTAGCATAAGTATTTAGTATTTTTAATAAATATTTTTCTTTAAAATGTACTATTTATACCAAAAACGCAATTTCATCCATTTCATGAAAAAAATAGCTGACAGAATTAACAAAAATATAAAGGAAAATATCGAATTTCAGATGTCGATATCTGGAAAACTCAAAAAAAAAAGTTTATTTCTATTAACTTTTCCAAAAGACGCCGCAAATTAATTTTATTTTTAATGTTTTGCAGGATATCGAGATATTGGTCTCAGACCCCATACACTATATGTATATATTCTAGGTTGTGGTGAAACTCTATGGCTACGTAGCAATATCCGTCAATCCTTCTGTTGAAATCACACAAGCATCCGAAAGAAACAAGTTATTGGCATTGCAAACAAGCCATCTCGAACCACATTTAGGTAAAACTTTCACAAAAACTGATCCCCAGATTTGAGTTGAGTCTCTTGTCTTTTCCCTCGATCGGTTTTAAATTCGGCATATGATGACAGTCTACCTCCTCTAGCAATCATGCAAACAATTAGTCCAGATGTGACTTCCGGAGCCTACTGGGGCCCCATATTTCATCCGAGTATTTATTCAAATTTATTTGATTTTCCTAGATGTGGATGTCCGTGAAGTTACAGGTAAGTTTATCTTAGCGGAGACACAAACCGAGCTATGTATGGTCAGTTGGTACAGCAATTCGGCTACATAATGAACATAACATAGGGAAGAATGATTAAATAAAATTATGATTTTTTAATTCAATAATCATAACAAAAAATATTTTTTAGTATATTAAGAAAATATGGTACTATATGGTATGTGACTTTATTGATTGAAGTGGTCCATTAGTTTTCTCTTAAAATGGTTCGAAAAGTCAAATGCCTTTAAGGAAACCGGAAGAGAGTTCCATAACCTACAAATCCTTACCATAAATGACCGCTCATATATCAACAATGATATTCTCGGCAAAATAATTAATTGATTTCGTGTTAACCTGGAAAAACGAAATGATTGAGCAATATCGAGTGGTGACTGAATGACGATAATACGATGGAAACATAGTAGATTCCTGATCTTAACAAAGTCCTCAAAGGAACATTGTAGGAATTCCTGAGCAAATGGCGAAACATGATCCCTCATTCTGAGGCCGTAAACATATCTAATAATCCTATTAAAAACTACATACAGCTTCCTCAGAATGCCTAGACCTGTGGCACAATAAACCTCCAAGCAATACAAAATGTGAGACATCAATAAAGCATGCGAAATCTGTACTTTGACGGGTGTAGGTAAATAACAATCAATGTTGCAAAAACAGCGCAAGGTGTTGCAAATTTTTGAAGAAATCTTTGATATGTGTTCCTCAAACTTTAAATCACAGTCAAGGTAGACTCCTAAGCATCTTATACTCTCAACAAATTGTACAAGAACATCAATAAAGCGAATATCAAGTTGATAAGGAATGGACCCGAAATTAAGAAGTCTTATTTAATAGAAATTTAATAAAAATCTATATAACGGCGTTCCACATTGCAGTGAAACCACTTAGAGAAGCACTCAGAAATGTCACCAGCACCACTGAGGGGGGATAATCCACCGCTGAAAATCTTTTTGGTGTTCGGTCGAAACTGGTGTTGAACCCACGACCCTATGTATGCAAGGCGGACATGCTAACCATTGCACCACGGGGACTCCCTATCAATCATATTGGCATCCAAATTTCCAAAGTGGAAAAGCAAGAAGTTTACGGTCAAATAAAATTCATTACTCAAAATATTATTAGGGAATTATTGAAAATAGGAACTTAAGAATATACGATATCCAAATAAGACGTAATAAAGAGTACATTTAGACTTGAAATAAACATCTTCATAAACAAGGACCCAAGAAGACCTGGTCCTTCTAAGTTTTAAGACATATACATATTTCAATATTTTGGCTTAACAAGACTGACTGAATATCGTCTTCAGAAAAATCGTGGGCATATTTATGTTCGTCACGAGTTTAGTTTCAGAACTGCTTAATTTCCAAGCTTGATATTTTCTGTATGGTATCTTGATGATATTCTGAGTTAGATTCCAGTCCAGTGCTTTTATTATTGCCGGGCAATATAAAGGCAAACAACGGGTTTCGAAACTTAGGGCCAGTATTGATTTCCTTTTCTTTTTTGGCTGTGACGGTGCTTTAGTCAATACACTTACAGCTTGTCAAAACATCTTGGCAATGCTTGCTCGAATTTTAGATTCGGTTCTAATGAAAAAAATTAGAATTTTTGATTAATCAAAAACCCGAGGTTTGAGGCCATTAACTGATAATCGGTTATTGTAGTTAAACTAACGCTAAATTTTAATTATTTTTATTGCCAAAAATTATTTCTTGGTAGTTAAATTTTATTATTTTTCACAGCCTAATGAAATCTTACTTTTTTAAGTATGTCTCAAACATTTTATGAACTAAACGTGGGCATAAAATTCAATGGCCGTTCACATAAGTTCAATATGGACTAAAGCAAAAGAAAACTTTCGTATGATTCTCAAAAATAGTAAGAATAAACTAATGTTGGATAAAATGGTCAAGATTTGGCGGACCTGGAAAACATTAACAAACTGCTTAAGTTAATGTTTTCCAGGTCCGCCAGTAATCTAAAGCTATATGCTCCTAAAATTCGCTTACGCCTTACACAAAAAGCAGGACACTCACGCAAGAGGTGTTTAATTGATTCCTTTTCCTCCACATCATGACAGCTTATACAATAGTCATTATACTTCGCACCTATAGTTTTTGCATATTCGCCTATCAAGCAGCGACCCGTTATAGCAGATATCAGGAGTGCTATCTGACGCCTTGAGAACACTAGCATATCTAGTGTGCGGTTTAAGTTTAAATGGGGCCATATTTGCTTGGTGTCGTTACAACCCTTGCAATTCTCCCATTGAATATTGGCCATCATAACAGCCTTCTCACGCAGTAAGAGCTTACAGGTGGCCAGAGGCATACCAACAGATTCTAGTTCCCCTGGAATATGTAAGGTAGTTCCTAGCCTTGCTAACACATCTGCTTCGCAGTTCCCCGGTCAGGCACCCATATTAGGTGAATATTGTACTGCTCAGCCATCTCGTTGAGAGATTTGCGGCAGTCTATGGCCGTTTTCGAGTTAAGGAACACAGAGTCCAAAGATTTTATTGCAGGTTGACTGTCTGAGTATATATTAATGCCAATATTTGTTGGAACATTACTTCTCAGCCAATTCACCACCTCTCTTATTGCCAATATTTCAGCCTGAAAAACACTACAGTGATTAGGTAATCTTTTCGATATTCGAATTTCCAGATCTTTAGAATATACTCCGAACCCAACTTGTCCATTCAATTTGGAGCCATCAGTATAGAAATCTATATATCTTTTATTCCCCGAGGTCTGTGTACACCACGCCTCACTGTTGGGAATTAGAGTTTCCAACTTTTTGTCGAAAAGTTGTTTGCCAGTGTGTAATCCACTACGTTAGGCACATCTGGCATTACTTTGAGGACCGGGAAAGTACCTGTAGACGATATCATTTATTTTAAGAATGATTTTAAAATGATAATGATTTTAAAATGGTTTCACCGTGTAACTGCAGCTCAAATATGTAAAAAGTCGATTCATATAATTTTTTGAAAAACGACGAAAGATAGAAAATTTAACAAAGCCGTAAAAGTCAACTTTCTGATTCTGATTACAGCCACCCTTATAAATAACCAACCTCAACTGTAAAATGTAAAAATATAAGCAACTAAATACCGACTTATTTTTATCCAGCTCAAACTAAATTTCTTTTCGTATTTTTGTTTTGCTCTGTAATTTCGGTATTATTGTGTTATTGTTGTCGGTGAGCCGAAGAGCCTGGGCTTTTAAGAATTTGTTAGTGTTATCGGTATTTCGTAGTTGTGAGTGTTTTTGCTGGTATTCCCTTTCATTTCCTCTTTCGTTACATACTTATGTTTATCCTTGTGTGTTGCCTTGCCACCCAATGTAGTACGTAAAGTGATTGGTATTGTACATTCAGCTTCTGCCCATGTTTGTTTTTGTGAATTAATGTTGGTGACAGTGTTACCGCGTAGTACAAAATTTTCAGGATTTTGCGAATATGTTTAGTTGTTTTTAAACGCAACCACGCCGAGTAATAATTAAAAAGAATGGAAAAGAACGGAAACAAATCTACTTTAGAGAAAGTTAAACAAAAAAACAAGTATATACGGCCGTAAGTTCAGCCGGATCTTATGTACTTTCCACCATGGATTGCGTAGAAACTTCTACGAAAGACTGTCATCCACAATCGAATTGATTGGGTTGTGGTATCTTAAAACTTCTTAAAATCGTTTTCTAAATTGTTAGTTAGTCCATACGTGGTATATATTAGACAAAAAAGTTATAATATGTAAGCCTACAAATAATTACGAATCGATATGGACTTTTGCACGGTACGTAGAGAGCCAGAATTGAAATATGGGGGTCGGTTATATGTGGGCTATATAAAATTATAAACTTGATATGGACCAATTTTTGTGTGATTGGGAATCGATTTATCTGAGGGCTATATTTAACTATAGACCGAGAAGGACATACTTAGGCATGGTTGTTAACGGCCATATACTAGCACAATGTACCAAATTTCAACTGACCCGGATGAAATTTGCTCCTCCAAGTGGCTCCAAAACAAAATCTCGGGATCCGTTTATATGGGGGCTATATATGATTATGGACTGATATGGACCACTTTTGGCATGGTTGTTAAATATCATATACTACCACCACGTACCAAATTTCGACCAGATCGGATGAATTTTGCTTCTCCAAAAGGCACCGGAGGTCAAATCTGTGAATCGGTTTATATGGGGGCTATATATAATTATGGACTGATATGAACCAATTCCTGCATGGTTGTTGGATACCATATACTAACACCACGTACCAAATTTCGACAGAATCAGATGAATTTTGGTCTTCCAAGAGGCTCCGGAGGTCAAATCTGGTGATCGATTTTTGCATGGTTGTTAGAGATCATATGCTGACATCATGTACCAAATTTTAACCGGATCGGATGAAATTTGCTTCTCTTAGAGGCTCCGGAGGTCAAATCTAGGGATCGGTTTATATGGGGGCTATATATAATTATGGACCGATGTGGACCAATTTTTGCATGGTTATTAGAGACCATATACCAACACCATGTACCAAAATACAGCCGGATCGGATGAAATTTGCTTCTCTTAGAGACTCCGCAAGCCAAATCGGGGGATCGGTTTATATGGGGCCTATATATAATTATGGACCGATGTGGACCAATTTTTGCATGGTTGTTAGAGATCATATGCTGACACCATGTACCAAATTTCAACCGGATCGGATGAAATATGTTTCTCTTAGAGGCTCCGGAGGTCAAATCTAGGGATCGGTTTATATGGGGGCTATATATAATTATGGACCGATGTGGACCAATTTTTGCATGGTTGTTAGAGACCATATACTAACACATGGTTGTTAGAGACCATATACTAACACCATGTACAAAATTTCAGCCGGATCGGATGAAATTTGCTTCTTTTAGAGGATCTGCAAGCCAAATTTGGGGGTCCGTTTATATGGGGGCTATACGTAAATATACGTGGACCGATATGGCCCAATACCATCCGACCTACATCAATAACAACTACTTGTGCCAAGTTTCAAGTCGATAGCTTGTTTCGTTCGGAAGTTAACGTGATTTCAAAGACGGACGGACGGACATGCTCAGATCGACTCAGAATTTCACCACGACCCAGAATATATATACTTCATGGGGTCTTAGAGCAATATTTCGATGTGTTACAAACGGAATGACAAAGTTAATATACCCCCATCCTATGGTGGAGGGTATAAAAATTGGCGGTAGGAAAAGGCATTTTAAGAGGAAATGTTAAGTAAAAAATTTTTCGGAAAAGCGGAGATATCGACCCATGAAAATCGGTACTTTCCTTGAAACTTTTGCGTTTTTGGTGAAAATAGTACATTTTAAAGAGAAAATATTAAATCAAAAAATTAAAAATTTTCGAGACATGGACCCTTGAAAATTGGCGTATATGTGGAAGGCCTTGAGACTTTCTCCTATGGACAGAGTCTAAAGTGAATTGCCGTGAACTCAAAGTGGATCAAGGAACTCTATGATAAGAATAGGATGGGATAACAGGGTTAACCTTCTGACTCCGGGAAATGAACCCCGAAGAAATAAGGCCCCAAAACGGAAATGAAATTTAGCCCCAGTTCTTTATTTTGAAAACAAAAATAACGGTAATTGGGGTATTGTATCGCTTTTTGGGGTGTTTTTTTCATAATAAACTTCAGGTATTTCATTAATGAAAGTAAACCCCAACGAACTCTTTTTGGAGTTGATTTCATTTCGTTAAAACTAACTATTTTACTAACATACAGTTTCGCTCTAACTGTCGTGATGTTAACAATATACTCAATATGAATTTTGAAATATTTCTGGGAAAAAATTGGCAGTGGACTCCTCAACGTATTGGACGAAAAAATTGCGAAATAGAATAAAAATTATGCTCATGAGTATACATTTTCAAAAATTCACGAGAACTTTAAACAAGCTATTTAAACTCTTCGCACGAATTTTTTTATAACCTTTACACTTAAGCACAAACATTTTTTTGCAATCGCCACAGATTTTGCGTGAATTTTAAAAAATCTTTATCTTATTTGGCAATTGAAAACAGCTAGTTTGTATTAAAAAAAAAATATTTACTAAATTGCCGCTTGAAGTTGTTGTTGTTCAATATTTTTTATCAATAAATTTTGTTTTTGAAAATGAAATAAATCCCCATGAGGCCCTATTTCATGATTCTTGGGGTTTTATTTCATTGTAGTGTGGTTTTATTGCATACTCCAAATGAGACTTTATTTCCGTATGAAAAAAATCACCAAAATTTGGGGATTATTGTATTTCCATTTTGGGTCTTTATTTCTTTCTTGGGGGCTTATTTCACGGAGCCTAACAGCTTCAGCTACAGAATCTTCATGAATCCTGTTCAGACCTGTCTGATATACTGCCTCATCTAGAGGCTCTCTTTTGTAACGCTGGATATCGCGCTCTAGAAGTTAAAGATCAACCCTTACATTATTCAACCTTACATTATTATTCTAAAGATCTTGAACTTCGAATAGTGAAAAGATTACCTAATCACTGTAGTGTTTTTCAGGCTGAAATATTAGCAATAAAAGAGGTGGCGAATCGGCTGAGAAGTAATGTTAAAAAAAAATGGTTGGCATCAATATATACTGAGACATCCAACCTGCAATAAAATCCTTGGAATCTGTGTTCCTTAACTCGAAAACGGCCATCGACTGCCGCTAATCTCTGAGCAGTACAATATTCACCCAATATGGGTGCCTGGCCATAGGAACATACCGGGGAACTGCGAAGCAGATGTGTTAGCAAGGCTAGGGACTACCTTACATATTCCAGGGGAGATAGAATCTGTTGGTATGCCTCTGGCTAGCTGCAAGCTCTTACTGCGTGAGAAGGCTGTTATGATGGTAAATGTTCGATGGGAGAATAGCAAGGGTTGTAACGACACCAAGCAAATATGGCCCCATTTAAACTTAAACAGCACACTATAGGGTTCTCAAGACGTCAGATATCACTCCTGATATCTGCTATAACGAGTCGTTTGCAAAAACTATTGACGCGAAGTATAATGACTACTATATGAGCTGTCATGATTCGGAGGAAAAGGAATCATTTAAACACCTCTTGTGTGAGTGTCCTGCATTTTGTTTAAGGCGTAAGCGAATTTTAGAGGCATATAGCTTTACATTACTGACGGACCTGGAAAACGTTAACTTAAGCAGTTTGCTAATGTTTTTGTAACAATCTAGTTGGTTCAACAGAAGAAAATAATCGAGAAGGTTCAGCGGTTAAAAGTAGAAGTGCCCATATGTAATAGGTAGGTATCACAATGGACTGAATAGTCTAAGTGAGCTTGAAGCTTAATCGGGCTGCCATTTTAACCTAAGCTAAGCTAACCCTCACATACATTCCTGGGTGGTGGTTGCCTATCCCCAAGATGGTGATTTGGATGGCAATTTAACTTCTTGGGGGTCATAGAAGCCGAAATTTTCATCTGATTTGATTGAAATTTCGAATTTAGAGTTTTTTTTATTCAGTTAAGAACTATGATCAAATTGGTCATGGAACCCCCAATTTCCGATTTGCTTGAAATTTCTTGAGGCATTTCAGTTCCAAAAGGTGCTACTCTCAAGAAATACAACACAAAATCCTACAAATCTAAAAAGCAATGTTACAAATTTCAAATTTAACTTCTTAAAACATACCCTATGAACCGATTGCCGATAGAGAGGGGTATGCTTCATCAAATTCACTTGAAATTCTAATATGGCCTTAAATATTAAAGATTCGTCCCGGCCAAGACTTTGACCGTATATACTTGTGTTTTTTTTTTTTCATTTTCATAAATAAATCATTGTAAATATATTTCGCGGGAATTTTTCCTTATATGGCAACACTGAAATTCAAACGGATACTGCTTGGCATTGTGTTGTCATTGTGGTTGTTGTAGTTTTTGACAATTGTCACCATACCATATCTCTCGCAGTTATCCTTTTTTGAATTTAGTCTCTCGTTGTCGTGCTCGTTGTCAGCTGTGATTGCTTTCGTTCGTTCGTCCGTAGTAGTTGCAATTTTTCTATCGCGTTGATAAGGCTGCTGGTGGTGTACTGGTACTGCTCAGATTGGTGCAGTGAAACTCCTTTTTTATCTGGTGAAAATTTGATTTTTTTTTGCACACAAAATTTTTCGGGTAAAGAAACAAATCGTGAGTGAAGGAGAAAACCTTGAAATTAATGAACAGAATATTTTGGAATTTTCCGGAGAATTACTTATGTAAAATAAAGAGAGAAATATTGAATTATTTGAATAAATTAAACAAAAATCTAATGGAGTGTTGTTTGTGTTTGTTCTTCCTCTTCTTAATTTGCAGATAACATCGAAATGCTTAAAGCTTTATATGATTTTCAAGCCGTCTATCCCAAAACGATTAGTTTCGATGAAGGTGAATACTTTATATTATATCAGACCTCAGCACGTCAAAGGAACTGGTGGCAAGTGGTCAGCATGAAAGGCAACATTGGATTTGTGCCTTCCAATTACGTAATGAAAATAAAGGTAAGTGAAGGCCAACAAAAATAAAAAAAAAACAAAAACCAAAAATCCCAACCCTATTATCCTTTGGGGGAGGGGTGGGGAAAGAAACCAGAGATAACCTAGTGAATACAAAGATGTTTGCAATAACATCATTAGCATTTGACTGCACGTACGACATGTGTACGTTATGTGTTAGTCCTTACGCACTACTTCTTTTCTTAAAAAGCAAATCACCCATAAAAATACTCGGTAACCACACCTTCGACATCTCCTTATTCATTATTTATATCCTTTCTACCATAACAACAATGGTCTCGTGGATGCCAACAATGAGTTCACAAATATTTGGTGAACATTTCATAGGATTTCCATGTTTTTCGAAAGTGATTTTTTTCTTCTTCTATTGTTACACTTTAAAGAAAACTTCTGTATGTGCTTCATTGTACTTTTTTTTAAGGACTTTAGTTTTTCTTCTGTGATGCTCCCATTATAATATCCTCCTTACCTCCTCTCAACCAACTTTCACTTGGAAAACTTTTTCAACTTTATAACCTCCATTTATTGTTGGAACATCAAACCACACTGTTAGCCAAAAAAAAAAAAATCCATTTTATTATAGGTATTATTGGCGCATATCCCACCCTTACCCTTTTGGGAGATAAATCATAGGCCTAAGGTGTGCTTTTTATATTCTCGGTCTGTTTACAGGATGACCGTATAATACATGGTATTGATAGTGTGCCAAAACTAATAGACTTTTTTTTGGTGATAAATTATATGCCCGTTCTAACCACAATGGGAGATATCTAAGCTTCGGTCAATATGACATATTAATCCTTTTGGCTAAATGTATTTTTTTTTTAATAACCCACAGTCGTACTTACAACAAATGTTTGCCTAATATGAAAGATTATACGACTTAAATTTTTAGATCTTAGCATCTATTTTGGATAATCTCCAATGAATTTGTCATATCATGGAAGTTCTACTTTTCTGGATCCTTTGTATTGATTTAGAAGTTCATTTAAATAAAGAAATTTAGAAAACTTGTAAACTCTAACTGTTAATGCTTATACCCTCCACCATAGGATGGATGGTGGTATACTAACTTTGTCATTCCGTTTGTAACACATCGAAATATTGGCCTCCAACTCACGGTTGCCACTCGAGCCAAAAATAATCTAACCAAAAAATTACCTAATAAAAAATCTTATTTTGCAAAATTTTATTTCTATAGAAAATTTTCTCAAAAAAATTTTTTTTTTTGAAAATTTTCTCAAAATTTTATTTCTATAGAAAATGTTGTCAAAGTTTTATTTCTATAGAAAATTTTGTTAAACATTTTATATATATAGAAAATTTTGTCAACATTTTATGTCTATAGACAATTTTGTCTAAATTTTATTTCTATAGAAAATTTTGTCGAAATTTTATTTCTATAGAAAAATTTGTCAAATTTTTATTTCTATAGAACATTTTGTCAACATTTTATTCCATCGAAAAATTTGTCAAAATTTTATTTGTATAGTAAATTTTGTCAAAATTTTTTAGTATAGAAAATTTTATCAAAATTTGTCAACATTTTATTTCTCTCGAAAATTTTGTCGAAATTTTATTTGTATAGAAATTTTGTAAACATTTTATGTCTATAGAAAATTTTGTAAAAATTTTATTTCTATAGAAAATTTTGTCAACATTTTATTTCTATAGAACATTTTGTAAAAATTTTATTTCTATAGAAAATTTTGTCAAAATTTTATTTCTATAGAAAATTTTGTCAAAATTTTATTTCTGTAGAAAATTTTGTCAAAATTTTATTTCTGTAGAAAATTTTGTCAAAATTATATTTCTATAGAAAATTTTGTCAACATTTTATTTCTATAGAAAATTTCGTCAAAATTTTACTTCTATAGAAATTTTTGTCAACATTTTACTTCTATAGATAATTTTATTTTTAAAGAAAATGTTGTCAAAATTTTATTTCTATAGAAAATTTTGTCAACATTTTATTTCTATAGAAAATTTTGTGAAAATTTTATTTCATTCGTGTTTTTTTTTATTGGTGGTTTCTACTTCAATCATATTTGTTGTTTTGCTCAGCTTTAAAACCATTGTGTTGACTAAACTACAAGAGTAGCTTAACCAAAATAACCAAAATTTTTTTCTATAAAAAATTTTGTCAAAATTTTATTTCTATAGAAAATTTTGTCAAAATTTAATTTATATAGAAACTTTTGTCAAAATTTCATTTCTATAGAAACTTTTGTCAGAATTTTATTTCTATAGAAAATTTCGTCAAAATTTCATTTCTATAGAAAATTTTGTCAAAATTTTATTTCAATAGAAAATTTCGTCAAAATTTCATTTCTATAGAAAATTTTGTCAAAATTTTATTTCTATAGAACATTTTGTCAAAGCTGTATTTCTATAGAAAATTTTGTCAAAATTTTACTTCTATAGATAATTTTGCCAACATTTTATTTCTATAGAAAAATTTGTCAAAATTGCATTTCTATAGAAAATTTTGTCAAAATTTTATTTCTATAGAAAATTTTTTCAAAATTTTATTTCAATAGAAAATTTTGTCGAAATTTTATTTCTATAGAAAATTTTGTCGAAATTTTATTTCTATAGACAATTTTGTCGAAATTTTATTTCTATAGAAAATTTCGTCAAAATTTCATTTCTATAGAAAATTTTGTCAAAATTTTATTTCTACAGAAAATTTTGAAAAAATTTTATTTCTATAGAAAATTTTGACAAAATTTTATTTCTATACAAAATTTTGTCAAAATTATATTTCTATACAAAATTTTGTCAAAATTATATTTCTATAAAAATGTTGTCAAAATTATATTTCTATAGAAAATTTTGTCAAAATTATATTTCTATAGAAAATTTTGTCCAACTTTTATTTCCATAGAATATTTTGTCTAAATTTTTGTTCTATAGAACATTTTCTCAAAATTTTATTTTATTAACACATTTCCGTTCAAGTTTTTTAAAGTATTGATAAAAATATAATCGTCGTCATATTACATATTTTTGCACTTTTAATGTTGGTATATTGGTGGAAAAACCGAACATAGTCCCAAACTATGCACGCAATAGTCTATTTTTGTAGATTATATATCCATTTTCCTGAAGAATAACAATAAAATATACATTCGCGCAAATGTTCAATAGATAATATCTTGACACTAAAAATGAGAACGAATGTTGTTGGTGTGGCATTAGTGATATTCCACACTACCACAACACACACACCAATAACATTCGTCCTTATTTTCTGACTTCCAATAAACCATATTCTAATGGAATAAAAATTTTACTCGCAAGGCTTAAAATCCTTCATTCTCTCCTAGGAGGGAAATCAGTTCATATCTACTAATGCCCCAATTGCATGTTAAATTATACGAGGCCTCCCACAGGAGACACACATTTGGCAGCGGCTAGTGAGTTTGTTTTCACTTTATTCATTTATTGCTTGAGTGCGTTTTAACAAAGCCAAGGTAATTCTATATGAATGAAGCAAAACCGGACAAGACCGCATGTCAAACTCCAAAAAGTCACCGTTCTATGCTTGTTTATCATTAGTGAAGTGTAGTGGCGAAAAAACGACCAGGAAAAGTTTAATTATGGTTCACGGAGAAAAGAACGAGAAAATAAAAAACAAACAATGCTCTTGGAACACTCAATCCTATCATTGTATTACATAGCTCACGGGCTGCTACAAAATAACCCCAATTGTATCAGCCACAAAATGAACATAAAGGACCTTTTAACACGCCACTAGACCGACCTACTGCACACGGTGAAAATGCACCAAAGTGCTGCAGTGAAAGAGCATTCCAATGAAAGTAAGTCTACTCAAAATCTTTCATTTGAGTTATGAGACAGACCATAGATCAAATTGTGTACTCTCGAAAAAAAAAGAATTTCATGAGTGACAAATATGCGAGATAAATGTAAAGAAAAACAAGTATATACGGCCGCAAGTTCGGCCAGGCCGAATCTTATGTACCCACCACCATGGATTGCGTAGAAACTTCTACGAAAGACTGTCATCCACAATCGAATTACTTGGGTTGTGGTATCTTAAAACTTCTTATTCCTGCATGGTTGTTGGATACCATATACTAACATCACGTACCAAATTTCAACCGAATGGGAAGTATTTTGCTCTTCCAAGGGGCTCTGGAGGTCAAATCTGGGGATCGGTTTATATGGGGCCTATATATAATTATGGACCGATATCGACCAATTTTTGCATGGGAGTTTGAGGCCATATATTAACACCACGTACCAAATTTCAACTGAATCAGATGAATTTTGGTCTTCCAAGAGGTTCCGGAGGTCAAATCTGGTGATCGGTTTATATGGGGGCTATATATAATTATGGACCGATGTGGACCAATTTTTGCACGGTTGTTCGAGACCATATACTAACACCATGTACCAAATTTCAGCCGGATCGGATGAAATTTGCTTCTCTTAGAGGCCTCGCAAGCCAAATCGGGGGATCGGTTTATATGGGGGCTATATATAATTATGGACCGATGTGGACCAATTTTTGCATGGTTGTTAGAGACCATATACTCACACCATGTACCAAATTTCAGCCGGATCGGATGAAATTTGCTTCTCTTAGGGGCCTCGCAAGCCAAATCGGGGGATCGGTTTATATGGGGGCTATATATAATTATGGACCGATGTGGACCAATTTTTGCATGGTTGTTAGAGACCATATACTTACAGCATGTACCAAATTTCAGCCGGATCGGATGAAATTTGCTTCTCTTAGGGGCCTCGCAAGCCAAATCGGGGGATCGGTTTATATGGGGGCTATATATAATTATGGACCGATGTGGACCAATTTTTGCATGGTTGTTAGAGACCATATACTTACAGCATGTACCAAATTTCAGCCGGATCGGATGAAATTTGCTTCTCTTAGAGGCCTCGCAAGCCAAATTTTGGGGTCCGTTTATATGGGGGCTATACGTAAAAGTGGACCGATATGGCCCATTTGCAATACCATCCGACCTACATCAATAACAACTACTTGTGCCAAGTTTCAAGTCGATAGCTTGTTTCGTTCGGAAGTTAGCGTGATTTCAACAGACGGACGGACGGACGGACGGACGGACGGACGGACGGACGGACGGACGGACATGCTCAGATCGACTCAGAATTTCACCACGACCCAGAATATATATACTTTATGGGGTCTTAGAGCAATATTTCGATGTGTTACAAACGGAATGACAAAGTTAATATACCCCCCATCCTATGGTGGTGGGTATAATAAATCCATAAATGAATATTGGTTTAAGCGCCACCTATATGTGAAAAATTAGCAATATACAATGAAAAAATATTTACGTCATATTAAAGATTACGTCACCTAAATTTTAGGATGCGCAATTTACAAAATATTAATGACAAATTTCTTTACAATAATGAAATTTTAATTAAAATAAAGATTATAATATTTGCTTGTTATTAAAGTTTGGAAACAAATTTTGGAATTTTGCGTTCCTCTGTTAAAGTCGCATGTCTTTGAACTAAGGCAAATTTTCTTTCTTTGATTTAAAGAAATCGTCCTTAAATTAAATGAAATATTGAATCTTTAGTTTTAAGACAAAAACGCTTCAAATATACGAAAAGACTTATTTTGAGAATTTAGCATCTTTGGTTTAAAGTTTTTGTTTTTATTATTGTTGTTTTTGATTTCAGCATAAAACCATGGATTGACTAAACTACAAGTGTAGCTTTACCAACAGAGGAAAAGTATGCTTGTCAAATTTATTTGAGCAAAGCCCTATAGACTGCAAGATGGTTGGATGTACAGCTGTTTCGGAATTACCATATTCCTCATCAGCATCCTCTACTTGCAGCAAAACTCTCAACCAATTATCAGAATAAATTCGGGTAATTCACTCAAGCCAAAGTGAACTACACTTGAACCTTCGGAAAAAAGGTTTGATAGTCGGCTACTGCCTAAACAAATTTGCATGCATATCTCTTTTCCTTTGCCAAACTCAAATCATCGATTTGAATGTAGTTGGCTGGGTTTGTTTTTGAGCGTGCTTCCTCTATCTTCATTCGTTTTGTTTGTTTTTGTTGGTTTCTCTTCAATCATTATTGTTGTTTTTGATTTCAGCTTAAAACCATGGATTGACTAAACTACAAGTGGAGCTTATCCAACAGAGGAAAAGTATGCTTGTCAAATTTATTTGGGCAAATCCCTATAGACTGCAAGATGGTTGGATGTACAGCTGTTTCGGAATTACCACATCATCAGCATCCACTACTTGCAGCAAAACTCTCAACCAATTATCAGAATAAATTCGGGTAATTTACTCAACCCAAAGTGAACTACACTTGAACCTTCCGTAAAAAGGTTTGATAGTCGGCTACTGCCTAAACAAATTTGCAAGCATATCTCTTTTCCTTTGTTAAACTCAAATCATCGATTTGAAATAGAAAGCATTTTTTCCGTTATGATTTGGATTTTAAAATTGGCATTTGTTTGGACGTGAATAGCTGTATTAATACACAGCGAAAAGAGAATGAAAATTCGACAAATGGGATCTGTATCTTAATTTTAATTTTATTGAGCCTAGACTTAAAGCGAGATGGGTCCCTAAAAAATGCCTTTATTTTAAAAAAGGGGCATCTTTGGCTTGGAATCAATACCAAACAGTGCCACAAGAAGTAGCATAAAGGCGTTAAATCGTACGATATAGTGTGTGTGGTGAAACCATCCTGTTGAAACCATGTGGCGCTACCACTACAGTTCACCAATGTGGTATCACAATGGACTGAATAGTCTAAGTGAGCCTGATACATCGGGCTGCCACCTAACCTATCCTACCACTACAGTTAACACAGAACTGATGCGTTCTACCGTAACCGACCAGTGTATTTAGTAAACATCAATATTTGCAATTTTTACGATTTGAATAACTTTCTCACCCGCCGGGGTTGAACCTGGGTCTGTTGACACCATATCAGAACGCCTCAGCCACAAACGCCAATGAAGACGATGCATCGAAACATCAATTCAAATGTTTGTGATATGATCGTATTATGACACCAAGGCATAACGGTGTAACTACTTCTCGAGATGTTCTTTATTAGTATGAATGAAACAATAAAGAACACAGGCTCAAATCTCACCAGAGGTAAATTTTTAATTAGAAATTATTACAATATTTATTCGAGCTTACAGGAAGATTAAGGGAATTGATTTTATTAAGTTACTGAAAAGAAAATGCCAGATACCCATCTCGCAAGCCTGACTATACATATATGTTTCAGTGTTGGCCACTACACATTTCCATAGTTCTTAGCGAGATCTGGCCGGGTGAGATGATTTAATTTGGTTCTTTTATGTTAATTTCTTATGAAATTTACATACGAGAATTATTCTTCCCAAATTTAACCATTTTTTCACACCACTGTGCATCATCTTTTCGTATAAAATTCTCGTAATAATTCAAAACCTTCTCCGAAGAACTTCCATTGAAGTGAAAAAGACAACAGGAACAGGTTCAAATCTCCGCGTGGGTGACCTTTTTACTTCATTTTTATGGGTTCTGTTTATTTCTTTTTTGTAGATTTTCTATTTTTTTGCGACACTTCATTGCCCATAATTTTAATTTTTACTTTAAACCGCCAAATAGCGTATTTTCTAAGATTGGTCCAAAAGAACTTCATCGGAAGTGAAAAAAAAAAACTGATGGTGGATCCTGTGATGCTCTTAAAATGAAATGTTTGTGGAACAACTTCCACTTTTTTGCTGGGTTTCTTAACCCAGTGTTATAAACTTTAATTTTTCTTCAGTGTTTACTTGTACTAACAGCATGTAGAACAAAAATTGTAATTTTAAGGTCCTAACTCAATTACTTCAAGAGCTTCAAGAGTTCCTTTTGAAAACTTGATTCTTAAATTGTGTTCAAAAGTCCTTATGAAAATAAACGCTTTTTGGCCTATAATATCTTTCAAAGTGTGACAAAAAGTACAAAATAGAACCCGAAAAACGATCATCTATAGTTTTTGTATGAATGTCCATTTGCTAGAGGCATACAGTAGAAAAATGGTCTCAATATTTTTTCTTCTTTTATTGTTAAATAAGTTTATAAAAATGCATTTTAGTACTCACCAATATGGAAAATATTTATAGCTTATTTAGATTAATGCCTCTACTTTAAAATAACACCGAGAAATAAATCGAAACTAAGTGGGGAAATAGAATTTGGTGACGTTTTCGAATGTCCTCCAAAGTGGACATCGGTAGTCAAAGGGTTAACAGAGCACGCGTTTTGATAATAAAATTCAAAGTTAAATTATAAACCAAACTGAAGATGTTTGACAATGAAAAAAAAAAACATGAAACATGTTATGAACAATTTCAATAATATTGGAAATAAGTGCATATGGGCAAATTTTTTCGGGTGTATATTTTATCTGACCTACAAACTAGAACACTGGGTTATAATAATAGTCGTTACGACTTTTACAAATGTGTGTAGAACAAATAAACGTCGTTATAAGAAACACTAACGACAACGCCAATGCAACTGCTAAGGTAGCATGACCAAATTAGTGATGTGCACATGAGCTACATTTCACTCACGCTCACGATGGAAAATCTGATATTTGTATGTAGATGAAAAATTCCTACTCCAACGACTTACTTTTATTCAATATATGTGATAGAGGCCTCCCTACGGGAAAATGGTGCGAAATGCCACTGACGGAACTACACAATTAGATATAATTGCATATGGGTCCAAATCAGGGTTGATAAAGTTGCTACTTTTGTATTTATACCCTTCACCACTACTGTGGTACAGGGCAAGTTTGTGCATTTGTATGTAATGCCAAGAAGGAAAAGTCTGAGACCCATCGTTTAATATACCGATCGTCTTAGAATTAAATTCTGAGTCGATTTAGCGATGTCTGTTTGTCTCTCCGTCCGTCTGTTCATATATTTTTGTGCGCAAAGTACAGGTCGCAGTTTAAGTCCGATCGTCCTCAAATTTGGCATAGGGTCGTTTTGTGGAACAAAAACATTCGCTATTGATTTTGGAAAAAAACGGTTCAGATTTAGATATAACTGTTATATATATGTATCCCCGATCTGGTCATAATTGGCGTGTTTATCAACCGATGTTCTTCAAATTCCATCCGAATATTTTATGAGTCTCGAAAAACTTGCAAAATATCAGCCAAATCGGCTCAGATTTAGATATAGCTACCATATATATCTTTCGTCTATTTAGACTCATATGGCAACGGAGGCCAAAGTTTACTACCGATTTTCGTGAAATTTTGCACAGAGTAGAATTTCCAATGCTTGGTAAATTTGATTGAAATCGGTTCAGATTTAGATATAGCTCCTATATATATCTTTCATCCGATTTGGACTTATATGACATCAAAAGCCAGAGTTTTGCCCTGACTCGCTTAAAATTTTGCACGAGAGGTACGTTTAACGTTGTCGTTATGTGTGCCAAATTTGAAATCGGTTCAGATTTAGATATAACAGGTTGGCTGATAAGTCCCCGGTCTAACAAAGAAAAACACATTTTTTTTGTCAAAATTCGTTTTTATTATTCAACATAGTTCCCTTCAAGAGCGATACAACGATTATAACGACCTTCCAATTTTTTGATACCATTTTGGTAGTGCTCCTCCGCTTTTGCCTCAAAACAGGACTCAGTTTCGGCGATCACCTCTTCATTGCAGCCAAATTTTTTCCCTGCGAGCATCCCTTTGAGGTCTGAGAACAAGTCGCTGGGAGCCAGATCTGGAGAATACGGTGGGTGGGGAAGCAATTCGAAGCACAATTCATGAATTTTTGCCATCGTTCTCAATGACTTGTGGCACGGTGCGTTGTCTTGGTGGAACCAGGGATCCGGAGCGGTCCATTTTTTTCGCTCCGCTCCCGCTCCGGAGAAAAAAAACCGCTCCGCTCCACGCTCCGCTCCGAGAAAAAAAATCGCTCCGCTCCACGCTCCGCTCCGCTCCTCTTCGAGAAAATTATAGTACAAATACTGTATTATTTGTTCAATTGAGTTTTATTATACCCTGCTCCACACTGTGGAACAGGGTATTATAAGTTAGTGCATATGTTTGCAACACCCAGAAGGAGACGAGATAGACACATGGTGTCTTTGGCAAAAATGCTCAGGGTGGGCTCTTGAGTCGATATAGTGATGTCCGTCTGTCCGTGAACACATTTTTGTAATCAAAGTCTAGGTCGCAGTTTTAGTCCAATCGACTTCAAATTTGACACAAGTATGTGCTTTGGCTCAGAATAGAACCCTATTGATTTTGGAAGAAATCGGTTCAGATTTAGATATAGCTCCCATATATATATTTCGCCCGATATGGACTTATATGGCCCCAGAAGCCAGAGTTTTACCCTAAATTGCTTAAAATTTTGCAGAAGAAGAACAATTAGTCAAGTGTGCCAAATTTTATTGAAATCGGTTCAGATTTAGATATAGCTCCAATATATATCTTTCGCCCGATATGGACTAATACGGTCCCAGAAGCTAGAGTTTTATCCCAATTAGGTTGAAATTTTGCACTAGGGGTACAATTAGTAGTGTAGTCAAGTATGCCAAATTTTATTGAAATCGGTTCAGATTTAGATATAGCTCGCACATATAGCTTTCGGCCGATTAACACTCATATGACCACAGAAGCCAATTTTTAACTCCGATTTAGTTGAAATTTTCCACAGGGAGTAGAATTAGCATTGTAGCTATGCCTGTCAAATTTGGTTGAAACCGGTTCAGATTTAGATATTTCTCCCATATATAGCTTTCGCCCGATTTACACTCATATGACCACAGAGGCCAATTTTTAACTCCGATTTAGTTGAAATTTTGCACATGGAGTAGAATTAGCATTGTAGCTCTGCGTGCTAAATTTGGTTTAAATCGGTTCAGATGTAGATACAGCTCTCATATATATGTTTTTCTGATTTCGACAAATATGGTCAAAATACCAACATTTTCCTTGTAAAATCGCCACTGCTTAGTCGAAAAGTTGTAAAAATGACTCTAATTTTCCTAAACTTCTAATACATATATATCGAGCGATAAATCATTAATAAACGTTTGCGAAGTTTCCTTAAAATTGCTTCAGATTTAAATGTTTCCCATATTTTTTTACTAACATTGTGTTCCACCCTATTGCATTAGCCGACTTAAATTTTGAGTCTATAGATTTTGTAGAAGTCTATCAAATTCTGCCCAGATCGAGTGATATTTAAATGTATATATTTGGGACAAACCTTTATATATAGCCCCCAACACATTTGACAGATGTGATATGGTATCGAAAATTTAGATCTACAAAGTGGTACAGGGTATAATATAGTCGGCCCCGCCCGACTTTAGACTTTCCTTACTTGTTTTATTTAGAAAAATCGGGTGGTACATATATGGGAGCTATAGCTAAATCTGAACCGATTTCGATGATTTTTTGCACATATAGTTAGTGCTATAGAAGATTACATTTAGCCAACTTTGAGTAAGATCGGTTGATAAATAAGGGTTTTATGACATAATTTGGCAAAATCGGGCGATACATATATATGGGACCTATATCTAAATCTGAACCGATTTCGATGACATTTTCAGACTTAAAGGGTGATACAAAAGATTATTTTGTGCTAAATTTGACGACGATCGGTTAGTAAAAAAGTGCAATGTGACCCCATTTGTCGAAATCGAGCAATACATATATATGGGAGCTATATCTAAATTTGATCCGATTTATTCCAAATTCAATAGCGTTCGTCCTTGTGCCAAAAAACTCCCTGTACCAAACTTCATCAAAATCGGTTAATAATTGCGACCGGAATCCTGTGAACAACAAATACATGGACAGGCGGACGGACGGACACCAAGCCGAGATCGACTCAGGAGGTGATTCTGAGTCGATCGGTATATACTTTATTGGGACTAAAATCAATATTTTTGGTAGGCACATTTTTTTGGCAGATCAAACTTATTATACCCTAACCACTATGTGGTTTAGGGTATAATGACTTTAAAACAATGTGTTGAAACATTTTATTAATTTTGAAGATTTTTTCAGAAATATTAAATCCATTTTGACTTCATTAAAACGAAATTTTCATTCATGTTAGGATACACATTTTTATGTCGAATCACTTAGCTATAAGGACAAACAGACTTCATTGAAAAGTTTAGAGACTTTTAGACAAGGAAAAAACTTTATTTCAGAGAAATACGTTTTCTATTCACACAAAAAAATTTTAGGAAAATTTTTCCAATTAAAATTTTAATTGAGTTTTAAAAAATGTTCAATTAAAAATTTAATTGATTCAACACATATTTTAATTGAAACAAAAATCAATCACAAAAATAATGGTATCAATTAATTTTTTAATTGGATCAACAAACTTTTTAATTGACCTGCAATTAATTTTTTAATTGATACTATCATTTCTGTGATTGAAGACATTTCAATTAAAAAATTAATTGGATCAATTAATTTCGTGATTGAATCAGAAAATTTTTTTTTTGTGTGTTCTAAGCAAAATTAGTATTCATATTTTACGCATGTGAAATATTTGGCCTCCCGACAATATTCTTTGCGGTGCACCATCTACTATTTAATATGTGATAGAAACCAAATTTATGAAAATGGACCAAATGCTGTTTGGTCCGACCATCGGACCAAATTTAAAAATTAGACATTTTTTGGACCAAATTTGGTCCGATCGGACCAAAGCGGCAACGCTGATTGGAATTGAAAGTCTATACACAGAGTAGAAGTAACTACTCTCCGAAAGTTTTTTTTTTGCAACAGACGTAGAGAAGAGGTTTTGTTATATTTGTAATGTGTGTGTGTATGTTTATGTTTGCAACAACCTCCATCGAAATCAGTCCGTGGTATACCTACGAATTTTCTTACTCAGATCTAGTGTTACCTAATTTTTCCCTTTTATTGCAAAAATACATTTTCGAATAGCGTTTTTAAGAAATGTTCGTCCTCAAAAAAGTAGATAACATGCAATAATACAAATCAAGTCAATGTGAGAAAAAAATTAAAAATTATATGCGCACATTTTTCAACAAAAATTGAAACTATCCATAATTTTAATTAAATTTTCGAGAACCAATATCAGAAATAAGAGAATGCTAGGATATAGTACAATAGTAAAGCAAATATGAATGTCCTTACACTGAAAAAAAGAATGTTTCTTAATTATTAAAGTCACGTTGACCTTACCTCAAAAATTTTATCTTTCATGTTATGATACACATTTTTAAGTAAAATCACTTAATTATAAGGACATTACAACTTCATTCAAAAGTTTAGAGAAATGCGTCTTCCATGTTAAGCAAAATTTGCATTCTTATTCTAAGGACATGAAATCTTTGACTTCACGACAATATTTTTTTCAGTGTAGAAAACTAAAAAATTAAATATAAATAAGATCATTTAATTGCATTTATTTGACGTTCATTACAAACATCTTTGTAGTAATACGGGATGAAATTGATCGAAAGTACTGTTGTTACTTTTACAACTCATACTAGAGATATATTTTGACATTTGCCGTTTTTGAAAACAATTACAAAAATACATATCGTACATTTTAAACGTTTACTCACACTACGCTAAGTACTAGCTATATTTGAAATTACCTACACAGTGTAATTTCAAAGTTACACATTTCATTCAAGTGATATTTTATTCGGAGCGGAGCGGTTTTTCATTTGGAAACCGCTCCGCTCCGGATTTTAGAAATGCCGCTCCCGCTCCGCTCCCGCTCCGCTCCCGCTCCGGCAAAAAAAGGGCTTGTTCCGCTCCGCTCCACGCTCCGCTCCACGCTCCGCTCCACGCTCCGCTCCACGCTCCGCTCCGCTCCGGATCCCTGGGTGGAACAACACTTGTTTCTTCTTCATATGGGACCGTTTTGCCGCGATTTCGACCTTCAAACGCTCCAATAACGCCATATAATAGTCACTATTTATGGTTTTTCTCTTCTCAAGATAATCTATAAAAATTATTCCATGCGCATCCCAAAAAACAGAGGCCATTACTTTGCCAGCGGACTTTTGAGTCTTTCCACGCTTCGGAGACGGTTCACCGGTCGCTGTCCACTCAGCCGACTGTCGATTGCACTCGGGAGTGTAGTGATGTAGCCATGTTTCATCCATTGTCACATATCGACGGAAAAACTCGGGTGTATTACGAGTTAACAGCTGCAAACACCGCTCAGAATCATCAACACGTTGTTGTTTTTGGTCAAATGTGAGCTCGCGCGGCACCCATTTTGCACAGAGCTTCCGCATATCCAAATATTGATGAATGATATGACCAACACGTTCCTTTGATATCATTAAGGCCTCTGCTATCTCGATCAACTTCATTTTACGGTCATTCAAAATCATTTTGATGTTTTCGTCGGTAACCACCTCTTTCGGGCGTCCACTGCGTTCACCGTCCTCCGTGCTTGAATTTTGCATACCAATCAATTATTGTTGATTTCCCTGGGGCAGAGTCCGGAAACTCATTATCAAGCCAAGTTTTTGCTTCCACCGTATTTTTTCCCTTCAGAAAACAGTATTTTATCAAAACACGAAATTCCTTTTTTTTCCATTTTTTTCACAATAACAAAAGTTGCTTCACAAAAGACGCGCTATCTCACAAACTAATTGACTTACAGACGTCAAATTTTGACACGAATCATTTGAAGGTTGGTACTATATAAAAATAATATGTATTTAATACTAGCGACTCCATCTATGTGTCAGACTAGGGACTTATCAGCCAACCTGTTACTATATAAAAATAATATGCATTTAATACTAGCGACGCCATCTATGTGTCAGACCGGGGACTTATCAGCCAACCTGTTAGCTCTTATACATTTCTTTCGCCCGATTTTCACTCATATGGCCACGGGTGCCAAAGTTATATACTCCCATTTACCTGAAATTTTGCAGAGATTACAGAATTATTATTCTAACTATGCACGTCAAATTTAGTCAAAATCGGTTCAGATTATATATAGCTCCCATATATACGTACACCATAGTTGGGGAAATATGGTAGACTGTTTCATATTTTAGACCCATTTTCAATGGGATTTTCCTCCAATTGACTGGATAGTTTACACAGAGAATATAATTAATATGATATTTAAGTGTCTCAAGTTTGATCTAATTTGGTTCAGATTTAGATAAAGCCTCCATATATTCGTTTTTCCGGTTTATACAAATATGGCCAAAATTCCCACACTTTACACAAAATTCTGATGGGGATGATTTCCCCATATCTTAGTCATATCCTACACACTTAATGCCAGAATTTCCACAGAGCGGTTGAGTTTTAAATAAGGCTCCAAGCCGCCCGACTTGGCCAAATAATATATCACAACCCACTCTTGATCACATATCTTGGCGAGATCTAAACAATATCTCGAATACATATGTATCGCCTGATAAATCATAAATGCTCTTTTGTACAATTGCATTAAAATTTCTCTCGCTTCATATTTCCCATATTTTTTTACTAACATTGTGTTTCATTCCAGGGCGTTATATAGCTCCCAGCAAATTTTAAGTAGTTGAGATGGTAACACAAATGTTTGTCTACATAGTGGTGAAGGGTATAATATAGTCGGCTCCGCCCGAATTTAGACTTTACTTACTTGTTTTTTATACTGTTTGAGTAAACTAAGTACCGTAGTACCCCCGCGACAAATTTGGTATTTTTTCAATTCCTGCAATTCATAAATTCAAGTATGAACGTCAATACATAATTGCAAGTATGAAATTATTGTGACATTATTGTATGTTATTGTGACATTTCTCTCAAATCAAATAGAAACTATTTTTTGAGAACTCCTAAAACTTGTGGTGGATGATTGTCTATGGAGAGAATATAAAAAATGCAGAGAATTATCATCATCAGCTGAGTCGGCCTAGCTTTGAATGCCCCTAGGTCCATATAATTTTCGTTTTCAAGGTATCCATAAGACTTTGGTTCCAACCGTTAGCAAATTTGGTATTACTCAAATTTTAATACAACATTACGCTCCAGAGACACATTGGTTCACTTGAATACATCACTATTTCTGGAAATACCTCAATAAAAGCATGGCATAGCATGCCGCTTGCCATTTTGTCATAACAAAAACTAAAAAAGACCTTCCCCACACAGAAAAAAATATCATTAAAATATTTCCAATTAAAAAGTTAATTGAAGTTGAAAATTTTTTCAATTAATAAATTAATTGATATAATTAACTTTTTAATCAAGATAGAAACATTAAGTCAATGATTGAACATTTTAAAATTTTTAATTAAATTAATTGATACAATTAACTTTTTAATCAAATTCGGAAGATTAAGTCAGTTAAAAAAGTGATGGACATTTTTAATTAAAAATGTATTTCAAACAATCAATTGTTAATCCAAATAAAAACTTTAAGCCAATTCAGAAAGTTATTGAAAATAGTTACCTTTTTAATTAAAAAATTAATTGAGTTTTGCAATCAACTTCAATTAAATTTTTAATTGAATCAATTAAAACATTAATTGAAATTTGCTAATGAAATCAATAAAGTTTTTAATCAAGCATTTTTTCTATGCCCAATTAAAACTGTGACTGATCATTTTCGTGATTGAAGACATTTCAATTCAAAAATTAATTGGAACAATTAATTTCGTGATTGAATCAGATTTTTTTTGTGTGCAAATACAAAAAAAAAACATTTTGGCTTAGGTTAAAGTGGCAGCCCGATTAAGATTCAGGCTCACTTAGACTATTCAGTCCAGTTTACATTTTGGCTTAAAAAAGTACTTTTTGGAAGCTGATTCAATACAATTTTGGGAATGTTGTATATCATCCCTGGTCCAAATGGGCTATGCCTAAAAAATCACATCTTAAACAGGTGTTGAAGATATTTTCCAAAACTGGCTTATGCGGGTGCTTCCGGCGACATGACTGGTCCTACTAAATTGTTACGGGGCTGGTATTTTGGAATTAGTCCAAGTCATGGCCTTAAAGATAAATTTAATCTGTGAAGGACAAATCCAAGTTAAAGTGCACAGAAAAAATATCACCAAAAAATTTGATTGAAGTTGAAAATTGTTTCAATTGATACAATTAACTTTTTAATCAATATAGAAATATTCAGTTAATTAAGTCAATGATTAAAATTTTTTAATTAAAAAATTAATTGATACAATTAACTTTTTAATCAAACTCGGAAGACTAACTGCCTGTTCGTGGAATTTTCGTTCACTTCGAGACGAACGATTCGTCAAAAATCACATATTGATATCTCGAAAACCAGAGTCTGTGAAATCCCAATTGTTTCGGATTTTAGTTTCAATCTAGACGAACGATTCGTCTCGAGTCGATTTTGTGTTTCTTGAACAGGCAGTAAGTCAGTTAAAAAAAAAGCAATGGAAAATTTTTTAAGTTGTAATTAAAAATTTATTTCAAACAATAAATTTTTAGTCAAATTAAAAACACTAACGGGCATTTTCATGTAGGCCTAACGGAGCTACTGTCAGTTAGCAGAAAGAAAAATGGAAATATCTTCTCTCTGGTTAACTTTAAAGGTGAGTATTAAGTTCGAGTTTAGCCGCTGGTATTTTAGGGCTGGTATTTTGGAATTAGTCCAAGTCATGGCCTTAAAGATAAATTTAATCTGTGAAGGACAAATCCAAGTTAAAGTGCACAGAAAAAATATCACCAAAAAATTTGATTGAAGTTGAAAATTGTTTCAATTGATACAATTAACTTTTTAATCAATATAGAAATATTTAGTTAATTAAGTCAATGATTAAAATTTTTTAATTAAAAACTTAATTGATACAATTAACTTTTTAATCAAACTCGGAAGACTAACTGCCTGTTCGTGGAATTTTCGTTCACTTCGAGACGAACGATTCGTCAAAAATCACATATTGATATCTCGAAAACCAGAGTCTGTGAAATCCCAATTGTTTCGGATTTTAGTTTCAATCTAGACGAACGATTCGTCTCGAGTCGATTTTGTGTTTCTTGAACAGGCAGTAAGTCAGTTAAAAAAAAAGCAATGGAAAATTTTTTAAGTTGTAATTAAAAATTTATTTCAAACAATAAATTTTTAGTCAAATTAAAAACACTAACGGGCATTTTCATGTAGGCCTAACGGAGCTACTGTCAGTTAGCAGAAAGAAAAATGGAAATATCTTCTCTCTGGTTAACTTTAAAAGTGAGTATTAAGTTCGAGTTTAGCCGCTAAAGTGAAAACTAAATCAGTAAAAAAGGCATAAAATTATACATATTTGTTGCAAATTTTATTACAACTTGATGGGGGGAGTAGCCCAAAGCAAATTTTCACAAAGTTTGTATTCCTTAAAATGGATTATTAAAGAAATGTAATCGTGGAAAAATGACAATTTTAGCGGCTAAACTCGAACTTAATACCCACCTTAACTGAAAAATTTTTTGCAGCTATGTTCTTAACTGCCATATGGAATATATAGCAAGTTCATTAGGGGTTAGTTGGTTAAGGAAGTAAACGAAAATAGTTACGTTTTTAATTAAAAAAATAATTGAGTTTTGCCGTCAACATCAATTAAATTTTTAATTGAATAAATTAAACAAGTAATTGAAATTTTTTAATTTATTTATTTCAGTCTTGCTAATGAAACCAATTAATTTTTTAATCAAGTATTTTTTTTTTTTTTTTGTCCAATTAAAGCTGTGATTGATACTATCATTTTCGTGATTGAAAACTTAAATGGATCAATTAATTTCGTGATTGAATCAGAAATTTATTTTTTGTGTGTGACCGGTTCCTTTCATTTTTCCCCAGAACTGGGACAGGTCCATATATACCAAAGACTAGCCTTGTGCCGGTCCTGGGATTGATCCATTTCCCATGAGGAGCAAGCGCAATCGAAAGCATTCAGGCGATTGATATCCACCTGCACTCACGTACTATCTAGCTTCTTGACAATTTCATATCACATACACATCTCTATTCTAAAACCCTTAATTGCCACTGAACACTCGGTAAATAGAGAAGATTTGATTCGTTTTTTACGTTGAGAGCTGGAGGGGCACAAGGAAATAAAAAACGGAAAATGTCACTGCCCCCCTTCTATCCGGGACAAAACTAAAATAAACGGCAGACTATTTGTATTAGCTTTGCCGGAAATGTATTTAAATTGTTTTGCATATAAAATCACCAACAGCAACAACTACAACATACCAACAAATAACTATTTGTTTTAAATGGTAATAAAACAAGAGAATAAAATTGCATTACCAATATCTTTGCCTTGCGTCAATGGAGAACTGTGTATGGGTTATAATCACGGTTGTCACATTTGGTAGAATTCTACCAAAAATGGTGTAAAATATTCCTCACCAACCAAAATTTGACATAATTTTCTATAGAAATAAAAATTTGTAAAATTTTCTTTAAAAATAAAATTTTGAGAACATTTTCTATAGAAATAAAATGTTGACAAAATTTTCTATAGAAATAAAATTTTGACAAAATTTTCTTAGAAATGAAATTTTGACAAAATTTTCTATAGAAATAAAATTTTGACAAAATTTTCTATATAAATAAAATGTTGACAACATTTTCAATAGAAATAAAATTTTAACAAATTTTTCTAAAGAAATAAAATTTTGACAAAATTTTCTATAGAAATAAAGTTTTGACAAAATTTTGTATATAAATAAATTGTTGACAAAATGTTCTATAGAAATAAAGTTTTGACAAAATTTTGTATATAAATAAATTGTTGACAAAATGTTCTATAGAAATAAAATTTTTACAAAATTTTCTAGAGAAATAAAATTTTTACAAAATTTTTTATAGAAATAAAATTTTGACAAAATTTTCTATAGAAATAAAATTTTGACAAAATTTTCTATAGAAATAAAATTTTGACAAAATGTTCTATAGAACTAAAATTTTTACAAAATTTTCTATAGAAATAAATTTTTGAAAAAATTTTCTATAGAAATAAAATTTTGAAAAAATTTTGTATAGAAATAAAATTTTGACAAAATTTTCTAAAGGAATAAACTTTTGACAAAATTTTCTATAGAAATAAAATTTTGACAAAATTTTCTATAGAAATAAAAATTTGACAAAATTTTCTATAGAAACAAAAATTTGACAAAAATTTCTATAGAAATAAAAATTTGACAAAATTTTCTATAGAAATAAAATTTTGACAAAATTTTCTATAGAAATAAAATTTTGACAAAATTTTCTATAGAAATAAAATTTTGACAAAATTTTCTATAGAAATAAAATTTTGACAAAATTTTCTATAGAAATAAAATTTTGAGAAAATTTTCTATAGAATTAAAATTTTGACAAAATTTTCTATAGAAATAAATTTTTGAAAAAATTTTCTATAAAAATAAAATTTTGACAAAATTTTCTATAGAAATAAAAATTTGACAAAATTTTCTATAGAAACAAAAATTTGACAAAAATTTCTATAGAAATATAAATTTGACTAAATTTTGTATAGAAATAAAAGTTTGACAAAATTTTGTATATAAATAAAATTTTGACAAAATTTTCTGTAGAAAGAAGTTCTTTATTTTAGCTGCACAAAAAGTTCTTTGAATTCAATTTTTTATAACTCGCTTTTTTCATATTTTTAATGCAAAATTATTTTTTGTTTGTTTTTTGTTAAAAATAGATTAAGAATTAATAAAATGGTAAAAATTATTTAAAATTTTCTGAAAAAAATGTCAAATCCATTCTAGAAAAATTGCAAATTTTTGAAAATATTTGATGTCAAACGTTCCATACAAGCGTAAGAGTGCATTAAAACTCATAAAAAATTTAAAAATTATTTATTTGTCAAAATATCACAAAATTTCTTAATTCACATCCAAAACACTGAATTCGCATCTCACCTTAAGAAGTTACGCAAATCCAGTGCAACGGCATTTAAAATGGTGGACATCCGTCCTATGACAAGCCCATGTTAAATTCATCGCTTCTGCGGCAATTTTGTACCACTTCCGGTTCCAAAAATAACATTTTAACTACTTTTTTGGCGACGCTTTTTTTTTTGCTGGGAGATTATTTTTGGCTCCAGTGGCAACCGTGATTGTAATGAGAACTAAAAAGTCGAATTTTAGTCTTTTGCAAAGATTGGAAAAAGTTGAATTTTTGATCTTTTTCTCAAAATTTGAAAAATTTACGATTATTGAAAAGACGACAGGTGTTGAAAAAAAAAACATTTTCGCTATGACTAGTGGTTGAACCTGGTCAACCACTGAACGCCTTAGCACACTCAGCCACAAACGCTATTGAACACGAAGCGCCTAAATGCCAATTCACATGTTTGTGATTTGACCGTAATATGATACCAAGGCATGACCTTCTAATTACTTCTCGAGATGTTCCTTATCTGTATGAATGACAAGAACACAGGTCCAAATCTCAACAGCGCCAAATTTTTTATCAAATATTTTTTATTTTCGTATATTTCTGTAGAAATAAAATATTTACAATTCTAGTAAGTTGCAAAACCTCAAAAGAACTTTCATGGAAGTGAAATAGTCAACAGACACAGGATAAAATCCCCACGGGGATGACATTTTTATACCCTCCACCATAGGATGGGGGGTATATTAATTTTGTCATTCCGTTTGTAACACATCGAAATATTGCTCTAAGACCCCATAAAGTATATATATTCTGGGTCGTGGTGAAATTCTGAGCATGTCCGTCCGTCTGTTGAAATCACGCTAACTTCCGAACGAAACAAGCTATCGACTTGAAACTTGGCACAAGTAGTTGTTATTGATGTAGGTCGGATGGTATTGCAAATGGGCCATATCGGTCCACTTTTACGTATAGCCCCCATATAAACGGACCCCCAAATTTGGCTTGCGAGGCCTCTAAGAGAAGCAAATTTCATCCGATCCGGCTGAAATTTGGTACATGGTGTTAGCATATGGTCTCTAATAACCATGCAAAAATTGGTCCACATCGGTCAATAATTATATATAGCCCCCATATAAACCGATCCCCCGATTTGGCTTGCGAGGCCTCTAAGAGAAGCAAATTTAATCCGATCCGGCTGAAATTTGCTACATGGTGTTAGTATATGGTCTATAACAACCATGCAAAAATTGGTCCACATCGGTCCATAATTATATATAGCCCCCATATAAACCGATCCCCCGATTTGGCTTGCGAGGCCTCTAAGAGAAGCAAATTTCATCCGATCCGGCTGAAACTTGGTACATGGTGTTAGTATATGGTCTCTAACAACCATGCAAAAATTGGTCCACATCGGTCCATAATTATATATAGCCCCCATATAAACCGATCACCAGATTTGACCTCCGGAGCCTCTTGGAAGACCAAAATTTATCTGATTCAGTTGAAATTTGGTACGTGGTGTTAATATATGGCCTCAAACTCCCATGCCAAAATTGGTCGGTACCGGTCCATAATTATATACAGGCCCCATATAAACCGATCCCCAGATTTGACCTCCAGAGCCCCTTGGAAGAGCAAAATTCTTCCCATTCGGTTGAAATTTGGTACGTGATGTTAGTATATGGTATCCAACAACCATGCAGGAATTGGTTCCTATCAGCCCATAATTATATATAGCTCACATATAAACCGATCCCCAGATTTGACCTCCGGTGCCTTTTGGAGAAGCAAAATTCATCCGATCTGCTTGAAATTTGGTACGTGGTGATCGTATATGATATTTAACAACCATGCCAAAAAGTGGTCCCTAACAGTCCATATTCATATATAGCCACATATAAACCGATCCCGAGATTTGGTTTTGGAGCCTCTTGGAGGAATAAATTTCATCCGAGTGGGTTTAAATTTGGTATATTGTGCTAGTATATGGTCGTTAACAACCATGCCTAACTAGGTCCATATCGGACTATAGTTATATATATCCCTCAGATAAATCGATTTCCAATCACACAAAAATTGGTCCATATCAAGTTCATAATTGTATATAGCCCCCATATAAGCGACCCCCATATTTCAATTCTGGCTCTCTACGTACCGTGCAAAAAGTCCATATCGATTCGTAATTATTTGTAGACTTAACTATACATAACTTTTTTGTCTAATATATACCACGTATACGATGTTAAGAAGTTTTAAGATACCACAACCCAAGTAATTCGATTGTGGATGACAGTCTTTCGTAGAAGTTTCTACGCAATCCATGGTGGAGGGTACATAAGATTCGGCCTGGCCGAACTTACGGCCGTATATACTTGTTAATTTTATTTTCATTATTTTTTTTACTTATTTGCTGATTTGCAATTTTGTTTTTTGCATTCAAAATTTAAAATTTGTCTTTAAACTGTCAAATAGCGTATTTTCTTAGACTGGTCCAAGAGAACTTCATCGGAGGTGGGCAAACATTGATGGAGGATCCCTGAATGGTCTTAAAAGTAAATGTTTGTGGAACAATTTCCAATTTGTTTTGCTGTGATTTGTTATTAGGAAACAGTGATGACCCAATTATAGAAATTTAACATGATTGAGATCTGTTCAAGAAATGGTGGTTTAAAATAATCAACAAACCAAAAATCGATCAAAGTTTAATGACTGATTGGATGTTAAAAACGGATATTGCAAAATGTATTTGGGAGTCGCAATGTAGGGCTAACTTGCGTCCACTTTAAATCTGGATACCCATCTTTTTCCATTTGGCTACAGTGGTCACATTTCTCTCTGTTTCGTATATGTTGCATTACTGTGAATCAGTTTTTTGATAAACAATTTTTTGACAAACGGCTTTTATACCAATTGAAAACTATCATTTCAGTGTATCTTTGGTTAAAGTTTGTCTTTTCCAATTCTTTGCCGTTTGGCCAGTTCATGCCAATATATCGCATACATTTTTTGTATTCATATATATCTCATTTTTCACATATAGATGGCGCTGAAACGAATATTCATGTACGAACTTATTTCCCCTACACACAGAAAACAAATTTGTTGTGCCAACCAATTTTTTTGCCAACCAAATTATTTGGTCCCATCTACTATCAGAATATAACCGACAAAATTTGTTGAAGCAACCAATTGTTGTCTGACACAACAGTATATAAAATAGTTTAAAGAACTACATTTTGGGCACATTAATAGTCTAATTGGCAATCACAACCAATAAAATTGCATTCGTTTGTTAAAACAACTAACTATTTGCCCGATAACCAATGCTTGCGAATTTAAAGAAAAAATCCGTTGGAATCATTTTAGTTTTTATTTTATTATATATTAATGTATATTGTAGTTATTGATCAAAAAGGATCTTGTAAAAGCCTTTTATGAAGGGTAAAAGATAACCCCATGAAATAGCTAAGGTGGAGATTTGCAAAATCTTCAAAAGCACAATCAAATATTTCCAGTTGTTGTTGTAGTACCATATTATCATCATTGGAAGCGTCCCATAGCAAATGAATAACATGGATTTTCCCAACTTCCGCCAATTCTCACGCCCATACATTAACTTTGTTAGTTCGACCACTCACAATCACGTGATCAATTCTCAGTGTGACTTGGGATTCAATTGGACTCATGAAATTTTTCTTATATATCGGCAGCAGGGGAAAGTTGAGATTTTGAGACCGATGATGAGCAGACAAACCTTATATATACCTTTCCCAACCTCGGTAATGGTCACATTTGCTAAGATATCTCTACATATGTTATGGAAATTAAGAGAAATGGTGAAGAGTGAGCTGCAATTTGATGTTTATCTTACTTACCTTGAAAAAAAAAATCTAACTTGATTTTTAAAACTTTATGTAATTAATGAAACAAAAGATAATTTGTTGTCATATATGTAGTCCATAGCAACAAGTTCCCTTTATAACTATCAAATCTGTTAATACAACCAACTTATTGGCCAGACAGACTTTCTGTTGGGTTTGGTGACACATTGGCAAAACAAATTAGTTATCACAACAATATGGAATAAATTGAAATGGTTGCTTACTTCAATATATAAATAACGACCAATATTTGGTCGGGTGTACGAACTTTTAGTCACACAGCTATTATATTGGTTATAGAAACCATTAAACAAGGGAAGTAACTAACATTTATTCCAAACAACTAAAAATTTTAGGTCTCCACTATCTATTTGTTGTCGTACTTGAATTCCAACCAATTATTTCTCTGGGTGTACACACCAAACATTTTTTTCTGATTCAATCACGAAATTAATTGATCCAATTAATTTTTTAATTGAAATGTCTTCAATCACGAAAATGACAGTATCAATCACAGTTTTAATTGGGCATAAACAAATACTTGATTAAAAAATTAATTGATTTCATTAGCAAATTTCAATAATTTTTTTTTTTTTTAAATTTAATTGATGTTGATTGGAAACTCAATTATTTTAATACCCTGTGCCACACTGTGGAACAGGGTATATAAGTTAGTGCATATGTTTGTAACACCCAGAAGGAGACGAGATAGACACATGGTGTCTTTGGCAATAATGCTCAGGGTGGGTCCCTGAGTCGATATAATCATGTCCGTCTGTCTGTGAACACATTTTTGTGATCAAAGTCTAGGTCGCAATTTAAGTCCAATCGCCTTCAAATTTGGCACTTGTTCCTAATTTGGGTCAGAATAGAACCCTGTTGATTTTGGAAGAAATCGGTTCAGATTTAGATATAGTTCCCATATATATATTTCGCCCGATATGCACTAATATGGCCCCAGCAGCCAGAGTTTTATACCCATTTGCTTGAAATTTTGTACAAATACAACACTTAGTCGTATAGTCAAGTGTGCCAAATTTGATTGAAATCGGTTCAGATTTAGATATAGCTCCCATATATATCTTTCGCCCGATATGGACTTATATGGCCCCAGAAGCCAGATTTTTGGCCGAATTTGGTTGAAATTTTGCACTAGGAGTACAATTAGTAGTATAGTCAAGTGTGCAAAATTTGATTGAAATCGGTTCAGATTTAGATATAGCTCCCATATATATGTTTTTCTGATTTCGACAAAAATGGTCAAAATACCAACATTTTCCTTTTAAATCGCCACTGCTTAGTCGAAAAGTTGTAAAAATGACTCCAATTTCTAATACATATATATCGAGCGATAAATCATAAATAAACTTTTGCGAAGTTTCCTTAAAATTGCTTCAGATTTAAATGTTTCCCATATTTTTTTACTAAAATTGTGTTCAACCCTAGTGCATTAGCCAACTAAAATTTTGAGTCTATAGATTTTGTAAAAGTCTATCAAATTCTGTCCAAATCGAGTGATATTTAAATGTATGTATTTGGGACAAACCTTCATATATAGCACCCAACACATTTGACGGATGTGATATGGTATCGAAAATTTAGATCTACAAAATGGTGCAGGGTATAATATAGTTGGCCCCGCCCGACTTTAGACTTTCCTTACTTGTTTTTTAATAAAAAAGGTAACTATTTTCAATTAAATTCTGAATTGGCTTAGTGTTTTTAGTTTGATTAACAATTGATTGTTTGAAATAAATTTTTAATTAAAAATTAGAAAAATGTCCATTACTTTAACTGACTTAGTTTTCCGAGTTTGATTAAAAGTTAATTGTACCAATTAAATTTTTATTTAAAAATTTAAAAATTTTCAATCATTGACTTCATTAACTTAATGTTTCTATCTTGATTAAAAATTTAATTGTATCAATTAATTTATTAATTGAAAAAATTTTCAAATTCAATCAACATTTTTAATTGGAAATATTTTGGTGATATTTTTTTCTGTGTACATTAAAAATAATTATGAAATTAGTATCGATTATATTTGAATTGATTTTTTGTTGCAATGGTATTTGAATTTGATTTTTTTTTTAGTTTTTATTTATTTTAAAGGTTGAATTACACACCATGCGTCAATCCGTGCGTTGATGGAAGGGTTGATTTTTTTCTGTTTGCGGCAGACTATTCGAGCTTTTGATTTCAAAGAGAAATTTCAACTCTTCAATCATCGCACGCGTTGTACGCATTGAACGCATGGTATGTAATTCTACCTTAATTGTCTTAAATATCTCAATTAACGAATCAAATTTTCCAATATTGCGAATGAGCCTGACATTATAAATTCGTACTATTGGACGACCAATGTATGTAATTTTCCCTTACTTTAGGCGAATTTTATTTAAATTTAAATAAATATTTCTCTATAAAAATATTTTAGGCACTCTCTGTAAAACGCAAACGCATTAGGAAGTTGCACATACCAAAGAGAAAAACTAAAAGCCGGAAAACCCTCTAAAATACTGCGGGCCATTACAACCACTACCAACCACATTGTGGTGTTAGGAACCATTGAACCTGTTCCATTCAAGTGTTCAGTCTATACAGACTCAAATCCCTTACGGCAAAATCTAAGCATACAACCTACAAAGGATATTTTGATTACATTTACAAGGTTCGGTTTCTGCATTTCATTGCGAAGCATTAGGCGATAGAAAATAAACGAGAAGGGAATGAATGCGGCAGGAGAATAATCATACCAAGGCCTACCGCTATAGTAGGTTTCTTTGTCTTTGATGCATATTTAAATGTGTCACAAAGCCTGAAAGGATAAAGAGAAGGAAGACAAAGGGTTTGATTACGACAAAGATGGGTATATCCCATACATATGATTTAGCATGTACACCGACACCGAGAATATGATTCAAAGGATTTTTTTTGCCTGTAGTGAAGCATATTATTCTTCATACCCCTTATTCATTATATGATATGCCAAATTAGAGCTAATAAATTCCTGAATTGTCCAAAATTAAATTCAGAGTTGGTTTTGCTTGTACACGCCTAATATACACTCTATTACAAACAAATTTCTTTGGTGTAAATATATCTTATTATCTTTGTTTTATGCAGGGTAATTTATAAAGAGCTATAGGAAAATTTATCAAAACAACAAACATAAACATAAAATTCAGAAAAAATTATGAAATTTTTACTTGAGTCGATAGTACAGCCCATATAATTTAATGTGTGAAGATTAATTCATGCAAATGTTGACCGTGACTGGGCCTCCACTCAGTCCAATTTTGTCTTCTAATGCGTCAATTTTAGAGGACTTGTCTGTATATACATAAACTTTAACGTAGCCCTACAAACATATTATAAGGGCATTAATCGCACAATATTGGCTCGAACCCGAATGTAAAATAAAATGTTCACCGAACTCGCCTTGCATGCACGGTTGCCACAATTGGTAGAATTCTACCAAAAATGGTACACACAAAAAAATAAATTTTAACAACTTTATTTGTATGTAAAATCTGCTGATGCTCAACAAATTTGTCTATTGAATATGAGACATTTGTTGTTGAAATATGTTTGTAGATGCTTGACAGAGGAAATAATAGAAATATTCTGAATTTTCAACAAATTGTTTTGTTGCGAAATTAGTTGACTGCTATCGATATGAAAACAAAAACAAAAATACAAGACTGGTTACGCGCACATCGTAGAAAACATGTACGAAAGCTAAAAGAAGTATGCGAAGAATACCGTTAGAACAAAATGAGTATGAGCACATGCACGTGTATGATAGCAAGCAAAGAGCTCATTCATCAGAGAATACAGAAAAGCATTTATAAATGCCTGTAAAAAATTTATATTTTTTAAATTTGGTAGTTAAATGTGTTTGTTGTATGAGATAATTAATAAAACCGTATTAATATCGGGATTAGAGTTATTACAATTCTAATTAACTAGAATATACATATATCACTGGGCAAAAAGTTGTCAAAATGCTTGCTAGACCCTGGACTACTCAAATTTAAATTTAAAATACATTTACAAAACTGAGTATAGGATTTTCGACACAAAAATATTACATGTTCCCCGTCCAAAAATAGCAGTTTGTCATATTCATTCTCTGTGTGTACTTAACAAAATATCTCCAAAATTGTTCCGGCAATTTTGCAATTTTGGTGCAATAATTCTGTCAATTTCAATTTAATTTTTGTCAATACACCAATAAATTTGTTACAGGTCATTGATAGACTGCAACAAACCACATACAAATTTTTTCATTCAAATTCAAAAATATTTGTTGAGGATTAAAAGTAACGTTCAACAACAAATATTTTGAACTGTTGGATGCTCAACAAATTACTTACAAATTATGTTATTGAGAACACAAAGTATTTGTTGCCTTCTGATGGTAACGATTGCTAACAACTTTTTTGTAATAATGGTTATTAAAAGTACAAATTAGTTTGTTGCAGGAAAATTAACAAATTTTGTTATTGGTTTTCCAAAAAAAGTTATTGGTTCTCAAACTTATTTTTATCTGTGTAGACTTTTTACTGTGTGATAGATTGGTAGAATTCTTGATGTTTTGGTAGATTTTGTAAAATATTCCACTCCAACTAAGTGGTACTTCATTAATAAATGAAATTTTGACAAAAATTTCTATAGAAATAAAATTTTAACAAACTTTCCATAGAAATAAAATTTTGACAAAATTTTCTATAGAAATAAAATTTTGGTAAAATTTTCTATACAAAAAAATTTACAAAATTTTCTATACAAACAAAATTTTTGACAAAATTTTCTATAGAAATAAAATTTTGACAAAATTTTTTTTATAGAAATAAAATTTTGATAAAATATTCTATAGAAATAAAATTTTGACAAAATTTTCTATAGAAATAAAATTTTGACAAAATTTTCTATAGAAATAAAATTTTGACAAAATTGTCCATAGAAATAAAATTTTGAGATAATTGTCTATAGAAATAAAATGTTGACAAAATTTTCTATAGAAATAAAATTTGGCAAAATTTTCTATAGAAATAACATTGAGAAAAAAATTTTCTATAGAAATAAATTTTGAGAAAATTTTCTACAGAAATAAAATTGTGATAAAATGTTTTATAGAAATAAAATTTTGACATTTTCTAAAAGAATAAAATTTTGACAAAATTTTTTATAGAAATAAAATTTTGATAAAATTTTCTATAGAAATAAAATTTTGACAAAAATTTCTATAAAAATAAAATTTAACAAAATAAGATTTTTTTGTTTGGTAGTTTTTATAGAAATAAAATTTTGATAAAATTTTCTATAGAAATAAAATTTTGACAAAATTTTCTATTTAACAAAATAAGATTTTTTTGTTTGGTAGTTTTTTTAGTAAAATTTCTCCAAATTGTGGTAGATTATTTGCGGCTCAAGTGGCAACCGTGCTTGCATGTGTCACCGTCTTTTGAAAAACGTGTGATACAAGTCAATTTATTCCATTTTGTGGATAAAATTGGATCAAATTGGATATCATATCACGGTAGCGATCATCACTCACAGTTACGTTACGATTCGCAATATCTTTGAAGAAGTTCGGTGCAATGATGCTATTAGCCCATAAAGCGCACCAAACTATGACTTTTTCTGGACGCATTGGTAGTTTTTGCAATGCTTCTTGCAGATCTTCACTCCAAAATCGACAATTCTGCTTATTTATAAAAATCCGTAAGAAAATGTAAAATTCCGTACTATGTTTGGTCTATAACATTTTCTTAAATGTAATATCTTTGGATACAAAAATATATTAATTTGGAAATTTCGTATAAACATATATGTGTTTAGAAAAGTGAGAGAGAGCGAGAGAGAATAAAGAAATAAGATAAAGATAAAGATGGCGACGAAGATAGAGATATAAGATAAAGATATGTAAAACTGCAAGTTCAATTACAACAAATAAAAGTGTAGGCTGTTGATTAAACGTTCATGACTTATATATTTTATATATAAATAACTGATTAGGGTGTAATATAAAAATAATTTGTTTGTAATTTATTTGTATATTACACCCTAAACATTTATTTATATTTTTATTTGTATCCCAACACAATTATACTTAAGACATTTTGCTACAAGCAAACAAACGTTTAGAAACTCGATTTAACTATTTGGGGCCTTACAAAAATTTTGCTTATGGCGAAACATAATATGTTTGCACAGTTCAAACAATTTTTGTTTGAACAAGTTCTGAAAATATATACACAGATAAAAATAAGTTTGAGAACCAATAACTTTTGTTGGAAAACCAATAACAAAATTTGTTAATTTTCCTGCAACAAACTAATTTGTACTTTTAATAACCATTATTACAAAAAAGTTGTTAGCAATCGTTACCATCAGAAGGCAACAAATAATTTGTGTTCTCAATAACATAATTTGTAAGTAATTTGTTGAGTATCCAACAGTTCAAAATATTTATTGTTGAACGTTACTTTTAATCCTCAACAAATATTTTTGAATTTGAACGAAAAAATTTGTATGTGGTTTGTTGCAGTCTATCAATGACCTGTAACAAATTTATTGGTGTATTGACAAAAAATTAAATTGAAATTGACAGAATTATTGCACCAAAATTGCAAAATTGCCGGAACAATTTTGGAGATATTTTGTTAAGTACACACAGAGAATGAATATGACAAACTGCTATTTTTGGACGGGGAACATGTAATATTTTTGTGTCGAAAATCCTATACTCAGTTTTGTAAATGTATTTTAAATTTAAATTTGAGTAGTCCAGGGTCTAGCAAGCATTTTGACAACTTTTTGCCCAGTGATATATATTCTAGTTAATTAGAATTGTAATAACTCTAATCCCGATATTAATACGGTTTTATTAATTATCTCATACAACAAACACATTTAACTACCAAATTTAAAAAATATAAATTTTTTACAGGCATTTATAAATGCTTTTCTGTATTCTCTGATGAATGAGCTCTTTGCTTGCTATCATACACGTGCATGTGCTCATACTCATTTTGTTCTAACGGTATTCTTCGCATACTTCTTTTAGCTTTCGTACATGTTTTCTACGATGTGCGCGTAACCAGTCTTGTATTTTTGTTTTTGTTTTCATATCGATAGCAGTCTACTAATTTCGCAACAAAACAATTTGTTGAAAATTCAGAATATTTCTATTATTTCCTCTGTCAAGCATCTACAAACACATTTCAACAACAAATGTCTCATATTCAATAGACAAATTTGTTGAGCATCAGCAGATTTTACATACAAATAAAGTTGTTAATATTTATTTGCAGTTATTTTTTTGTGTGTATGTTTGAAGCTGAGTATTTTTGGGAGTATATGTTACAGAGGCTTTTTCCGTTTTCCAAACGATTTATTTTTTTGCTCATAAAATCGTTCATATTATGTATGTATGAACATCACTTATATCGATTTTGATTCCATATTCTGTCATATGGATGCCACCCAAATTGATACTCATTTGTCACCATATTATTTAAACAAAATTTTTGCAATTTGCCAAATGTTTTAAGATTAAAAGAAAGCTTATTTTTAAATATATTTGTTTTGTAATTCCTCGTAGCATTTCTTTTCCTTATGCCTGGACTGTCAGATGGAAATATGAATTTAATAAACAACCTCCTACTCAGTTCGATGTATGTTATTTTATGTTTTGCCATATATATTTTTGATGCCAATAGGGAATTGCCAGTCTTCTGTTTATGGCTTTTAATCCTCCTGCATTCTTTACCCTTCGCATGCAGTTCTTCTGGTGTCATTGAGTGAGTGTATGTGATTTTTACATTATTCGTCCTTTCAGTAATTATGCATGAAGATGATGGCGATACATATACAAACTAACACACACGCATATACGTGTATGTATACATATACTAGATATATATGTATATATAAAAATACTTCATGACCATACTCCATGTCCTGTCGCATAAAGGACATATACTATTTGTATCCTCTTGTACAGTGGAAATGACAAGGTTCTTATTCCGTTCACTTTTGTGGTTCTGTTATAGACATGCTTAATACACGCACAAAAAATATTTTTTTCCTCCCAAACGAAATTTTAGACAAAAAAAATTTTGCCAACATTTTATTTCTATAGAAAATTTTGTTAAAATTTTATTTCTATAGAAAATGTTGTCAAAATTTTATTTATATAGAAAATGTTGTCTAAATCTTATTTCTCTCGAAAATTTTGTCAAAATATTGTTTCTCTCGAAAATTTTGTCAAGATTTTATTTCTATAGAGAATTTTGTTAAAATTTTATTTCTATAGAAAATTTTGTCAAAATTTTATTTCTATAGAGAATTTTGTCAAAATTTTATTTCTACAGAGAATTTTGTCAAAATTTTATTTCTATAGAGAATTTTGTCAAAATTTCATTTCTATAGAAAATTTTGTCAATTTTATCTCCATAGAATTTTTTTCAAAATTTTATTTCTATAGAAAATTTTTTCAAAATTTTATTTCTATAGACATTTTTGTCAAAATTTTATTTCTATAAAAAATTTTGTCAAAATTTTATTTCTATAGACATTTTTGTCAAAATTTTATTTCTATAAAAAATTTTGTCAAAATTTTACTGCTATAGAAAATTTTGTCAAAATTTTATTTCTATTGAACATTTTGTCAACATTTTTTACTATAGAAAATTTTGTCAAAATTTTATTTATATAGAAAATTTTGTCTAAATTTTATTTCTCTCTAAAATTTTGTCAAAATATTATTATCTCTAAGAAAATTTTTTCCAAATTTTATTTCTATAGAAATTTTTGTCAAAATTTTATTTCTATAGAAAATTTTGTCAAAAATTTATTTCTATAGAAAATTTTGTCAAAAATTTATTTCTATAGAAAATTTTGTTAAAATTTTATTTCTATAGAAAATTTTGTCAAAATTTTATTTCTATAGAAAATTTTATCAAAATTTTATTTCTACAGAAAATTTTATCAGAATTTTATTTCAATAGAAAATTTTGTCAAAGTTTTATTTTTATAAAAAATTGTATCACAATTTTATTTCTATAGAAAATTTTGTCAAAATTTTCTATAAAATTAAAATTTTGAGAAAATTTTAAATTTACTTTTTAAAATGAAGTATTTGAAAAAATCTCCTATTTGTGAATGCTTTGTTTTTCTTTGTACTCAAGATACAAAACATCAACAAATTTAAATACTATTTCATTAATTTTAAAGAATTTTTCAGAATTATTAAAGCCAAGTTTAGACAAAAAAAAATTTTTGCCAACATTTTATTTGTATAGAAAATTTTGTTAAAATTTTATTTCTATTGAAAATTTTGTCAAAATTTTATTTATATAGAAAATTTTGTCTAAATTTTATTTCTCTCGAAAATTTTGTCAAAATATTGTTTCTCTCGAAAATTTTGTCAAGATTTTATTTCTATAGAGAATTTTGTCAAAATTTTATTTCTATAGAAAATTTTGTCAAAATTTTATTTCTATAGAAAATTTTGTCAAAATTTTATTTCTATAGAGAATTTTGTCAAAATTTTATTTCTACAGAAATAAAATTTTTATTTCTACAAAATTTCATTTCTATAGAAAATTTTGTCAATTTTATCTCCATAGAATTTTTTTCAAAATTTTATTTCTATAGAAAATTTTTTCAAAATTTTATTTCTATAGACATTTTTGTCAAAATTTTATTTCTATAAAAAATTTTGCCAAAATTTTACTGCTATAGAAAATTTTGTCAAAATTTTATTTCTTTTGAACATTTTGCCAACATTTTTTACTATAGAAAATTTTGTCAAAATTTTATTTATATAGAAAATTTTGTCTAAATTTTATTTCTCTCTAAAATTTTGTCAAAATATTATTATCTCTAAGAAAATTTTTTCCAAAATTTATTTCTATAGAAAATTTTGTTAAAATTTTATTTCTATAGAAAATTTTGTCAAAATTTTATTTCTATAGAAAATTTTGTCAAAATTTTATTTCTACAGAAAATTTTATCAGAATTTTATTTCAATAGAAATTTTTTTAAATTTACTTCTTTAAAATGAAGTATTTGAAAAAATCTCCTATTTGTGAACGCTTTTTCAACAAATTTAAATACTATTTCATTAATTTTAAAGAATTTTTCAAAATTATTAAAGGCAAGTTGACCTTAGCTAAATAAAATTTTCTGTTATATAAAGACACCAAGTTTTAAGTCGAATCACTTAACTTAACTTAGCCTCACGACAATATTTTTTCAGTGCAGGCGATATCTAACATTGTTTGGCATTCGCTTTTAAAACGACAATTGTAACCAGAGTAGAATATGGCAGAAGAGTGTCGTTTCGCCCCCAAGGCTCATCTAGAAAATAGGTTTGTCTTTCCAAAGTTCAATCATTTAAATAAATTATTTTTCTTGGAAAAACAATTTTCATGATAATAATGTACATTTTCATATAATGATGTCGATAGAGTGAGCTCTGATTTTGATCAATGTTTTTTCTTAACTAAAAAAAAAGATTAGTTGGATCTAAAGATTTTGACCTTATCATAAGGATTTTGGTATTGATTCTGACCCAAAGATGCCGCTTCTCTACAATAGGAATATTTGTAGGGACATATCTAGCTTTAATTCTGGGATCAATAAAATTACAATTAGGACACCGATTGGAATTTAATTCTCTATTTGCGAATTAAGCTATTCACGTACAAACAAACGCCACACACAAAAAATTTTTTCTCTGATTCAATCACCAAATTAATTGATCCAATTAATTTTTTAATTGAAATGTCTTCAATCACGAAAATGATAGTATCAATCACAGTTTTAATTGGGCATAGAAAAAATTCTTGATTAAAAAATTAATTGATTTTTTCAGCAAAATTCAATTAATTTTTTAATTGATTCAATTAAAAATTTAATTGATGTTGATTGCAAAACGCAATTAATTTATTAAGGTAACTATTTTTAAAAAGGTAACTATTTTTAATTACTTAGTTAGATTGGCTTAGAGTTTTTATTTGGATTAACAAATGATTGTTTGAAATACATTTTAAATTAAAAAAGTAAAAAAAAAAATCAGCACTTTTTTAACTGAATTAGTCTTCCGAATTTGATTAAAAAGTTAATTGTATCAATTAATTTTTTAATTAAACATTTTAAAAATTTCAATCATTGACTTAATTAACTTAATGTTTCTATCATGATTAAAAAGTTAATTGTATCAATTAATTTATTAATTGAAAAAATTTTCAACTTCAATTAACTTTTTAATTGGAAATATTTTGGTGATATTTTTTTCTGTGCAGTTTAAAAATTCAAATTATAACAGATATTTCAAAGTAAAAAATGTTTTCTTAATTCCAAACAAGAACTTCAAACCAAATATGGAAAATACTCAAAATAAGTCTTAGCCTAAATTTGAAGCATTTTTATCTTAAAACTTAAGATTCAGTATATCAGTTAATTTAAAGACGATTTCTTTAAATCTAAAATATTTTTCTTTACTTTAAGGAAAGTTTGTCTTACTTCAAAGTCATTCGACTTTAACGAAGAGACGCACATTTTCGAGATTCGTGTCCTAAATTTAAAGAAAAAAACTTTTTTTGAAGGAAAGATTATAAAATTTATTTTAATTAATATTTCATTAATTTAAAGAAATTTGTCCTTAATATTGTGTAAGTTGCGTATCTTAAAATTCGGGTTGCATTATCTTTCATATTAGTTCAATATTTTTTCAGTGAATGTATACGTTTTTTTTGTTGAAGCCAAGTTTTTACAGAAATGTTTACAGAATCATCGCGATAACCTATCTCCTCCTACATATCTACACTGGACGACATGAGTGGTTTTGTGCTTGCTAGTTGAAAGTGAATTAATTCTTATTTAAGGAAATACAATTTAATTATGTACACATACATGCACAATCACAGAGGAGCAATTGCCTATGATTTTGTATGTAAGTATGAATGTGAATGTGTGCCTTTAAGTGTATGTTTATTATTCGTGTGTGTGTGTATTTGTGAGTGTGCCACATTGTCCTTGACTGTTTTATTGCCGCAAGGATAAAATCCTATTTGTTAGTATAATGATTGAATGTTTATGTTTGTTTGAATGAATAAGAGATGGCAGGTCGCATGTTTGTTTTAGAACATTCTAAGACTTTAAAGTAAGCAACAACTAAACATTGGGACCTGGAATGTCAGAAGTTTATATGAAATCGGAAAACTAAACAACACAATTAGCGAAATGAATCGACTCAAAATTGATATACTAGGTGTCAGTGAAACCTGGTGGACAGAATGCGGCGTTTTTAAATCCCAAAATACATCAGTATATCACTCTGGAAATATGGAAGGAATACACAGAAGAGGTGTAGGAATTATTGTTCAAAATCACATTGCAGCATGTGTGATTGGATCTTATCCAATGTCAGAAAGGTCTATGATGATAAAAATTTCAGCAAAGCCCCTGAATATAAACATCATACAAATATATGCTCCTTCATGTGATCGAAACAGCGACGAGGTTGAGCATTTCTACGAAGAAATATCCCAATTACTAAAAATGACGAAATCACATGAAATAACAATAATTCAAGGCGACTTCAATGCCAAAGTGGGCAATGACGAAGTAGATGGCGTAACAGGAAGATATGGACTCGGCGAAAGAAATGAAAGAGGAGACCGACTGATTCAATTCTGCCAAGAATTTAAAATGACCCTAACCAACACACTTTTCCAATTACATCCCAGACGACTCTACACATGGAGATCACCTCTAGACAACAGAAGGAATATCGTTCGTAATCAGATTGATTACATACTCATCAACAATAGATTTAAAAACTGTGTAACGAAATGCTCTACATACCCGGGAGCTGATGTACCATCCGACCACAATTTATTGATGCTCAATATGCGAATCAAAATAGCACGAATCCAGAAAGGAAATAAGAAATCTCACAGGATAAATACTGAGGCACTCAATAACCCATCAACCAGAAACGAGGTGAAGGAGCAAATCAACAACAAACTCGAATGCATCGATATAAATGATGTAGAGAATATATGGAGCAACGTCAAAGATACTATGGCTAATGTAACAAGAAGTTATCTTAGAAGTCATAATAGAAGAACTCAAGAAGAATGGATGACAGAAGAAATTATGGAGCTTCGTGCGGAACGAAGCAGGTATAAAAACGTTGACTTTGAACGTTACTGGGAAATAAACAAAGAAATACGCATAGCAATACGAGCTGCAAAAAATGATCTCCTCAATCAAAAATGCCGAGAAATTGAATATTTGCAGTCCATACACGATGACTACAATTTACACAAAAAACTTAAAGAAGCTTCCGGAGTGTATAGAAGGATATCACCTGCAGTGCTTATAGATGAGAACAATCAACCGATTTTCGAAACATCACAAATAAAGAACCAATGGAAGAAATATATTGAAAAACTGTTTACCGATGAACATCGCTCCAGATGTGAACACAATTGGAGTGCCAACATAACAGGAACCCCAATCACAAAATCTGAAGTGGAATACGCTATTAAAATACTAAAAGATAAGAAAGCAACCGGTCCTGACGAAATCCCTTCTGAAATTTTAAAACTCATAGATGGAAACAACATATCACTCATTGTTCGACTGTTTAATTATATATACGATACAGGTCAATATCCCAACGAGTGGCTAAATTCAACCTTTATCGCAATACCAAAGAAATCTAATGCCAAAAAGTGCTGCGAATACAGGCTTATTAGCCTTATGTGTCACACTTTAAAAATATTTTTAAGAATAATACACATGAGAATATACTCCAAATGTGAAAGTGCTATGGGAGAATCCCAATTCGGCTTCAAGGAAGGTATGGGTACCAGAGAAGCTTTACTGTCAATCCAAGTGCTGGTACAAAAATGCAAAGATGTTCAGAAAGATGTGTATATAGGTTTTATAGATTATGAAAAAGCATTCGATACAGTCCAGCATGATAAATTAATTGAAATATTAAAAAATATTGGAATAGATGAAAAAGAAATTCGATGCATCCAAAATCTATACTGGAACCAAACTGCAAGAATTCAAATAAATGGTGAACTGACAGAGGAAATTTCAATATCTAAAGGAGTCAGACAAGGATGCATATTATCACCGCTCCTCTTTAATATTTACTCCCAGAAAATATTTCAGGAATCATTAGAGGGAGAAAGAATTGGTATAAAGGTGCAAGGCAAAATTATAAATAACATACGTTATGCAGATGATACCACAATCATTGCTAGCAGTATATCTGGTCTACAAAAACTTCTAGACAAACTCACACACACAAGTGAATCATATGGCCTCAAAATAAATATCAGAAAGACAAAATACATGGTTGTAAGTCGAAAACAGCGTATAAACGAAACAACACTGAAAACCAAAGGTGAAATGGTCGAACGGGTCAAAAACTTTAAATACCTTGGAGTTCTATTAAACGACCAATGGAACACAAGTAACGAAATTAAGCGCCGCGTGGAGATGGCCAGAGACGCATTTTGTAAATACAAAAAGACACTCACAAACCACGAACTAAATCTCGCAACGAAAATACGATTCGTCAAATGCTATATATGGTCTGTACTACTGTATTCAGTGGAGACCTGGACCATCAAAAGTGCTGACGAGAAAAAAATTGAGGCATTTGAAATGTGGATTTATCGACGAATCTTGAAGATACCCTATACTTCCCACACTACAAACCAGGAAGTTCTGAGACGAATGCATACCGACAGACAACTACTAAACACGGTCAAAAGAAGGAAAGTCGCATATTTGGGTCATCTAATGAGAAATGACAAATACAAATTTGTACAATCTATATTAAAAAGTAATATTGAAGGACGCCGAAGCAGAGGCAGAAGAGAAATGTACTGGCTTAAAAACATTCAAGATTGGACAGGATACAGGGATGAAACAAATACAATACATGCTGCTAAGAATCGAGAGTTGACACAATTACTATAAGAAAATGAGAATTGAAAAAAAAAAAAAAACACAATGTAACATTGTATGATCGCTTTACATCCGAATATCGGATATGAAAAATAAAGAAGAAGAGAGAAGACTTTAAAGAATTTCTTCAGCTAACATAGGACTTTATTATTATGGTATCTACTATTATCCTTTTTTATCAATGGATAGTTGATTTTTAATTTTAACTGCACACTAAAAAAGCTTCCAAAGGGTTTTTTTTTCACACTAATGATTTTGGTATTGATTAAAGTAAGGATATGCATACTTGATACTAGGAAACTATAGTTATTTTTATACCCACTACCATAGAATGGTGATGGAGGTATAATAATTTTGTCATTCCGTTTTTAACACATCGAAATATCGATTTCCGGCTATATAAAGTATATATATATTCTCGATCAGGGAGAAATTCTAAGACGATATAACCATGTCCGTCTGTCTGTCTGCATTTCTGTTGTAATCAAGCTAAAGCTTTCAATAATGGCGCTATCGTCCTGCAATTTGGCACAGATTTGTTTTTTGTTTGCAGGCAGGTCAAGTTCAAAGATGAGCTATATCGGTCCAAGTTTTTATATAGCTCCCATACCGCATTTTCTATCCGATTTGCTTGAAATTATAAATTTAGAGGTATTTTAGGACCATTAATAGGTGAAAATGGTGTGTATTGGTCCATGCTTTGGTATAGCTCCCATATAGACCGATATCCCGATTTTACCTCTTGGGCTTCTAAAACCCCTATTTTCTATCCGATTTGTCTGAAGTTAGAAATCTAGAAGTATTTTGGAACCACAAATAGGTGTATCGATCCATGTTTTGGTATAGCTGATCTCCCGATTTTACTTCTTGGGCTTCTAGAAACCGTATTTTCTATCCGATTCGCCTAAAATTTGAAATCTAGAGGTATTTTAGGACCATAAATAGGAGTGGCAAAAATAGTGTCTATCGGTCCATGTTTTAGTATAGCCCCCATATAGACCGATCTGCCGATTTTACTTCTTGGGCGTCTAGAAACCGTAGTTTTTATTCGATTCGCCTAAAATTGAAAATCTAAAGGTATTTTAGTACCACAAATAAGTGTGCCGAAAATGGTGTGTATTGGTCCATGTTTTGGTATAGCCCCCATATAGACCGATCTCCCGATTTTACTTCTTGGGCGTCTAGAAGTCGTATTTTCTATCCGATTCGCCTAAAATTCGAAATCTAGAGGTATTTTAGGACCAAAAGTAGGTGTGGCAAAAATGGTGTCTATCGGTCCATGTTTTGGTATAACTCCCATATAGACCGATCTCCCGATTTTACTTCTTGGGCGTCTAGAAACTGGTTTTTCTATCCGATTTGCCTGGAAATGGAAATCTAGAGGTATTGTAGGACCATAAATAGGAGTGGCAAAAATAGTGTCTATCGGTCCATGTTTTAGTATAGCCCCCATATAGACCGATCTCCCGATTTTACTTCTTGGGCGTCTGGAAACCGTAGTTTTTCTAAAGGTATTTTAGAACCACAAATAAAAAAACACAAATTTTTTTCCAATTTCACTTTTTATTTTTATCAGTATTTTTTTGTTACACTTTAATTTCTTATTATCTAATTTTTACAAATTGAAAAACTTATTCGCTTCCAACGGGGATTGAACCTGGGTCTATTGGCACCATAACAGAACGCCTTAGCACACTCAGCCACAAACGCCATTGAACGCGATGCATCAAAACGTCTATTCAAATGTTTTTGATATGAAGCTAATATGATATCACGGCATACATTCAAACTACTTCCTGAGATGTTCTTTATTATTATGAATGAAAAAATAAAGAACGCTGGTTCAAATCTCACCATCGGCAATATTTTTATTAAATATTTTTCTAAAAAATTATTTTTTATGTTATACATCGTTTTTATTTTTTTTATATTTTCGGCATATAATTATATTTTCTCAATTAAAAATAAATAAAAAGAAATATAAACTATAAAATAAATGTCAATAGTTTTTTAAGCTTGAGATCTTGACATTTATTAGAAAGAAAAAGAAAAAAAAAATACAAGATTAAAAACTATCGTAATTTGCAAAACCTTCTCAAAAGAACTTCCAGTGAAAAAGTCAAACGGCACAGGTTCAAACCCCATACTGAAAAAAATATTTACGTGATATTAAAGATTACGCAACCTAAATCTTAGGATGCGAAATTTACAAAATATTAAGGATAAATTTCTTTAAAATAATGAAATTTTAATTAAAATAAAGTTTATAATCTTTGCTTCAAATTTTTTTTTCATTAAATTTAGGACACAAATTTTGTAAATTTGCGTCCCTCCGTTAAAGTCCATTGTCTTTGAACTAAGGCTAATTTTCCTTAAAGTAAAGATACACATTTTTGATTTAAAAACCATTGTCCTTAAATTAACTGAAATATTGAAGATTTAAGATAAAAACGCTTCAAATATAGGATAAGACTTATTTGGAGGATTTAGCGTCTTTGGTTTAAAGTTTTTTGAAATTAAGAAAACATTTTTTACTTTGAAGTATCCGTTGTAATTTGGATTTTTAAACTGGCATTTGTTTGTACGTGAGTACATTTATTAACAAATCGCGAGAAGAGAATGAAAATTTGATAAATGAGATCTGTATCCTAATTTTAATTTTATTTATTTATTTATTTATTTTTCATAGACATCAAGCCCATTGGGCCAAATCCGCCCGAGTACACAGTGAACAATTCATTATGTTATTTTCTTTTCTTTCTCAATATATACAAATTATAATAACTAATTAACTTATTATACCCCCCCCCCCCAGCACAAGTACAATGAATAATGTATATAATATATATATATATATATATATATATAAATTCAAAATTCTTTATTCTTTATCAAGTGGCTAACTTCACATTTTCCAATTATGTTTCTAATCTTTCAACCGTCGATTATTATATGAAATTAAATTATTCCAAATTCGCGCGACTCGAACCAGGAACGAATTTGCCATTATGGGCGTCGAAAAATGTGGTATTAAAATAGAAGTTGTTCTTGACGAATTCCCAAAAACAAATCGTTCTACTAAGTATTCCGGAATCCTTTTGCACATTACCTTGTAAAACATAAGCGTACTTCTAACAACAATAAAATTTCTGAAGTCACATCCCAAAAAATTTTACAATATTCTGAAACATGTTCATGATAACCCAAACCATAAGCACACTGAAAAAAAGCATGCCCGGTTCCAAAGATTTTGTCTTTACTTTAAAAATTTTGGTATTGATTCCGAGCCAAAGAAGCGGAGAATACAAGTAAGAATACTTTTAAGACACAATTCTCTTTTAAATTTGGGTTTTGTGTATTTGCTTCTAGGAAGCAAATTTTAATTTTTTGCTTTTTCAGCTTTTTTTCTTCATATGCTATCAAAGTCCTTTAAAAACTAGTTAACGACAACTTTATTTTCAAAATTATGACTCGTCTTCCAGTAGTAATTATGCTATGTTTCAAGCAAAAAGCGTCTTTAAAATGAAGTGTTGAAAAACATGTCCTATATTTGAACGATTTTATGCTTTGTAGTCAAGATGCAAAAAGACAACAAATTTAAAGACAATTTCATTAAATTTAAAGAATTTTTCTGAATTATTAAAGTCAAGTTGACCTTAGCCCTAACGTTTTTTCTTTCATGTTATGATACCCATTTTTAAGTGAAATCACTTAATTATAAGGATAATACGACTTCATTGAAAAGTTTGTCGACTTTTGGACAAGGAAAAAAACTTTATATTAGAGAAATGCGTCTTCTATGCTAAGCAAAATTTGCATTCGTATTTTAAAGACATGAAATCTTTGACCCCACGACAATATTTTTTTCAGTGCATAACGTATAACGCTATTAAAACACCGCTGAAGCTTGATCAAATTTCTCTGGGAAGTACCAGTAAATACTTCCAAACCATACATGAATAAACGAAAACAAACAGCCAAGGCCGTATTCAGGGGGGGGATGAGGGGGATCAAACCCCCCCGAAATGAATGAATATTTTTATATAAATAAATATATATTTTTAGCTGCATAGAAAAATCTTATCGAAGATGTTGAAGGAAAGCTGAAGGTTTTATTTCGAAAACGCTTACCTATAAAACTTGCACAAATCCTAGAATACTACACTGAAAAAACAGTGAACCCACCAGGAAAGATAACTTTCGATTAATTTTAGAAAATTTTGATTTTTTTTAGAAAATTTTAACTAAACAGTATTACAAGCGCTGGCATCACTCCGATATGGTAAAAATAAGTAAATATTTTTCGACAAATTCAAGAAAATTTATTAGACATAACTAAGTTTTTGCACTTGTTAAAGAAAATTTTGTAGTTTTAAGAGAAATCTTGGAGTTCAAAATTGCAAGAATGTCTTTAGTTCCATACGAAGTTCATGATGGACACATTTTTGGTAAAATTTACAAATTTAAAGAAATAATGAACTATTTTGTGAGAAATACGAAATTAGGAAACCTTTATGCTTTATTTTTGTATAATTTTTTCCTGTTTTTTAGTTCATTTAACTTACGTACGCAAAAAATTATATGAGTAAAGTAAACTTTTTCCAAACATAATGATTCTATGAACTAATATAAAGTTAAATTGGCTTTAGTGAAATAGAGAGTTCACTTTTTTTTGAGTGTAGTTGAAAAGCCCGTCAAACGACGGTCGAAAAAAAAACAAATTGTTTTTGTTCTCGCACCACAAATTTCATTTTTGGAAAATGTTTTCCTGCTTTTTATGTGTGTTTGTTGTTCTTTTTGTGAACATGACTCGCTTTGTTTGGCCATAGCAACAACAACGAAACAGCCAAACACACATGTGTAAATGAAATGGCGCAAAACCAGCGATGGAAGCACTTGGAGAGTGCAATAAAGAGATATTTCCAAACGTGCATATTCTTTTAAAAAATTTGGTCAGAAAGTACAAAAAAGGTATTTTTGAGCGGAAAGGTACTTTTTAGTAAATTTCAACAAAAATTTCACTGGAAGATTATTGTCAAGAGACTGAATTTTAAAGAAAATAAAATTTTGAAAAAATTTTCTATATAAATAAAATTTTGCAAAAATTTTCTATAGCCGGCTATCATACAAAAACCTTTTTTTCGGAATGTTCAAGTGTGGTTTATTGTTGGGTTTAATGAACTGCCTGAATTTATTCTTATAATTGGTTGATAGTTTTGCTGCAAGTAGGAGATGCTGATGAGGAATGTGGTAATTCCGAAACGTGCGTCCATCCAACCATCTTGCAGTCTATAGGGCTTTGCCCAAATAAATTTGACAAACATTCTTTTCCTCTGTTGGTTAAGCTACACTTGTAGTTTACACCCAGAAAAAAGTGACCCCTTCTTTAAGTTAAAATGAACTCATTGTGAAGAAAGTTGAACTTCGTATAGCGCCAAAGACATTTTTATTTGTTTGAACGATGTGATTTTCGTAGAAATTAGGAATAATGCATTCCATATATTAGTTAACATTTTCCTATATTTATATACCACTATACTACAGAATGAAAAAATTTAACTAATTTGAATTCATATATGGAATGATTTTATTGAAAATTTTTCATTCATTTCGACAAATCTTACACATTTGTGGTAAAACTTTTACTTCATAATTAGAACTGCTTACCTTCGTTTTTAAATACAATTTTATTTATTTCTATAAGCAATTTTATCTTCAATAAAAGACATGTTTTATTAATATATTGAATATATTTGTTAAGAATCAACAGCATCGAATCTCTTTGAAATATTAGTTTATTATTCCACTATTTCCAATTTCCGTGTGATATTATCAACTGTAAAACGCACTTTTTCTTCTTCTTGTACTTTTCACTTTTAATAAGTTGCTGCCTAACGATTTTGTCCTCCATTTACAATTTCAATACCTACAAATATAAAAAAAATCATAAAACATTTTTGTTGCAAAAGGTTAGCGTCACTGAATATTACCTGATAATTGAAGATTCCAAAATGAAGACAAATGAAAGGGTTGTTATTCTGCTGGTGTTTTCTTTCTTTATACACTATCACGAACATTGATAGATTTATTTAAAAAAACGTAAATTTTTCTCACTAATTTAAAATAACAAATATTTTATATATTTTATTTGTTATTTATTATATTATTTTACCATATTATTTTTTAACAATCTCTCCGTATACCAAAACAACGCGATTCCAACTAAAAAACAACCGACGCGCAAATATATCGATTACACCCACGCGCAAACACATCGATTACGATGACAGGTATCGATTACAGGTAAACAATAGAAATTTAGGAAAATTTCCTATATTCTAACAAGTGTGTTTCCTTAAGTTTTGAAAGGATTGCATACTTCTTAGTACGAATGAACTAAAATATTTTTCTATGCCAAGTGTTGTTCGTATGTATGAAAAACTTTCTATTATAAAGGAAGTCGCAATTATCATTTTATAAGAAATTTTACTAATTTTGAGGAAACTTGGTTTTAGTTCGGTTTTTGTTTATTTTTACGAATGCTTTGTTATCGGTGAATAAAATTTTCTTTTTCAGTAGTAAATTCTTATACCCAGCGAAGAAAATAGGATGAGTAAAATTCCATGCCTTATTCTAGTTAATGAACTATTCCTAACTGCTTACAGTTTAGGATTTTTTTACTGAAACGAGTAAATTTTATTATTTTTCACAAAAATTTACCTTAATGGAAATAAAATGGATAAACTATATTGATGAAAATTTTTTCCTTTAGTTTCGAAGGCACTTTTTTCTGGGTGTAGTCAATGTATGGTTTTAAGCTGCAATAAAAAAACAACAACAATGCTTAAAGAACAAAACCAACAATAACAAAACAAAACGAAGGGAAATAAAATTTTGCAAAAAAATTCTATAGAAAAAAAAATTTGCAAAATTTTTTCTATAGAAATAAAGTTTTGGAAAAATTTCCTATAGAAATAACATTTTTACAAAATTTTCAATTGAAATAAAATTTTGACAAAATTATCTATAAAAATAAAATTTTGCAAAAATTCTATATAGAAATAAAATTTAGACAACATTTTCTACCGAAATAAAAATTGATAATATAGAATCGCATTCTTTTTTCGACTAAAACATTCTTGAAGTTCAATAAAATCCTGTTTTTGACTATATCTTTTACAAAATCGAGATTTTCTTCCCACATGAACATGTCTGTTTTGCCATATTTGTAAAAGACTATTAGCAAATAAGGTTGATAAAGACTTTCTCAAAATATTAAAATATTTTGTCAAAGCTATTGTACCATAAATCTGATATCGACTCAAAAATGTCTACACAAAAGGTACTAAATCATTCGCGGGGGTACTACGGTACTGACCGGGGTGAAAAAGTATTGAAAAAAGTACTTTAGTACTGCATTTTCCATCCCTGCAGTTACTACGTGCTCATCCGAACTTTCATTTTCAAAAATGAAGAGATTAAAGACGTATCTTAGAAATTCGACTGGCGAGAGTAGACTCAATGGATTGGCATTAATGTCGGTTCATCGCCGAATAAATGTGCCGACTGAAGAAGTCATTGATTTATTTGCTGCCCAAAAAGCCCGTCGGCTCAATT